>NC_082712.1:168807783-169116583 GCF_030144855.1 Hypanus sabinus | reverse complement strand
AAAGTAAATAGAAGTAAAATTGTGATAGTTGATTAATATAGATGGAATGTTAGGACAGGGAAGGAGACCGGGGCCTGATGGAATATTCCCCAGGCTGCTCCATGAGGCGAGGGAAGAGATTGCTTAACCTCTGGCTAGGATCTTTATGTCCTCATTGTCCACGGGAATGGTACCGGAGGATTGGAGGGAGGTGAATATTGTCACCTTGTTCAAAAAAGGTAGTAGGGATAGTCGAGGTAATTATAGACCAGTGAGCCTTACGTCTGTGGTGGGAAAACTGTTGGAAAAGATTCTTAGAGATAGGATCTGTGGGCATTTAGAGAATCGTGGTCTGATCAGGGACAGTCAGCATGAATTTGTGAAGGGCAGATCGTGCCTAACAAGCCTGATAGAGTTCTTTGAGGAGGTGACCAGGCATATAGATGAGGGTAGTGCAGTGCATGTGATCTACATGGATTTTAGTAAGGCATTTGACAAGGTTCCACACGGTAGGCTTTTTCAGAAAGTCAGAAGGCATGGGATCCAGGGAAGTTTGGCCAGGTGGATTCAGAATTGGCTTGCCTGCAGAAGGCAGAGGATCGTGGAGGAGGGAGTACATTCAGATTGGGGGGTTGTGACTAGTGGTGTCCCACAAGGATCTGTTCTGGAACCTCTACTTTTTGTGATTTTTATTAACAACCTGGATGTGGGGGTAGAAGGGTGGGTTGGCAAGTTTGCAGAAGACACAAAGGTTGGTGGTGTTGTAGATAGTGTAGAGGATTGTCTAAGATTGCAGAGAGACATTGATAGGATGCAGAAGTGGGCTGAGAAGTGGCAGATGAAGTTCAACCCGGAGAAGTGTGAGGTGGTACACTTTGGAAGGACAAACTCCAAGGCAGAGTACAAAATAAATGGCAGGATACTTGGTAGTGTGGAGGAGCAGAGGGATCTGGGGGCACATGTCCACAGATCCCTGAAAGTTGCCTCACAGGTAGATAGGGTAGTTAAGAAAGCTTATGGGGTGTTAGCTTTCATAAGTCGAGGGATAGAGTTTAAGAGACGCGATGTAATGATGCAGCTCTATAAAACTCTGGTGAGGCCACACTGTGTCCAGTTCTGGTTGCCTCACTATAGGAAGGATGTGGAAGGATTGGAAAGGGTACAGAGGGGATTTACCAGGATGCTGCCTGGTTTAGAGAGTATGGATTATGATCAGAGATTAAGGGAGCTAGGGCTTTACTCTTTGGAGAGAAGAAGGATGAGAGGAGACATGATAGAGGTGTACAAGATATTAAGAGGAATAGATAGAGTGGACAGCAAGCGCCTCTTCCTCAGGGCACCACTGCTCAGTACAAGAGGACATGGCTTTAAGGTAAGGGGAGGGAAGTTCAAGGGGGATATTAGAGGAAGGTTTTTCACTCAGTGAGTGGTTGGTGTGTGGAATGCACTGCCTGAGTCATTGGTGGAGGCAGATACATTAGTGAAGTTTAAGAGACTGTTAGACAGGTATATGGAGGAATTTAAGGTGGGGGGGGGGTTATATGGGAGGCAGGGTTTGAGGGTTGGCACAACATTGTGGGCCAAAGGGCCTGTACTGTGCTGTACTATTCCATATTCTATGAAATGCTCTGGTTCTGTTGGCTGTGTAAGTCTAGGAAAGACAATCTCTGGGTCTGCCAAATGTGGGAGACTGAGGTGTGACCCCACCCCGAAACCCCATTTGTGTGGATGCTGTGTGATCTGTTTCCCTGTTACAAATACGTACCACAAAATAACAGACACTGCACCACATACAATTAAATGATCTGGCTTTATAATTCCCAATTTGACTAAAGGATTAGTAAAGAAAAAGCAAAAGAACAGAAAAGGGCCCATTTTAATGAAACAGTCTAATATGCACAAGGTGGAGCTCACGGTTTCCCCTTCGCCGATCCTTCTTCAATCTCCCCGGGCTTCGTTGAATCATGGCTCTACCCCAGTCAAATCCTACGACTTCTTCTCTCTGGTGTTTTCTCCCTTCATCTCCCTCTGAACGAAAAACCCAGCACACCCCCGGTGTCAGGCACACAACATGAAAACACGTTCCCTTCATTGGACGGCACATATTCCAAAGCACCCGTCATCCCTAACCATAACCCAAACACTGCTTCTACAGAAAGACCAGTACGTTATCAGTGAAACCTTTCCCAGGGTGTTACATACATTTACTTTGATCTTTGAAGTCAGTGTTGGAATGATACTGTCTTCTACAGGTGAGGCAGGAGGCAGAGGGGCGGGTGAATGGGTAATTATCGTGCTACTCTGTGTAGCTGGCACCATTCTCCATTTTATTCTGAATGCTTCCATCTCCACTTTGAATTGCATCATGGACCAGAGATTCCAGGAGACTGTGGGGATGTCGTGTCTCTTCAATGGCTTTGAGCACGTCTTTGAATCTTTACCTCTATGCAATTGGCAATCTCTTCCCATGGCAGAACTCAGAAGGGAAAGCTTGTTTTGAGAGTTTGATGTTGGGTATGAAAGCAACATGTTCTGTCCAAAGAAGCTGTCTAACTGTAACAAAAGCTTCAACATTGTGGATATTGTCTTGGGAGAGAACACTGATTTTGACTTGTGTATCCTTCCAGTGAATTTGGAGGATTTTGTGGAGATGAAGTAAAAGATTAAATATAAAGATTAGCTTAATTTGTCATGTGTGCATCGAAACATTGACATACAGGGCGAAATGCATCATTTGTGTCCACACCCAGCGCAGTCCAAGAATTGTGCTGGACGGCAGCCTACAAGTGCCACTGTACTTCCAGCTCTGATGTAGCATGCCCACATTTATTAACCCTAACCTGCGCATCTTTGGAATGTGTGAGGAAACCAGAGTATCCGGAGGAAACCCCTGCAGGCACGGGGAAAACAGTCAAACTCCTTACACACAACAATGGGAATCCAGACCCGATTGGAGAGCACTGGCACTGTAAAGTGTTTGCACTGCCATGCCACCCTATTGTTGGTGGCATCTGTCTAATTCCTTGAGATTCCTGGCGTAGGTGGCCCTGATCTCAGAGCACATGCAGGGCAGAGGTTATGTTGAAAGAAGGCTAAGGTTGGCATGTTAGTCACAGACTTTAGTTGGATAGAGGACCGCTGAGAGCCAGATCTCCTGATATTCTATCAACAAAGAGGAGGTGGAGAGAACAAGGTTTTTAATCCACAAGCCACTCAGTTTAAACCTTGTGCAATGGAAGTATTGTAATTTATTATGGACTTTTGATCTCATAATCTACCTCGCCGTGACCTTGCACCTTATTGCTTGCTGCACTGTAGTTTATGCCACTAACACCATATTCTGCATCCTGTAATTGGTTTGTACCACCTCGATGTACTGACGTAGTGAAATGATCTGTGTGGATGGCGTGCAGAACAAAGTTTTTTCATGGTACCTTGGTACATATGACAGTAGAATAATTCATTCTCTTGTATTTCTTTGTTCTATTGTGAATGCCCATAAGAAAATGTATATGGTGACATACATGTGCTTTGATAATAAGTTTACTTTGGTTATTTTGTAATTGTTTTATTATTCAATCATAAATAAGAGAAAATCTGCAGATGCTGGGAATCTGAGCAAGACACACAAAATGCTGGAGGAACTCAGCAGGTCAGTGAGCTCCTAGGAAAAGAGTACAGTCTGCCGAAGGGTTTCGGCCCAAAACATCGACTCTGTGCTTTTCCTAGAAGCTGCCTGGCCTGCTGAGTTCATCCAGCATTTTGTGTGCTACAAAGCAACCAGTACAACAAATACAAGATGCTGGAGGAACTCAGCAATAATCTCCATCGTGGGCACTAGCATCCAAGGCACCTTCAAGGAGAGATGCCCCAAAAAGGTGGCATCCATCATTAAATATCCCACCCCGATCGCCCATTCTGATTCTGGTCAGGCAGCATCTATCCCTGACCTGCCGAGTTCCTCCAGCATTTTGCGTGTGTTGTTCTGGATTTCGAGCATCTGTGGAATCTTACCATTGACAATGAACCATTTACCTGTTTGAATTAAACATTTATTTGAGAGGGTGTTGATTATTCAAATGGAATGTATGAGTTTGGTGAAGAGAAATCTCATCTGTGGAACTTGATTTGAATTTGAATATGTGAGAAGGCAGGATAAATTAACCAAGGTACTTTAGTGGGGGAGGGGGGCTGTATATATAACTCTTTAGAAGTAATTTGACAAAATGTGCAAACTGATAAGAGGCCTATGGAGTGTGAACCAGAACACCTGTTTTCCTTGGCAAACAGGACGGTAACCTAGGGACACACACTCAGTGGCCACTTTATTTGGTACACCTGCTTGTTAATGCAAATATCTAATCAGCCAATCATGAGGCAGCAACTCAATGCATAAAAGCCTGCAGATATGGTCAAGAGGTTCAGTTGTCAGAGGAGAATAGCTAGTCTGGTTCAAGCTGATAGGAAGGCAACAGTAACTCAAGTAACCGTGCATTACACCAGTGGTGTGCAGTAGAGCACAACATAACAAACCTTGAAGTGGATGGGCTACAGCAGCAGAAGACCACGGACATACACTCAGAGGCTACTTTATGCAGTACAGGAGGTAGTTCATAAAATTTATTATTATACTTTAATAATAAATTTTACTTTGACTTTAAGTTGGAGCTGTGGGAGGATGACCTTTGTCCCAACCTTTATGTGAAACCATCAAGCATCAGCCATCATTTGCCTGAACCAACATGAATAACATGAATAACTCTGAACTGATTCCACAACCTAAGGATTTACTTTCAAGAACTCTACAGCTTATCATCTCAGTATTATTTATTTGCTTATTTTTGTATTTGCACAATTTGCCTTTTGCATCTTTTTAATTGATTCTGTTGTATTTTTTTTGGTCTACGGTGAATGCCTGCTAGAAACTGAAACTCAGTGTTGATAATTACTTTGAACTTAGAAAATAAGGTTACCGAAAACTTTGTTTGGGCTGAACTTTGGGTATTGGATGCAGTTCTGTTTACTCTAATCCAGGGGCTTTGGAAAGGATGTGGAAGAGTTTTTCCAGAACGTTGCCTGGATTTGATAGTGTGATAGATAGTTTCAGGAGAGGTTGGAAAAAATTACTTCTTTTCTGTGGAACCTTGGAAGCGGTGGAGGAGCTTGACAGGAATTTATAAAATTGTTAAGAGTAGACAGTCAGAATCTTTTTCCCAGGGTCGAGGTGTCAATTATTAGAGGATATGTATTTAAGGTGTAGAGGAAGCAATTTTTTTTTACACACAGAGGATGGGCTGCCAGGGGTAGTGATGGAAGCAGATATGACAGTGGCATTTAAGAGGCTGTTAGACAGACGTGAATGTACAGGGATTATAGATCACATTGGGCAGAGAAGATTTTGTTTAATTTGGCATTGTGTACAGCACAGGCACTGCGGGCTGAAGGGCCTGTTCCCCATTCGATGTTCTGAAATCCCATTTTGCAATTACAAAGATTTCTGACACCAAGGCTCACCTATCTAAATTGTATCATTTTTAACTCATAAATTTTTCACTTCAAAATTCCTTGGAACATAGAAAATTGAGAGGAGATTTGATAGTGACATATAAAATTATGAGGGGTATAGATAGAGTAAATGCAAGCAGGCTTTTTCCACAGAGATTGAGTGGGACTACAACCAGAGGTCATGGGTTAAGGGTGAAAGGTGAGAAGTTTAAGGGGAAAATGAGGGGGAACTTCTTCACTCTGAGGGATGTGAGAGTGTGGAATGAGCTGCCAGTACAAGTGGTGCATGCAAGCTCAATTTCAGTGTTTAAGTGAAGTTTGGATAGGTACATGGATGGTAGGGGTATGGGGGGCTATGGTCCTGGTGCAGGTTGATGGGAGTAGGCTGTTTAAATAGTTTTTGATGTAGACTAGATGGGCCGAATGGCCTGTTACTGAGCTGTACTTCTCTATGGCTCCTTTAGAAGCTTCTCCCATCCCCTCATTCTTTTGAATTCAGATTCTTGTACCTTCTCAGAGTTTCAGCTCCCAACAAAAATCTTTTCCGACATCTCTCTCCTCTCACTTGGCTATGAATTCACTCACCAGGATCCATCTCCATCTGCTCTCTCTCCCCCATCATCTTGAACATCTCTATTCAGTGACCTCTTCAAAGTTCAAAGTAAATTTATTATCGAAGTACTTATATGTCACTGCATACTCATTTTCATTTTCTTGTGAGCACTTACAATTGATTCAATGAAACACCATAGAATCAGTAAAAATCTACACACACAGACAAATAATCAATGTGCAAAATAAGACAAACTGCAAATACAAAAAAAAATAATATTGGGAACTTAACACTGCTCAAAAGATAAATAAACTCTCCCCTTTACTTAAGCCCATAATTAGTGGAAATATCTCAGTAACTCAAAGTCAAAGTACATTTATTATCAAAGAATGCATACTTTATACAACCTTGAGATTTGTCATCTTACAGGCAGGCACACAATAAAGAAACCCAATAAAACCCATTAAAACAAAAAGACCGTCGAACACCCAATGTGCAGTGAAAAAAGGAAAAAGAAACTGTGCAAACAATAAAATAAGCAAACAGCATTCTGAACTGAAGTTCACTAAAGTGAGTACACATTGCGATAGTTGCAGGTCACGGCCGCAGTTCGGTGCAGAGATGAGGAAACCCCGCGGAGTAACATGTTGAAGTTCAGCACAGAGACGTGTAATATCTATCCTATATCTCTTTATCAATCCCTACTGTATCTATTATATGCAGTATTCCACTTAATTTACAAGGATGTTGTCAGGTCTCAAGGACCTGTTATATAGAAAGTTTGAATAGGTTCGGACTTTATTCTCTGGAGTGTAGGAGAATGAGGGGAAATTTGATAGAGGTATCCAAAATTATGAGGGTAAATGCAAGCAGACTTTTTTCACCAAGGTTGGGTGAGAAGACAACTAAAGTCATAGGTTAAGGGTGAAAGGTGAAATGTTTAAGGGTAACCTGGTTGGGGGGAAATTCTTCACTCAAACTGTGGAATGAGCTGCCAATGGAAGCAGTAGAAATTTGGATAAGTACATGATGGAAGGGGTATTGTGACTATAGTTCATTTGCAGGACAATGGGTTAGGCAGAACAACAGTTCAGCATGAACGAGAGAGACCAATGTGTTTGTTTTTGTGCTGTAGTGCTCTATGACTCTAAGCAAAAGATCATCATTTTTAAATTAATTGGTAAATATTTTATACCTCTTTACAATAAACGTTACTGCCCTTTAGGGTCTACACATAACTGGGTACCAGTGTTGCTCTACATAGCTATAGTATATTATCCAAAATTGCGTCCATTCTGCCTTCCACTATAGTCCTCCCAAGTGCAACACCTCACATTTCTCTGCTTCGAACTCCATCTGCTCTATATCTCACCATTTTCTCTCGATCTCTCTGAAGATTACAGCTATCCTCATCTACTGCCAAGATTTGCATCATTCACAAACTTCATAATGTAGTCGTACACCCAAGTCTAGGTTATTTATAATAATCAAAGAGCTAACAGATCCAAAACATCCCTTTTGGGAACATCAGTAAAATCCAAGCTTTAGCACTGAAATTCTGCTGAGCAAAATCACTATACATATCTTCTCGGCAGGAGGTGGCAGTCTGGCCCACTGTGACCATGCGAATCAGAATTGAAGCCTTAAGACCATAAGACATAGGAGCAGAATTAGGCCATTCAGGCCATCAAGTCTGTTCTAACATCACGTCTTGGCTGATTTATTATCCCGCTCAATCCCATTCTCCTGCCTTCTCATAAATTTGATGCTTCGACCAATCAAGAACCTATTAATCTCTGCTTTAAGTATATCTAATGACTTGGCCTCCACAGCCATCTGCGGCAATGAATTCCACAGATTCACCATTCTCTGGCTAAAGAAATTCCTTCTCATCTGTTCTCAGAGACATCCCTCTACTCCATGGGTCCTTAACCTGGTGTCTATGGACCCCTCACTTAATGCTAAGGGTCAAGGGCATAAAACAGGTTGGGAACCCCTGCTCTATTCTGAATCTGTGCCTCTGGTCCTCGAACACCCACTGTGAAAAAAATCCTTTCCAAATGCAACTATGAAGCAATGAAAGTTAGTCCAGTTACCACAAGTCCTTCTGTAGTTTTGTAAGTTACAGCTCTTGCTTGGTAAGTGTTCATCCTGGGATGCTTTTTATCCCCACTAGTCTTTCAGACAGCAGGCCATCTCTTAATGAAAGTAGGATTTCCTCTAAACATTCACCAATCAAATTGAAATCTACACTCAGTAGCCAATTTATTGAGTACTGGAGTCTTCTGCTGTACTGTGGTCTTCTGCTGCTGTAACCCATCCACTGCAAGGTTCAACATGCTGTGCATTCAGAGATGCTCTTCTGCACACCACTGTTGTAATACGTGGTTATTTGAGCTTCTGTCTCCTTCCTGTTGGCATGAACCAGTCTGGCCTTTCTCCTCCGACCTCCCTCATTAAAAAGGTGTCTTCGCCCTCAGAACTGCTGCTCACTGCATGTTTTTTTTTGTTTCTTGCGCCATTCTCTGTAAACTCTAAAGGCTGTTGTGCATGAAAATCCCAGAAGATGTTCAGTTTCTGAGATGCTCAAACCACCTAGACTGGCACCAACAATCAATCTTTCCACAGTCAAAGTCTCTTAGATTACACGTCTTTCCCTTTCTGAAATTTGTTCTGAACACCAACTGACCTTCTGAGCCATGTCTGTGTGCTTTTATGCTTTGAGGTGCTGCCACATGATTGGCTGATTACGTATTTGCATTAACGAGCAGATGTATCTAAGAATGTGGCCACTGAGTGAACGTCACCATGCACAACTGAGATTCATCTTCTTGCAGGTTTTTACAGGAAAATTAGACAAAAACAATAAAATTTACAAAACGCAATACCTATACTGACAACCAATGTGTAATGTGCTGTGTGTTTTCCACTGGTCGTTTTAATTGTTGTGAAATCATTCATGTCTAATGCTGAGCTTGGCTGGAGTCCAGACTGTCACCTGTTAGTTTGCTGCGGGCTGTTCCACAGCAGAGGGGACAAAACTGTTGTCAGCATCTAATGAAGAAAACACTTCTGCAAAGGTCATTAACTCCATTCAATGCTTATAATTAGACAACGGGGGGGGGGGGGGGGGGGGGAATAGAAAATGATTGCCACACACGCTCACTCCACCTTTACTAAAGTTTCAGTCAATAATGGGGTTGGCTCTGCAGAAACTTGGGAATCCTACTCAAAGTTGTTGGCTGATACAGAGCTATGGGAGTTCAGGGAGTATTATTTTCTAGATGAGATAGTAATAGAGGACTACAGCATGAAAACAGGCCCTTTGGCCCATCTAATCCTTGCCAAGCTGTATTTCCCATTGACCTGCACCTTATTTCCTTGTACTTATCCACACTCCTCTCAAATGTTGAAATCAAACCCACATTCACCACTTTCACACTGTGGCAGCTCGTTCCACTCTCTCACCACCCTTTGAGTGAAGAGGTTCCCCCTCAGGGCACATGTTTAGGAGAGGTTTAGCTGGCCTCATGTGCTGTTCCTCTTTAGGTCTGGACACGTCTCCCTGGAGTCCTGCTCATTGTAATTTATTTTTAATCTTCAAAATGTGATTGTTCAAGAAGGTGGGATCCATCATAAAGAACATCCGCCCCATCTCCCAGTACATGTCTTCTTTGAGTCATAGAGATATAGAGCCCTACAGCACAGAAACAGCCCCTTCAGCCCATCTAGTCTGTGCTGGACTGTTATTACACGTAGTCCCATTGACCTGCATCTGACCATAGCCTTCCATGACCCTTTTCTCATTATTGCCACCAGGAAGAAGGTACAGGAGCCTGAAGACCCACACTCAATGTTTTAGGAATGGCTTCTTCCCCACCACTACCAGATTTCTTAATGGTCCATGAACACTACCTTGATATTTTGCTTTGTTTTTGTACTTTTTCTTGTATCTCTTATTGTAACTTATAGTATTTTTTCTGTACTGAATTACACTAATGTTTGAGTGGTAAGGAAAAATTGAATAGGTTAGGACCTTATTCCTTGGAAAGTAGAAGATTGAGAGGAGATATGATACAGGTATGCAAAATAATGAGGGTTATCGATAAGACCATAAGACATAGGAGCAGAATTAGGCCATTCAGCCCATTGAGACCCATCCACCATTTCATCCGGGATGGCTGATTCTGAATCCCTCTGAACCCCATACACCTGCCCCCTCACCATATCCCTTGATGCCCTGATCAATCAGGGATTTATCAAATTCCCCTTTGAATATACCCTTGGACTTGTCCTCCACTGGAAGCAGAGCATTCCACAGATTCACCACTCTTCGGCTAAAAAAATTCCTCCTTACTTCTGTTCTAAAAGGTTTCTCCTCAATTTCGAGACTGTGCCCTCTAGTTCTGGATATCCCCACCAGAGGAAATATCCTCCACATCCACCTTATCTAGTCCTTTCAACATTTGGTAGGTTTCAATTAGATTCCCCCCCCCCCACCCATTCTTCTAAATTCCAGTGAGTACAGACCCAAAGCTGCCAAATGCCCCTGATAAGTTAAACAGTTTATTCTTGGATTCATCCTTGTGAACCTCCTCTGGACTCTCTCCAATGACAACACATCCTTTCTGAGATATGGGGCCCAAAACTGTTGACAATACTCCGTGCAGCCTGACTAGTGACTTATAAAGTTTCTGCATTATCTCTTTGCTTTTTTATTCAATTCTGCTTGAAATAATTGCCAACACTGCATTCACCTTCTTTATCACAGACTCAGCCTGTGAATTAACCTTCTGTGAGTCTTGCATCTAAGTCCCCTTCTTCAGTCCTTCACATATCCCCTTGCAGCTTCTGACTTCATCTGCACTCCCCACCCACCCACTCACCTATCACCTGTCATTCTCCTCCTCCCACCTTGATCTGGCTTCTTCCCTCTTTCCTTTCCAGTCCTGATGAAGGGTCTCAGCCAGAAACATTGACTCTTTATCTCTCTCCATAGATTCAGCCTGATCTACTGAATTGCTTTAACTTTTTTTTGTATGTTGCTTTGGATTTACAGCATCTGCAGAATCTCTTTGTTTCAGGTCTGAGGCACTTTGACAAATTGTTTTGTCCAGCATTTTCTATTTCAGATTTGCAACATCTGTGATTTTTTTTTACATCAAACTCGCTGAGTGTAAACTGTTCTGTGTTTTCTGCATTACAGCAATGACATTATAGCCATTGCAATGCTGAAGCATAGAATTCTGGGAAATTGAGTTTTTGAACAGTTCTATGTACACCAAGTGGCCACTTTATTAGGTACCTCCTGTACCTTATAAGGTTTGATGACTTGTGCATTCAGTTTGACAAGTTGTAATTTCAGAGATGCTTTTCTATATGCCACTGTTGTAAAACGTGGGTATTTGAGTTATTGTCACCTTCCTGTCAGCTTGAACCAGTCTGGCCATTCTCCTCTGACCTCTCTCATTAACAAGGCATTTTTGCCCACAGAACTGCTGCTCACTGGGTGTTTTTTGTTCTCTGTAAACACCGGAGTCTCTTGTGCTGAAGATCCCGGGAGATCAGCAGTTTGTGAGATACTCAATCCATTCCGCCTGGCACCAATAATCATTCCACGGTCAAAGTCGCTGATCACATTTCTTTTCCATTTTGACATTTGGTCTAAACAACAACTGAATTACTTGACCATGTCTGCATGCTCTTCTGCATTGAGTTGCTGCCATGTGATTGGCTAATCAGATATTTGCATTAATGAGCAGGTGTACAGGTGTATCTAATAAAGTGGCCGTTGAGTGTAAATGTGCAAATCTTTCTTTCTTACAAGTTAGCATCAGTGTTTTTCAGAATAGAAACAGGCCTTTCAGTCCACGATGTTTATGCCTGCCTACACTAATCTCACTTGTCCTCATTGGAATTCAGATTCAGAATCAGATTTAGTTATCACACTTACATTGAAACATACAGTAAAATCTGTTGTTTGTATTGGCAACCAACAATCCCAAGGATGTGCTGGGTGCAGCACGCAAGTGTCTTCACACAATCCAGTACCAACGTAGCACTCATTCATTATGTGCTGTGTCATATGACATGGCAATCGTGGTCTTGACCATGATTGTTCTTGGCAATTTTTTCTACCAAAGTGGTTTGCCATTGTCTTTATCTGAGCAGTGTCTTTACAAGATGGGTGACTCCTGCCATTAACAATAATCTTTTGAGATTGTCTGCCCGGCGTCAGTGGTTGCATAAGCAGGATTTGTGATATGCACCTTCAACACAGCATGCCCATCATTAGGACTGTATTCATCTTTGCCTTGCTTATGTACCGATCTATCAAAATTCCGCTTATACGTTTCAATTGTATCTGATTCCTGCACCTTCTCTGTCAGTATGTTCCAGATACAAACCTCTCTGTTAAAAAAACAATTATTCTTCAAATCCCCTTTAAACTCCTTCCTCTCACCTTAAACCTATTTCCTCTTATTTTTATTACCCTATTCTGGAAGAAAATATTTTGGCTGTCTGCCCTAATCAAGCCACTTGTAATCTTATTTCGTTCTCTCTTGCCAGCTGTCTTCAGATCAGGAAAGACAAGCCCAGCCTCTTCAATCTCTCCCCATAACTCAAGTCCTTTAACCCAGGCAATATCCCAGTAAATCTCTGCTTCCTTTGGACTGTCATGAGTCTTTCAAATTTTTCCTTAAAGGATTGTTTAATATTTATAAAACCAATGATTAACGTTCAAAGCAAATTTTTATTTTATTGAGATAAAGTGGGGGATAGGTTTATCCGGCCCACCGTGCTGCATCGCCTTGCAACCTTTCATTTAACCCTAGTCTAATCGTGGGACAGTTTACAATGAGTAATTAACCTACTAACCGGTAGGATTTTGGACTGTGGGAGGAAACTGGAACACCTGGAGAAAATCCATGTATGATTCTGTCATTCCATAAATGCATCCTTTATTTACTGCTTTGAAAGTTTGTGTCAAAAAGTGGCTTATTTTGAAAGCAGACACATTTTCTGCTCCCTAAAAAAAAAACATGAAATGAACTTTAGTTGGAGTGCAAAGATCCTGTCTCTACACACAACTTGCATTTTGAGCACGGAGTCTCCCTTTCACCCATCTGATATATTTACCGAGAGCTGTACATATGGTGGGCCCTTAGCATTGTTAATGTATCCCACAACCTTTTTGATGCCTTACCATCAGGCTATGAGACTATTGAATCCCTGCCACCACCTGGGTCTCCTCACTTAAGAAATTCCATTAGCATTATACTGTTTACTTTTTAACTTGTGACATGATGCACCTTATGCTAAATGTCAATCATCTGGAATATATTTTATTTGTTAGTGTATTTGTGGTATATTACTTTGTGTTGTGTGTGAGTTACATGCACTGTGTTGTGCCTTTCAAGCAGAGGAACATTGGCAGTAGACAGGTATACTGTTGAATGCCAATATCCTTGAACTTGAAGTTTGTGGGTCTTTGGCATATTTTGAAAATCAGCTGCAATAATTTCAACTATAACTGCAGAAGTCAGAGGTGCAATGGGACTAAACCTGAAGTTTCATTCACAGGTTGAGTCAGTGGTAAGGAAGGCAAAAGCAATGTTAGCATTTATTTCGCGAGGACTAGAATATAAAAACAAGGATGTAATGTTGAGGCTTTGTGAGGCATTGGTCAGACCGTGTTTGGAGTATTGTGAGCAGTTTTGGATCCCTTATCTGAGAAAGGATGTGATCATATTGGAAAAGGTCCAGAGGAGTTCAAAAGAATGATTCCAGAAATGAAAGTGTTAATGTATGAGGAGCATTTGATGACTCTGGGCCTGAACTTGCTCGAGTTTAGAAGAATCAAATTTTGAAAGTTCAAAATACATTTATTATCTAAGTACATGTGTGCCACCATATACAACCTGAGATTTATTTACTTGCAGGCATTCTCAGTAAATTCAGGACCCCAGTCGAATCAATGAAAGTCTCTACCCAAACAGGATGGACAAACAATGAGTGTGCAAAAGACAACAAACTGTGCAAGTATAAAATAAAGAAGAGATACTAATAAAAAATATCTAAAACATGAGATGAAGAGCCCTTGAAAGTGATTCTATAGGTTGTGGTCAACACACACAAAATGCTGGAGGATCGCAGCAGGCCAGGCAGCGTCTATGGGAAAAAGAGGTTGCCTGGCCTGCTGCATTCCTCCAGCATTTTGTGTGTGTTGCTTGGATTTCCAGCAATTGCAGATTTTCTCTTGTCTGTAGGTTGTGGTAGCAGTTCAGTGCTGGGATAAGTGAAGTTATCCCCATTGGCAAGATGGCTGAGGGGTAATAACTGTTTCTGAAACTGCTGGTGAAAGTCCTGAGGCTCCTATCCCATCTTTTTGATGGCAGCAACAAGAAGAGACCATGGCTTGGATGGTAGAGGTCCTTGATGATGGATGTGCTTTCCTGCTCTATGTAGATGTGCTCACTAGTGGGGTGAGCTTTACTCATGATGAACCAAGCCCTATTCACTACTTTTTGTAAGATTTTCTATTCAAGGAGGTTGGTGTTTCCATACCAGGCAATGATTCAACCAGTTAATATACTCTCCACCATACATCTATAGAAGTTTGTCAATGTTTTAGATGTCATGCTGAATCTTCACAAACTTCTAAGGAAGTAGAGGTGCTGCCATGCTTTCTTCGCAATGGGACTTGCACGCTGGACCCAGAATACATTCTCTGAAATGATAACTCCAAGGAATTTAAACTTGTTGACCCTCTCCACCTCTGATACCCTGATGAGGACTGGCTCGTGAACCTTGGGTTTCCTCCTCCTGAACTCAAGAATCAGCTCCTTGGTCTTGCTGATATTGAGTGAGAGGTTGTTGTTTTGGCACCATTCAACCAGATTTTCAGTTTTCCTTCTATCTGCTGATTCATCACCACCTCTGATCTGTCAATGACAATGATGTCTTCAGCAATCTTAAATATGGCATAGGAACGAGCAATACACACAAAATGCTGGAGGAATTCAGCAGGCCAAATAGCATCTATACAAAAATGTATAGTAGACGTTTTGGGCCAAAACCCTTCAGCAGAACTCAGCGTGACTTGATGATGGATACTGCTTTCCTGTGACAGCGTGCCTTATGGATATAGTCAGTGGTGAGGAGGGCCTTATCTGTGATGGTACTGGGCCTAGATGGAGTGGACATGGAGAGGATGTTTTCAATTGTGAGAAAGTCTAGAACCAGAGGTCACAGACTCAGAGTGCGAGGATGTCTCTTTAGAACAGAGATCAGGAGAAAGTTCTTTAGCCTGAAGTTGGTGGAATTCATTTGGTATATTTAATGTGAAGGTTGATAGGTTCCTGATTATTGAAGGGCATCAGAAGTTACAGGGAGAAGGCAGGGTGAAGAGGGATAATAAATCAGCCAGGATGGAATGGCCTAATTCTAATTCTGTTCGCATGTCTTATGGTTTACATCTAAAACCATTAACAAGGAAAAAAACACACCATGATGATGCACTTGTTTGGAAAATTGAGAGTATCGTTCTGTCTCAGTTGTCTCCATCTTAACTAGGGTGATATACTATTATTTATTCACAAGGTTCAAGATTCATGATTGCTTATTGTCATTCTTCAGTACACAAGTGTAAAGGAGAATGAAGTGATACTTACTCTGATCCAGTGCATTACTCTGGTCTTTTTTTACCTATCCCGGGAATTCTCCGGGGTCACTTTAGTAGCAGTATACATTCCACCTCAGGCCAATGTCAATCAGGCTTTAGATGATCTGAGCGATGGGATCAACATACATGAAACAGCACACCCTAACGCCTTCACCATCCTTTTGGGAGATTTTAACCAGGCCAATCCAAAAAAATCACTAAGCAAATACCATCAACAGATCACTTGCAATACCAGAGGCAACAACACACTGGACCATTGCTACACCACCATCAAGAATGCCTACCGTGCTAATCCATGCCCTCACTTCGGGAAGTCTGATCACCTGGCTGTACTTCTACTCCCTGAGAATAGGCAGAGACTGAAGACTGCAGCATCGGTAGTGAGGATCAAGAAGGAATGGACAAGGGAAGCTCAGGAATGCCTACAGGACTGTTTTGAATCAGTGGACTGGACTGTATACAGGGATTCATCTTCAAACCTGGATGAGTATGCTGCAGTTGTTACCAATTTCATTAAAACCTGTGTGGATGAGTGTGTGCCCACAAAGACTTACTGTACATTCCCAAACCAAAAGCCGTGGATGAACCAGGAGGTGCATCGTCTGCCAAAGGCTAGATCTGTGGCATTCAAGGCTGGCAACCGAGGTCTGTACCAGAAAACCAGGTATGATTTGCGGAGGGTCATCTCAAGGGTGAAGAGACAATTTTGAACGAGGTTGGAGGCAACATTGGATGCACAGCAACTCTGGCAGGGTTCGCAAGACATTACTTTCTAGAAAGCGAAACTCAATAGCATGAATGGCAGTGATGCTTCACTACCAGATGAACTCAACACCTTCTATACCCACTTTGAAAAGGAGAACACAACTACAGCTGTGAAGATCCCTGATTTCCTTGTGATCGCTGTCTCAAAGGCCGATGTTGGGCTGTCTTTAAAGAGAATAAGCTCCATCTTGGGTACTAGCCTAAACAGTACCCAGGACACCTTCAAGGAGCAGTGTCTCAGAAAGGCAGTGTCCATTATTAAGAACCTCCAGCACCCAGGGCATGCCCTTGTCTCACTGGTACCATCAGGTAGGAGATACAGAAGCCTGAAGGCACACACTCAGTGATTCAGGAACAGTTTCTTCCCTTCTGCCATCTGATTCCTAAATGGACATTGAACCCTTGGACACTACCTCACTTTTTTAATATACAGTATTTCAGTTTTTTGAATGTTTTTTAATCTGTTCAATATTCGTATACTATAATTGATTTATTTATTATTTTTATTTCATTTATCATTTTTTTCTGTAATGTATTGCATTGAACTTCTGCTGCTAAGTTAACAAATTTCACGTCACATGCCTGTGATAATAAAATTGATACCGATTCTGAAATACAAAAAATACACAATAAGCATCAAGAGCACAATAATAAAATCAAAAAAGCCACAATAAGTATAAATACAGGACTGTAAACTTATATACACAGACTAATTGTATGTACATGAAGTGATGCTGGGTGATGTTCATGTAGTGATTGTGGGTGGTGATGGGGTGGGTTAATGGGTGGAGGTGTTGATCAGTCTGACAGCTTGGAGGAAGTAACTGTTTATGAGCCAAGTGGTCCCATCGTGGATGCTGTGTAGCCTCTTCCCTGATGAGTGTGGAACAGTTCATGAGCTGGGTGGGTGGGATCCTTCATGATATTGCTTGTCTTGTGAGTTAGAACCTTGTCTCTAGGACTTTGAGCACAGAAGGGCAGCCAACCCTTCCAGTGCAGCTCTGAAGGAGAGCTGTATGGTCAGAATTGCTTTTTCACACAGCATTGAACAGAGTCCCTGTCAGCTCTCTGATATAGTTGCAAAAAACCCAAGTTTAATTCACGTTGCTGCCTGTAAGGTGTTTGCATGTTCTCTCTTTAAGTGTGTTGGTTTCCTCCGGGTGCTCTGGTTTCTTCCCACTTTACAGACTAGGGTCAGTATTCATAAGTTGCTGGGTTAGTGCTAGAAGCATGGTGATTCTTGAGGGGTGTCCCATCACATCCTTGATCTGTTTTGTTCTTACATGCAAATGAGGCATTTCCAAAGAAATGGGTTAGTCAGTGGAATTGGACAGCATGGGCTCATTGAACTACAAAGGACTATTATCGTGCTGTACCTCTAAATAAATAAAAATAATAAATAATTCCAGGGCGGTTCTTTGGAAAAAAGCAATGGATTTATCCACGGTGATTGAAGCCCTCTGTTGGTCTGGGTAGGCCATGCATGTTGCATCCCAGCATATGCAGGGCAGTCTTATATGTTGTCCATGCAGCAGGCTCCCTTCTCCATGCAGGTGATGAATCTAAAGAAATGGCAAAGACTAAAGAATGGAAAGGCACACCTGAAGGTCAGGAACCGGACTTAGTTGACAGAGGGTATTTGAGACTCATAGGGAGCACTTACAGGGTAGTAGGAGCTACTCTCCTGTTACTACCCCCAGCTAGAACAACTTTAAGGAACTGACTGATGATTGTCTCATCCTATATGATTTAAACAGAATAAAACTAATTATCACATTGCAAGTTTTTGGAACTTGCTATAAGCAAATTGGCAGCTTGCATTTCCGATATTATAACAATGACTACACTTCAGATGTATTTTATTGGCTAAACAGTGCTTGCTGACATTGAGTTATAAAAGATGCAATTAGAAATGTAAGTTTTAGTTTGTTTTTCTCTATTTTGTCAGCCCTTGCTATAAAACTATTTTTAACTGTTGCTCGAGCTTTCATCCCTATTTATATAAAGATGATCAAGGGTTAGCTTTATTTGGTGCATACATATTGAAACATATAGTGAAATATGTTACCTTTGCATCAATGAACAACACGGTCCGACGATTGTGCTGAGGAAGCCCGCGAGTGTTGCCATACTTGCGGTGCCATCATAGCATGTGTCTACACTAAGGTCTTAGGAATGTGGGTGGAAACTGGAGCACCAGGAAGAAACCCACCCAGTCATGGGTAAAACATATAAACATCTTGGAAATAGTGGTGGGTTGATAGTGCTGATCCTGATCAGCACTGTAAAGTGATTGTGCTACCATATGGCATAACGTTATTTTCTTCTTTTAATTTGATGTCTCTCTTCAATTCTTCTATCGTATCTTTTGCTTATAATAGTGTGGTAATTGTTTTGTTCTCAGCAAGACTTCAGGGCCATAAACATAGAGGCTTGAGTTTGAATCCACCATAGCAGCTACCTGCTGAATTTAAAGTTAAGTAGTTATATAAAAAAAAACAAACTTCAGTAACAGACTATGAAGCTATGAGATTTTGCTCAAGAATCTGGTCCTTCAGTACAGGCAAACTGCCATTGTTAGCTGACCTGGCCTGTATCCTTGTGTCTGACTTTTAATGTCTCATCCATTAAGGAAAATTTAGAAGCTCGAACATTACAACATAGTACAGGCCCTTTGGCTTATGATGCTGCGCTGGCGTCTTAATCTACTTTAAGATTAATCTGATCCTTTTCTCCAAAGCAGCCTTTCATATTTTGGTCATCTAAGCTTCTCTTTAATGCCTCTAATTTATCTGCCTCTACTATGACCCCTGGCAGCACACTCCATGTACCAACCTCACTCTGTAAAAAAAAACACTTAGCTCTGACATCCCTCCTGTACTTTCCTTCAATCCCCCTTGTGTCTGTCATTTCCACCTGGGGTAAAGTCTCTGCCTGTCCACTTGATCTATGTCTTTTATCATCTTGTATGCATCTGCCAAGTCTCATCCTCGCATCTTCCTTTGCTCCAAAGAGAAAAGCCCTAGCTCATTGAACCTATCTTCATAAGACATGCTCTCTAATTCAGGCAGCATCCTGGTCAATCTCCTCTTCACTCTCACTAAAGCTTCCACATCTTTCCTCTAATGAGCTGACCAGAACTGAACACAATATTCGAAATATTACCAACAACATTATTAGTATTAAGACTTAAGGGTGGATTAATTAACAATTTCTGTCGTTTATTTCCATCTTACTCATTTTCTGACTTTATTTCAGGTTTCCAGCATCTGCGGTTTTTCTTTAAATCTTCATGCTCTAATTGTCAGCGTGATATGAAGATTGTTGAGGAGCAAATGTCTAATAGCATTGAAGAATGTAAATAGTTGAATTCAGTAATACTAGAGAAACTAAGTGGTCCTTATTCTAAAAGAGGTGAATGGGAGTTAGTGAATGCTTTTGATAGTTTTCCAAATTTTCTTGGGTTCTGAAGGTGGCAAGTATAACAGTTTTGTTCTGGAAAGGAGGGAAAGTGAAAATAAGGTAGGATAGCCCAGTTAACTTGATATTAGTTGTTAACAAAATATTGGTATCCACTATGGTGATCAAATACTCAGGATAATTGGACCAACGGACTCGTAGCCCAGTATTCGTTGCCTTGACTGTGACCATGCTGCTTTTCTATGGAGTGGTCCACTGGGCAGTCTTCTATTTAAAACAAAGGAGAAAATGATTTACTTATTGATGTTGTTGGTAATGAAATGACTGAATTGATGAATAACACCCTCTTTTCTTAATGGTCTTCAGGAAGTAATCTGGTTCCCTTGAAGAGTCTAGCCTATATGTGACTCCAGATTCACCAACATTGGTTAACTCTTGTTTGTACTCTGAAAGGCCTAGGAAGCCACTCAGTTCTACCATATCTGATGGACCCCCACCCCCCCCAACCATGCAGGCCATGCCGGCTTCTTGGTACTACCATTGGGCAGGAGGTATGAGAGCCTTTCGGTTCCGCACCCCTGATTTCAGGAACTAGCTATTCCCTGGCAACATCGGGGTCTGATAACTTCAATGACCACAACTCCGAGCTGATTTTACATTCTGCAGCTGTATAAAACATTGGTGAGGTGCAATTTGGAGAATTGTGTGTAGTTTTGGTCACCTACCCCAGGAAAGATGCAAATAAGATTTAAAGAGTACTGAGAAAAATTACAAGGATGTTGTCGGGACTGGAGGTCCTGAGTTATAGAGAAAGATTGAATAGATTAGAACTTTATTTCCAAGAACGTAGAAGATTGAAGAGAGATTTGATGAAGGTATACAAAGTTATGGGGGCTATAGATGGGGTATAGTTAAGGTAAATTCAAACGGGCTTTTTTTCACTGAGGTTGGGTGAGACTACAGTTGAAGGTCATTGATGAGGGGTGAAAGGTGAAAAGTTTAATGGGTACGTGAGGGGAAACTTCACTCAGAGGGTGGTAAGAGAGTGGAATGAGCTGCTAATGCTACTGGTGGATGCAATTTTGATTTGAGCATTTAAGGGAAGTTTTGATAGCTACACGGAAGGAAGAGGTATAGAAGGCTATGGTCTGGATGTAGGTCGATGGGACTAAGCAGTTTAAATGGTCTGGACAGAGTAGATGGGCAGAAGGGCCTGTTTCTGTGCTGTCGTGTTGTACGACTCTATGACTCCATCCTGCAGACTCACTTTTAAGAACGCTATACAACCATTGTTTTCAGTATTTTAAAAAAAATTGTACATTTTGTCTTTTGCATGTTGTTTGTCAGTCTTTGTTTCTGTATAGTTTACTTGTAAATTATATTGTATTTTTTCCCTGTCAATGTCTATAAGAAAATGAATCTCAAGATAGTATGTGGCAATATACTGTACACAATTTTGATAATGAATTTGCTTTGAACTCTGACTAGCTGAATTATTTTAATAAAAAGAAGGAACTGCCTATCAAATAGCACTTTTCTCAATCCCAGCCAATGTTCTTTCGAAGTGCAGCATTTGCTCACAGTGTAGGAGCTATTTAAGATAAATGCTGGCCTATTTATCTCAAAAGATTTCCATTACCACAACTGAAAGGAGAATTTGATACCTCTGTATTAAATGATAGTATCCGAGCTGACTGAATACCTGTTTTAGAACTCATTAGGAGGTTGAGAGAATAAGGCTAGATGTAGATAACTAATAAGCCAGAAGACATTGGAGCAGAATTAGGCCATTCAGTTCACTGAAGCTGCTCTGCTATTCGATCATGGTTGATTTATTATCTCTCTCAACCCCTTTCCCCTGCCTTCTCCCCATAATCTTTTACATCCTGACTGATCAAGAATCTATCAACTTCCGCTTTAAATATACTCAATGACTTGGCCTCCTCAGCCACCTGTGGCAATGAATTCCACAGACTCACCACCCTCTTGCTTAAGAAATCTTTCCTCATCTCTGTTCTAAAGGGATGTCCTTATATTTTGAGGCTGTGCCCCCGTCCTAGACTCCCTGCATGCAGTGTAGCTGGTTGGGTTTGGAGAACACGGTTGTAATGTTCTGACTGGAATCTTCAGGGTTTTTGCCTGGAGATTGATTTGACATTTTGCAAAACTCTGTCAGCAACTACACTGCCAAACCATGAAGTATGGAAACAAAAACACGAGGAAATCTGCAGATGCTGGAAATTCAAGCAACACACACACAAAATGCTGGTGGAGTGCAGCAGGCCAGGCAGCATCTATAGGAAGAAGTACAGTCAACCTTTCAGGCCGGAACTGACGAAGGGTCTCGGCCCGAAACGTCGACTGTACTTCTTCCTATAGATGCTGCCTGGCCAAATATGGAAACAAAATGGAGCTTTCAAGCCTTGATGAAGGGTCTTAGTCTAAAACATTGTTTATTCCCTTCCGTAGATGCTGCCTGACTTGCTGAGTTCCTCCAGCATTTTGTGTGTGTGGGGCAGCATGAATTACTCCATTTTCCTCCTCATCCCAATGACCTGCCACTGTAATTTAGTGGGTTAATTGGCCCCTAGGAAGTTACCCCCATCCCATATGCAGGTCAGAGGTAGAAACTGGAGGAAGTTGGATCATAAAAACAGTAGGAACAGAATTCGGCCATTCGGCCCATTGAGTCTGCTCCTGCACTCCATCATGGCTGATCTATCACCCCTCTCAACCCCACTTTCTCCACATAACCTTTGATGCCCTTACTGATCAAGAACCTATCAATCTCCAGTTTAAATATACCCAATGAGTTAGGATCCAAAACTGTCTGTGGCAATAAGTTCCATAGATTCACCACCCTCTGGCTAAAGAAACTCCTCATCTCTGTTCTAAATGGACGTCCCTCCATCCTGAGGCTTTGCCCTTGTGTGTCTAGGACCAATCCTCTCCACGTCCATGATAAATGTGGTTGTTGATACTGTGGGGTGTGATGGTATTACAGCTCAGGGGGTCAGAGTTCAGAGTTCAATTCTGGCATCATCTGCAAGTAGTCTGTACATCCTTCCCATAGAATGCATAGGTTGTCTCTGGGTCATCTAGTTTCCTCCCAAAGTCCAAAAGACATACCGGTTAGTAGGTTAACTGGTCATTGTAAATTGTCCAGTGATTAGGTTAGAGGATAAATTTGGGGTTACGGTGTGGTGCGGCTGGAAGGACCTATTACGTGCTGAATCTCTAAATAATAATAATAAATAATAAATATTAAAATGGGATTTGTGTGGAGTTAGTGGAAATAGGTCACTCGGTTTGATGGCTGGCGTGGACTCTGGAACCTAAAACTGGTTTCCACGTTGTACGTTCTGGTGTCACTTCCAGCTTTGCTGCGGGAAGAACGGTGATGTCCAAACTCAGTTGTATCAAGTAACTGAGCGTTTCACTCGAGTGTCAGGCTTGCCTATTTTGGGTTGGGATTGTGCCCTGCCTTGCACTATCAAGCTCTGATCTCTACCTGCATGGTTTTAGTTTTTAGACATTTTCTGAAGCGTTTGCACATTGTGGCTGCCCTTCTATGTTGCAGAGGAAATCACACAACAATTAAGGTTAACTTGATATCTCAGATTAAGATTTACTTTTCATTGGTATTTGGAAGCACAGTGAAATGTGTCTTTACTATTAACATCCAACACACCCAAGGATGTGCTGGAGGCAGCCAGCAAGTGCTGCCATACATTTTGGCCCCAGCAGACCATGCCTACAATACTCAGCAAAACAACATAGAACACAACAAGCAACAAAACATCAGCAGCAACTCTGGACCCTTTCTTCCCACCTGCACATATGGATAGTCCTTTAACTCCAGGACAGGCTTCCAACTTCCAGGCTTCAGCCACTGGGCTTTGCATCCTGGACTTGCAGTTGAATTATGGGCTTCTATCTTCCACATCGATCCCTATACTAGTGGATCATGGGACCCTGAAATTTGGGTCCAAACTCTAGGCTCGACATTTGACTGGACCTCGTGCCTCCTTGAGACTTCCGCTTGTATGGACATCCAATCCCAGGACTCAGTGACCTGGGACAGCTCCATGTTGTTAACCTTCAAGTATGGAGTGGAGCAGGCCTGGACTCTAGATGCCCTTTATCCTCAAGTTCACAGTGTTGGACTTCGAGCATAGAGTGGAGGCTTGACCTCTAAATCCTCTACATCTCTGTCACTGAACTCTAACTTAATCCCTAACTTTCCTCTCTCCCAAAAACTGTCCCTAGGAACATTAAAAAAAAACCCTGCTTTGTCAGTGCTACAGTCTCTTTGGAGACTGGAAGTTGGTGCCATTTTGACTGGAAGAGGAAGTGCACATGCTCAGTTACCACATTTAAAGGGGAGTTTTCATTTTCTGGAAAACCAGCAGGGGTGAGACCACAAAGAGGATGTGAACAAAATCTTCAGATTTCCTAATTTAGAGTGCTACAAAATTCAGTGACAGAGCGAGTGCTGTTTTGAGTGTTGGTGCAGTTGATATGGAGTCGATGGTAGTGAATGTCATTCCCCTCACCATGCTGGAAGGCACGCAGTGTTCTGGAATGCCAGATATACGAATGCAGAGCGGACAGATTGGAATGCTGTTGTGTGTGCCAAATTGAAGCCAGTTCCAGTTAATGTTGTGAAATAACCAGGATTAGAATGAAAGAAAACTCCCATCGCCCAACCCACACTCTTTATAAAATACAACGTATGTTTGCACCCTCTCTCAAGTTTTATCGTAGCTCAACTAAGTTTGTAAATACCATCCGGCAGATTTTGAAACCATAGTATCATAGCAACTAGCACTAGAAAGCTAAATTCTTCAATGGGCGACATCACCACCCAGGATAACGTGACATAGGAATTGAAAGCAGAATATACAGTGGCATGCAAAAGTTTGGGCACCCCGGTCAAAATTTCTGTTACTGTGAATAGTTAAGTGAGTAGAAGATGAACTAATCTCCAAAAGTCATGAAGTTAAAGATGAAACATTCTTTTCAACATTTTAAGCAAGATTAGTCTATTATTTTTGCTTTGTACAATTTTAGAGTGAAAAAAGGGAAAGGAGCACCATGCAAATGTTTGGGAACTCCAAGAGATTTGAGCTCTCAGATAACTTTTACCAAGATTTCAGACCTTAAATAGCTTGTTAGGGCTATGGCTTGTTCACAATCATCGATAGGAAAGGCCAGATGATGCAAATTTCAAAGTTTTATAAATACCCTCACTCCTCAAACCTTGTCCCAACAATCAGCAGCCATGGACTCCTCTAAGCAGCTGCCTAGCACTCTGAAAATTAAAATAAATGATGTCCACAAAGCAGAAGAAGGCTATAAGAAGATACCAAAGCGTTTTCAGGTAGCTGTTTCCTCAGTTCGTAATGCGATTAAGAAATGGCAGTTAACAGGAACGGTGGAGGTCAAGTTAAGGTCTGGAAGACCAAGAAAACTTTCCAAAAGAACTGCTCGCAGGATTGTTAGAAAGGCAATCAAAACCCCTGTTTGACTGCAAAAGACCTTCAGGAAGATTTAGCAGACTCTGGAGTGGTGGTGCACTGTTCTACTGTGCAGTGACACCTACACAAATAAGACCTTCATGGAAGAGTCATCAGAAGAAAACCTTTCCTGCGTCCTCAGCATCAGAAGTTTGCAAAGGAACATCTAAACAAGCCTGATGCATTTGGAAACAAGTCCTGTGGACTGATGAAGTTAAAATAGAACTTTTTGGTCTCGGTGAGCAAAGGTATGTTTGGAGAAAAAAGGGTGGTGCAGAATTTCATGAAAAGAACACCACTCCAACTGTTAAGCACGGGGATGGATCGATCATGCTTTGGGCTTGTGTTGCAGCCAGTGGCATGGGGAACATTTCACTGGTAGAGGGAAGAATTAATTCAATTAAATACCAACAAATTTTGGAAGCAAACATCGTACCATCTGTAAAAAAGCTGAAGATGTAAAGAGGATGGCTTCTACAACAGGATAATGATCCTAAACACACCTCAAAATCCACAATGGACTACCTCAAGAGGCACAAGCTGAAGGTATTACCAGGGCCCTCACAATCCCCCGACCTAAACATCATCAAAAATCTGTGGATAGATCTCAAAAGATCAGTGCAACAAAACAGCCCAATAATCTCACAGAACTAGAAGCATTTTGCAAGGAAGAAAGGGTGAAAATCCCCCAAACAAGAATTGAAAGACTCTTAGCTGGCTACAGAAAGCGTTTACAAGCTGTGATACTTGCCAAAGGGGGTGTTACTAAGTACTGACCATGCAGGTGCCCAAATTTTTACATCTGGCCCTTTTCCCTTTTTGTTATTTTGAAACTGTAAAAGATGGAAATAAAAAAATAATCTTGCTTAAAATGTTAAAGAAATGTGTCATCTTTAACTTTATGCCTTTTGGAAATCAGGTCATCTTTTACTTGTACAGCTATTCACAGTAACATAAATTTTGACCAGGGGTGCCCAAACTTTTGCATACCACTGTGTGTGTGTATGTATATATTTATAGAAATGCATTCTATATTGAGTTGGAGTTTATAGCTAGGCAGGGAGGAGTGTTGTGTATTTAATACTTCAATAATAGCTGAGTCTGTTGAGGTCATATAATGTGTTTGGTGCTCCTGGTGTGGCCTCCTGTGTATTGGTGAGACCCGACCTAGATTGGGAGACCGTTTCACCGAGCCTCTGTGCTCCATCCGCCAGAGGAAGTGGGATCTCCCAGTTGCCACACATTTTAATTCTACTTCCCATTACCATTCCAATATGTAATCCATGGCTGCCTCTACTGTAGCGATGAGGCCACACTCAGGTTGGAAGAACAACACCTTATATTCCATCTGGGTAGCCTCCAAACTGATAGCACGAACGTTTACTGCTTGAATTTCCAGGAATGCCCCCCTCCTCACCATTCCCCATTCCCTTTTCCCTTTCCCACCCTATCTCCTTGCCTGCCTATCACCTCCCTCTGGTGCTCCTCCTCCCTTTTCTTTCTTCCACGGCCTTCTGGTCCTCTCCAGTCAGGCTCTCCCTTCTCCAGTCCTGTATTCCTTTCACCAATCAACTTAACGGCTCTTTACTTCACCCTTCCCTCTCCCAATTTCACCTACCACCTTATGTTTCTGCTTCCCCTCCCCCCACCTTTTAAACTTTTTTTCTCCAGTCCTGATGAAGGGTCTTGGCCTGAAGTGTTGACTGTACTCTTTTCCATAGATGCTGCCTGGCCTGCTGAGTTCCTCCAGTATCTTGTGTGTATTACAAGAGGTTCAGATGTTGTTCAGTCCAAACATCAGAGTGGGGAAGAAATGAGATCTAAATGACTGACCATGGAACGATTACTGGTGCCAGACAGGATGGTTTGAGTATCTCGGAATCTGCTAATCTCCTGGGATATTCCTGCACAGCAGTTTCTAGAGTTTACAGAGAACAGTACGAAAAACAAAAAAAGTCCAGAGAGTGACAGTTCTGTGGGCAAAAACACTTCATTAATGAGAGAGACCAGAGGAGTATGTGACAGTAACTCAGTAACCACATGTTACAACAGTGGTGTGCAGAAGAACATCTCTGAATGCACAATACATTGAACCTTGAAGTGGATGGACTACAGCAGCAGAAGACCATGAATATGCCTCAGTAGCTACTTTATTTAGGTCCAGGAGGTATACAAGATTGTAGGAGTGTATACAAAATTGATATTTAAAGGAAATTTTGATAAGTATATGGATAGGAAAGATTTAGAGGGATATGGGCCAAACACAGGGAAATGGGACTAGCAAATGTGGCCGCCTTGGTTGGAATAGGAAAATTGGGCAGAAAGGCCTGTTTTCATGGAGTAACCTCCACAAACTTATTTCATAATTCTCATATTGCCTGAAATTCCTAATCTCCCTCAAGCACTTGAGATTCCTACATTTACTTATCTGCTTTAAATCTTGGATTCCAGCACATTCAAATATTACTTGCAAAAGTGAATTTCTTAATGAAAATATTTGGGATCTGAGCTTTCATTTTCAGGAATACACTTGCCCTAACCCTTGTTTTTGAATATAAAATGTGGAATGAGTATAAAATATTTCAATAGTATTTATAAATAGTATTTTCAGTTACTTTTTTTTGAAGCCTCAGTAACATTAGTGACTAATGTAGCCTCGGAATCAAAGTCTAAATTTCTGTCTCCTGACTCCATTATAATTTACATTTAACCCAATTACATACTAACCCAGTTATCTATGCTTTCAATCCATTTGTTTCCAATATAGCTGATGCACAGATCAATCTGCTCATTCCAATATTTTTTGATTTTGCTAATTTCTATAAAATCCAAATGCCTGTTATTAAACTGCTGTTTCTCCAAATAGTTAAACAAGAAACAATTCTCTAGTTTGCATTTTGCATTTTATGAAGTGTGCAGTTTAAAATGTGTACTTAATTTCCCCACCATCAGAATGAAAACCAGACCCTTTGCTCTCTAACAAAAGAAGTCCAGCACATGGTTAAATAACACACACAAAATCCTGGAGGAACTCAGCAGGTCAGGCAACATCTATAGAGAGTTGATGTTTCAGGCTGAAACCCTTCATCTGGATTGGCAACAAAATCTTAGTCTATTCTTAATTCTGCTCCATAGATAGGGCCTGACCGCATTTTGTAGACCATGACGTATAGGATCAAGTTAGGCAATTTGACCCATCGAGTCTGGCTGATAAATCATGGCTGATTTATTATTCCTCTCAGTCCCATTTCCTGTCTTCTTCCTGTAACCTTTGGTGACCTAACTAATCAAGAACCTATCAGCTTCTACTTTAAATATATCCAATGACTTGGTCTTCTGAGCCGTCTGTGGCAGTTAATTCCACTGATTCACCACCCTCTGGGTAAAGGAATTCCTCCTCATCTTCTTTCTAAAAGGATATCTCTCTATTCTGAGGCTGATACTCCCTCATTCGATACACCCCTGCTATAGGGAACATCCTCTTTGCATTCACTCTATTTGGCTTTTCAATATTTGATAGGTTCAGTGAGATCCCCCTCATTCTTCTAAACACCAGCGAGTACAAGCCCAAACTCATCAAACACTCCTCAGCCTTTCATTGCCAGAATCATTCTTGTGGACCTCCTCAGGACCATCTCCAATGTATGTGTTACTCTGGATTTTCAGCATCTGCAGACTCTCTTCTGTTTACAGGGTTAAATAAAATTGTTGATAATGGGTCACCCTGATTTATATTGGAACTGATAGAAATTGTTGGCTTGTGCCGCAGAACTTGAATGCCAAAGTAGAACATAGACCATTGAACAGTACAAAGGGAATAGGCCCTTTGGCCCACAATCTCTGTGCCAAGGTAACTAATTCCATTTGCATGCACCTGGTTTTTATCTCTCCTGTTGTGAATCTTCAACTTGTTTATGAACTGCCAACCAGAATCAAGCTGACAAAGACAAAAACCAAATTTGTTCTTTTGTGCTTTGTTCCTGACATAATAGTTAAGGGACTGGTATGCTCATTACAACCTAACACAGAGAGCTGTAGAGCACAGTGGAACAAAAGAATCTGGGAATACAGGTCCATAATTCATTGAAAGTGGCTTTAGAGGTAGATAGGGACATAAAGCTTTTGACACATTGGCCTTCATAAATTCAAATACTGAGTACAGGAAATGGGATGTTAGGTTGAAATTGTGTAAGACAGTGGTTTCAAAGGTACATTTAATGTCAGAGAAATGTATACAATATACATCCTGGAATGCTTTTCTTCATAACCATCCATGAAAACAGAGGAGTGCCCCCAAAGAATGAATGACAGCTAAATGTGAGAACCCCAAATACCCCCCCCCAGCTCCCCTCCCTCCCACACATAAGCGGCAGCAAGCAATGATCCCCCCTCCCCCTACTAGCAAAAAAAACCCACTCACCACTGAGTACTCAAGTGTGCAGAAAAGCAACAGCAAAGACACAGACTTGCAGTACCCCAAAGGCTACTTGTTAACCGGTATTGGACATACCATAGGCTCTCTCTCTCTCTGATAAGGGAGAAAGAGATGTCTCCATTTCACAGTGAGGGGGTGACATAGCAAGCAACTCGCTGGTTTATGATGTTATAAGTCCGTTGCGTCGTTTTTCCTGAGCTCTGTGCCCAAAGGTCACAGGTCTCTGGGCCCAAAAAACTCAGACTGACTTCCATGATACACTGATTTCCTGCTGGGACACGAACCTTCTATCTGCCTGTCTTCAGAGCCATGAATCCTTGGCCCTCTGAAGGTGAGCAGAGCTCTTAGGCCGTGCTCTTACATGTTGGATAATGGCCAGTTGTGAAACCCTGAGAGCGGGTCCCATTCCCGCAAAGAACTGAAGTCAGCATGTAGCTCCAGGTCAGGGTCTTCAAAAGAACCCTGAGCGGGTAAAATAGAAATATAGCTGTTTCCGAAAATGCAAGCAAAGGAGTCGCTGTTAGGTGCCATTGTTGAGGCCTAATTTGGAGTATTATGTATAGTTTTGGTCACCTACCTACAGGACAGATGTCAATACATTGAAATAGTACAGAGAAAGTTTACAATGATGTTGATGGACCTGAGATATAAGGGAAGATTGAATAGGTTAGGACTTGATTCCTTGGAACCAACAGGACTGTGGGAAAATTTATTAGAGGTATACAAAATTATGAGGGTTATAGATAGGGTAAATGCAAGCAGGCCTTTTCTACTGAGGTTGGGTGGGACTACAACTTGAAGTCATGGGTTAAGGGGGAACAGTGAAAAATTTAAGGGGAACATGAGGGGAAACTTCTTCACTCAGAGGTGTGAGAGTGCGGAATGAACTGCTGCCATGAGATTTCAACGTAAGAGAAAACTTTTGATAGGAAAATGGATAGTAGGAGTATGGAAGACGATGGTCCAAGTGCAGGTTGATGGGAGTAAGCCGTTTAAGTGGTTCAGCATAGACTCGATGGGTCGAAGACCCTGTTTCTGTGCTGTACTTTTCTATATCTTTATGACCTTCATTGGAGCTGCAAAATGTAGCCCTCCAGCTGAGCGTCGACCATGATGTAGCTGGCCGTAGAACACTCTGTGGGGTAGCCGACATGGGGGCATCCTTATCACGTGCCCCAGCCACTGCAACTGACGCTGGGTGATCATGGCCTCAATACTTCTGCAGTTGGTCTTTACGAGTATTTCAGTGTGAGGCACCCGCTCACGCCAAGTAATTCCCCAGGATGCGCTGAAGGCAGTTTATCTGCTCCAAGGACTCGATGTGTTGGCTGTAGGTTACCCAAGCTTCACAGCCATAAAGGAGGGTGGTGACACAGACCGCTTGGTATACAGTGACCTTTGTGGAGGGACAAAGGCTCCTGTTCTGAAAGACTCTATGCCGAAGTCTCCTAAAGGCAGCTGATGCCTGTTTAATGCAGCTCTGGATGTCGTTGTCAATGCTGCCATCCTCAGAGAGAATGCTCCCCAGATATTTGAAAGATGGCACTACTGACAGCTTTTCATCACCAACTGTGAATGCAGGTAGGGTGGGTAGGACACTGGCACTCCATTGGCAAACCACTTCTGTCTTGGTGGTATTGACGGTCAGCCCCATCCTGCTGTACGCTCTCACCGCCACAGCAAGGACAGTCTGAAGATCCTCCAGAGTATGGGCCACAAGAGCACAGTCATCTGCAAACTGCAGCTCCAGGACCCGCTCTGTACAGAATTTGGTGGTTGCGTGGAGCCCTCTGATATCAAAGAGCTTGCCATCTAATCTGATGTCCACTGCCACACCACTGCTGTCCTCAATCTCGTTGTGGAGAATCTTGTCACACAAGAGGAAGATGTTGAAGAGCACTGGTGCTAGCACACACCCCTGCCTCACCCCTGAGCGTTTAAGGAAGGGCTCAGACTCTTGTCCTCCCATGGTCATCCCATCGTGGAACTGGCAGAGATGTTAACAAATTTATTGGGACAGCCAAACGTGAAGGAGGACATCCCATAAGAGTTCTCTTTCCACAGTGTCAAATGCTTTGGAGAGGTCGACAAAGGCCATAAGCAGGTCCTGATGTTGCTCCTGGCATGTTTCCTGAAGCTGCCGGGCTGTGAAGATCATGTTGATCAAGCTCCTGTTCTTCCTAAATCCACACTGTGATTCAGGCAGCATTGACTCGGTGATGTTGCTGATGAGCCTCTGAAGAATCACCTTAGCCAGGACCTTTCCAGCAACAGAAAGGAGTGAAATGCCCCTACTATTGCCACAGATGGCCTTGTCACCCTTGTTCTTATAAATGACAACGATGTCTGCATTTCTCCATTGCTGTGGGATGTTCTCATCAGTCCAGGCCTTGGTGATGTACTGGTAGAGGGTGCGCATACATATGTACCCTCCGTTCTTCAGTAACTCAGCAGGGATATTGTCAGTGACAGGAGATTTGTTCTTAAAGGAATGGGCAGCTGATAGAACCTCCTGGAAGGTTGGTGGTAGACTGAGGCTGTGGATAGGAGGAAGTTCAGGCAATTAGTCCAGGACGGTGGGGTCTGCGTCAGAATCCTGATTAAACAGGGTGTTAAAATGCTCAGCCCACCTCAGCAGAATGGTATTCTGGTTCTTCAGAAGTGTTAGACCATCTGCTGTTTTCAGGGGAGTAATGCATCGATTTATTGAGCTGCAGATGGTTTTGACAGCATTGTAAAACTTATGCATGTCATTATTATTGGCAAAGGACTGGATTTCATGTGCCTTTTCAGTCCACCACTCATTTTGTATGGCCCGTATTGCCTTTTGCACTTTCCTCCAAGCTGCCTTCCCCAATGCTGCCTGATGCTGGTGGATGAAGGGTTGTCTAAAGTTGCCTGGTGTGCTTTGTGCATGTCCTTAATAAAGTTGTGGATGGTATCTGAGTTATCTTCAAGCCAGTCTTGGTGTTTCCTGCTCTTATGGCTGATAGATTGGGCTGCTGCCTAAAAGAGTGCAGAGCTGATATAGGTCCACTGTTGTTCCATGGTATTTTCTGAACTCAGACAAGGTTCCAGCTCCCTTAGTTTCTCAGCTAGGATGCATCGAATCTCACTTCTTGCTTCAGTGTTTCTCAGGTTGAGAAACTAAGGGAGCTGGAACCTTGTCTGAATTTCATGACACTTTAGTACTAATAAACCTGATTCTGATTCTGGTATTTATATCTACAGCTGAATGTTGACAGCATCCCTAATGTGTCTTACACAAGAAAAAAATTGCCAAAATAGTTTATTAATATTCTTAATCCTTCCAATTTTAATTTATCTGGGCCAGCTACTGCATCTTTCTGAAAAATGTCATCCATTTCATTAACTTCCCCAACTTGTTTAAGTTATTCTCCATTAATGGAAACATGGAAACATAGGCGATATTTGCCACCATTATCAGCCTTGTTGTAGCTGAAAAGATTCCTGAAGCTTAGAGATCAATAATGGGCAGGCTGTACTGACAGGTACACTCATCACCTCTTGACATTGTGCTTTTCTGTTGTCATTGTGCACATTATGTCAACGTGAGATGGCCTCAAACACAAGAAATTCTGCACCCTTGCTGAGCTCAGCAATTTCATCAACTTCCACCCCGCCCTTAAATTCACTTCTGACACCTCCCCTGCCTTTCTTGATCTTTCTTTCTCCATTTCTGGAGACAAACTACCCACTGCCAGCTTTTATAAGCCTACCAATTCCCAAGGCTATATTGACTACAAATCTTCCTGTGAAAATGTTTTTTCTCAGTTTCTTCTTTCCTGCCACGTCTGTTCCCAGGTTGAAACTTTCCTTTCCAGGACATCAGAGATGTCCTCCTTCTTCAAAGAATGGGGTTTCCCTTCCTCTAGCATTGATACTGCCCTCACCCACATCTCCTCCATTCCCCAGAGATCCCTGCTTTCCCCATTTTCCCACCACCTAAATAGTGTTCCTCTTGTCCTTACCTACCTCCCATGAGCCTCTGTATCCAACACATCATTCTCTGCAACTTCCACCATCTCCAAAGTGATCCTACCACCAAACATATCTTTACCTCCTCCTCCCCCCACTCTTCGCTTTCCACAGGGATCTCTCCCTCTTGTCCTTTGGCCCTCCCCATTAATCTCCCTACCGCATTTATCCCTGCAAGCAGTTAAAGTGCTGCACCTGCCCATACATCTCCTTTCAGGGCCGCAAACAGTTCTTCCAGGTGAGACAACACTTCACCGGCAAATCTGCTGATGGTCATCTATTGAGTCTGGTGCTCCTGATGCTGCTTCCTCTACATTGGTAAGACCTGTCATAAATTGGGGGACCACTTCTTTGAGCACCTCCACTCCAACCTCCAAAGGGGAATTTCCCAATGGCCTTAAATTTTAATTCTGATTCCCAATCCCATTTTGACATGTCAGTCCAAGGCCTCCTCTTGTGCTGTAATGAGGCCACCCTCGGGGTGGAGGAGGAACACTTTGTATTCTGTCTGGGTAGACTCCAACCCCTTCCTTCTTCTATTCCCTACTCTGGCCTCTTCTAACCTGCCTATCAACTCCCCCTGGTGCCCCTCCTCCTTCCCTTTCTCCTATGGTCCACTCTCCTCTCCTTTCAGATTCCTTCCTCTCCAGACCTTTAACATTTTCACCCACCTGTCTTCACCTATTGCCTTCCAGCTATTCTTCTTCCCCTACCCCACTTTTCTATTCTTGTGTTTTTCTTTCTTTCTTTCTTTCCAGTCCTGAAGAAGGATCTAAGCCTGAAATGTCAACTGTTTATTCATTTCCACAGAACTTTCTTTCTGATATTCATTCTCACTATGCTTCCTTTGCTGTCTTGTCCTTTCTAGCTGGTAGTGTTTGTGAGTTTGGAAGGAATTATCTAAAGAGTTGCTGCTGGACATCTTGTAGGTTGTACTGACTGCTGTGTGTCAGAGGTGGAATGATGTTGTAAGTGAGGCACCTTTCAAGCAGGCTGCTGTGTCAAAGTCAGAAGCAGGTTTATTATCACTGACATGTTGTGGAAGGGTTAATGTATGAGGAGTGTTTGATGACTCTGGGGTTGTACTCGCTGGAATTTGGAAGTATGAGGGTGGGATCTTATCAAATCTTATTGAATATTGCAAAGCCTAAATAGAGTGGACATGGAGAGGAAATTTCCTACAGTGGGGGAGTCTAAAACTAGAGGGCACAGCCTCAGATTGGAAAGACATCTCTTCAGACCAGAAATAAGGAGGAAGTTCTTTAACCAGAGATTGGTGAAGCTGACTTGATGGGCCATATGGCCTATTTCTACTCCTGTGTCTTATGGTCTTTGTGGAAGTAGCAGTTTCCATTTTTAAGATTCAGGAATCGGACAGTAATGTTACTCTGTGACGGAGAGTTTCTTCAATAATGAGACACAGGAGAGGGTTGAGCTTGCACCTTCCATGAGGTGTACAAAAATGAGTTTGGGTATTTGTGCTCAATCCGAACAGAGTACTGAATAAAATTACCACATCATTATAATTCAGAATTGACATTTCCTGTTCCCACACAAATTCCTGTTGACTTAATTACTTATCCATTATTCAAATCTGGAAGTTCTGATTGAGTGTTCCTGCAATATTTAATGAAGGAAGCCTTCTGTTTGATGCTTGCTGCAAGTTACTTCCATTATTGTCTACTAAGAAACCCAAAGATTTCATCCTTGTTTAATGACACTGACCCTAACTTAGTTCAAAGTTCAAAGTAAATTTATTATCAAAGTACGCATATGCCACCATATACAATCTTGAGATACATTTCCTTGCGGTCACTCACAATACAACAAAGAAATTCAATCAAATCAACGAAAAACTACACACAAAGACTGAGAAACAACCAAGGTGCAAAAAAAGCAATCTATGTAATTACAAAAATAAAACAAATAAATAAATAGTACTGAACTGGGTTATATGGGACCTAAGGTTGCTCTACCTCCTTCCTGATGGCAGCAGCAAGAAGAGAGCATGACTTGGATTGTGGGGATCCTTGATGATGGATCTTGTGGTAGCACTCCTTGTAGATGTGATCAATGGTGGAGAAGGCTTTTCCTGTGATGGACTGGGCTGCATCCAACACTTTTTGTAGGCTTTTCCATTCTTGGACATCAGTGTTTCCATACCAGGTTGTGATGCTCTCCACTGTACATCTATAGAAGTTTGTCAAAGTTTTAGATGACCTGCCAAATCTGCACAAACTTCTAAGAAAGTAAAGGCACTGTTGTGCCTTCTTTGTAATAGCATCCAGGTGCTGGTCCTAAGATAGATCCTGCGAAATGAAAAATTTAAAATTACTGATCCACGTCACCTCTGATCTCCTTGCTCATCGACCTCTGGTTTCTTCTTCTTGAAGTCAATAATCAGTTCTTTGGTATTGCTGACGTTGAGTGAGAGGCACCACTCAGCCAGATTTCCAGTCTCCTTCCTATATGCTGATTTCTCACCTCCTTTGATCTGAGCAAGAAGAGTGGTGTGATTAGTAAAGTTAAACATGGTATTGTTACTGGGCTTGGCCTCACAGTCCTAGAGCAGGGGACTAAGCGCACACTTAGTTATTGCGTGGGCTTCCAAAATTTTGTTTTTGTTAAGTTAATGCAACTGAATTTGTAAACTGAATACAATACACAACCACGACGGTACTGCACTGGTAGTTCACTGGCAGAGGACTGATTTCTAGTGGGATTAATCTTTGGTTCGAGTTCAAGTTTAATTGTCATTCAACCATTCATGAATACAGCTAAATGAAACAGTGTTACTCTGAGGCCAAGCTGCAAAACACAGTACCAATAGTCACACACAGCACAAGGCACATTATAGCACATACTGTAAGCACATGTATCAGTAAAATATAGTCACACAATAAAGAACATAGTCCAAGACACTGAGTTCATGAATGTTGCAGCAGAGTACAGACAAGCACCAACGGCCAACCAGTAAAGGCTTTATTCCCACTCTTTGCCTCCTGCCAATCAGCCATAGCTTTATCCATGCAAGAATCTTCCTGTAATACCATGGTCTCATAGCATGGTCTCATAGCTTGTTAGCCTCACGTGTGGCACCTTGTCAAAGGCCTTCTGAAATCCAAGTACACAATATCAACTGATTTTTCTTTATCTATTCTACTTGTTATTTCTTAAAAGAGTTCCCACAGATTTGTCGGGATTTCCCACAAGATTTTCCCTTGAGGAAACTAAGCTGACTGTGGCCCATTTTATCATGTGCCTCCAAGTACCCTGAGACCTCATCCTTAATAATCAACTGCAATATCTTCCCAACCACTGAGGACAGACTAATTGGTCTATAGTTTCCTTTCTTCTGTCTCTGTCCCTTCTCGAACAGTGGAGTGACATTTGCAATTTTCCCATCTTCTGGAACTATTCTGGAATCTATTGATTCTTGAAAGATTATTACTAATGCCTCCACAGTCTCTTCAGCCACCTCTTTCAGAACTCTGGGATGTACACAATCTGGTCCAGGTGACTTAATTACTTTCAGATTGTTCAGTTTCCCAAGAACCTTCTCTCTGGTTATGGTAGCTTCACACACCTCATGACCTCTGACACCTGGAACTTCCACCGTACTGCTAGTGTCTTCCACAGTGAAGACTGCTACAAAATACTTATTCAGTTGTTCCTGCATTTCATTGCCCCCCATTACTACCTCTCCACCATCATTTTCCAGTGGTCCGATATCCACTCTTGCCTCCCTTTCACACTTTATGTAACTGAAGAAACTTTTGGTATCCTCTTTAATATTATTGGCTAGCTTACTTTCGTATTCCATCTTTACCTTCTTAATGGCCTTTTTAGTTGCTTTCTGTTGCTATTTGAACGCTTCCCAATCCTTTAAATTCCCACTAATTGTTGTTCTATTATGTGCCCTCTCTTGTATGTTTGAACGTTATGCAAGACAAGCTTTTCATTGTATCTCGGTACATGTGATAATAGTAAATCAAAACCAAAATGGAAACCTGTGGGGGGAAACAAGAGTACGTTGTGAGAATGCACATGGCCACAGGGAGAATATTCAAGCTTCACACAGACAGCGTTGAAGATCAGGATTGAACTGGGTTTTGCTGTGAGCCTGTGACTCTATTGGCGGCATTACTGTCCCACTGTGACACAGGAATCCCACACTTTCCTCTCTCCCACTCCTTGCCACAAGGTAAACCACACTCACATTCTAACAGTCAATTTGCCAATGAGAAACGACACCAAGGAATGCTAGTTCTCTCTGCCTCAGTGATCCCCCGTAGTCGTCTCATGGAGAGTGACTCATTCCCTTGTCCTGACTGCAGTGTCATTGTGGCTGCGAGGTACTAATTTTAAAATAATATCTCACTTCAACAACAGAAGTAGCAGTGTTACCCTGAATTGTACTGTTTCCATGGCTAATAATTGTTAAGTTTATTTTTCTTCTTTCTCTCTCTCAGCTGTGGTTACAGTTTTAGCACTATAATGTTATACAATACTGTGTAAAAGTCTTAGGCACATATATATGGGCAAGATGCCTCAGACCTTCGCACAGTTCTGTATATTGATTACAATAGTAAATTGGCTGGGAAAAAGAAATGAGAGTACTTATCTTCCTATTGCCTCAGTAATGTTAAGTGTTATTTGGTAACTGGAAAGACCTAATAAACAGAGCTGTGCAAAAATCTTAGGCACTCTACCTATCTATCTATCTATCTATCTATCTATCTATCTATCTATATCTATATGGGTGGGATGGCACAGTTGCCTAGTGGTTAGTATAATGCTTTACAGCACTAGTTTTAAGATCAGAGTTCAGTTCTCACCACTGTCTGTAAGGAGTTTGCACTTCTTCCCCATAACTGTGTGTGTTTCCTCTGGGTTCTCTGGTTTCCTCCCAAATTCCAAAGATATATGGGTTTGGGTTATTGTTAGTAAGTTGTGGGCACTGGAAGCACAGCGACACTTGCAGGCTGCCTTCAGCAGATATCTGGTCTGTGTTGGTTGTTGATGCCAGCGAAGCACTTCACACTATGTTTTGATACACCTGTGACAAATAAAGCTGATCTTAATTCTTATCAAATGTAATTTCAGTAGTTACAGTGTGTCACTTCTGTGCTCCCAGTGTGAATGAGTGTCTCCAAGGAATTGTACATTTACAACACTTAATGTGCAAAAACCTCTGCGGGATTTCAAACACTTTTGAAATAGGCTTGCTGACATCAATATTACTGGAAGCTTTTAAGACAAAGCCCAGTCATGTACTCAAGTACAAGGAACTTTTCTTAGCATAGAGCATAGAACAGCACAGTACAGGCCCTTTGATCCACAAATGTGTGTCGACTTTTGAACCTACTCCTCGATCAAGCTGACCTTTTCTCCTGCATAATCCTCCATTTTCCTATCATACATTCTCCTATCTAAGAGTTTCTTAAATGTCCCTAATGTATCTGCCCCTACCACCACCGCCTGGCAGGGCATTCCACACACCCACCACTCTGTGTAAAGAATTTACCTCTGACATTCCACCCCCCCCCCATACTTCCCTCCATTCACCTTCAAATTATAGCCCATTTATATTAGCATTTCCATTATAGGGAAAATGTTTCTGGTAATTCACTCAGTCTGTGCCTTGTAGCATCTTGTACACCTAACAGACAAGTGTTATCGAGGATAGATCTTTAGCTATGCAAACACTGCTGGTGAGCAGACCTACTGACTCTGTACTGCTTTTCACAGTTCACTGCTCTGTGTTCAGTGCTTTCCAACTCTTGGCTCTCAAAGCATGATGAGAAAGAGGAATGTAATTCCTGGTTTGTGTCATACAATGTAAGGCGTGGGCTCAGCCTTCCCAGCTCATTTCTATCACACTTTTCCTGCAGCCAGAGTTCAATACAGCACCTTTTGTAACCTTGGTGTACTTTCCTGTTTATCTGTTATCATTGAAAATTATGATTTATGGAATCTCATAATTCCTGTTAGTCAACACTGAAATTGGGTTGTTATCTGATTGGTGAAGATATTCATCATCCTTATTTATCAAATTGATATTTGGAGAAATATTCAATCATTGAGCCTTTTGTTTTGCCCCATTATCTCTGGACAACTAATCAAGTATTTTCAAAATGCATTGAATTTTGTCCTTTTGGAATCATACAAATCAACTTGTATGTGGCAAAGCCACACAGACAGTAACATGACTAACAGAGGGTGATTGATTTGTCAATTACCTTTGATCTGTTTTATTCAAAATGGTTGATTTCCCGATGGCTACCCATTTAAATTCCATTTCTCATTCCCATTCCAACATGTTGTCCTATGGCCTCCTCTGTGGTCATGATGAAGTCTCCTTCAGGATGGATGAGCACATTCTGTCTGAGTAGCCTCCAACCTGATGGCATGACCATTGATCTCTGGTAATTTCTCCCCCTCCCCGTTCTCTCTCTTTCCACTCCCCAGCTGGGCTCTCCTCTTACCCCTTTCTTTCCCTTCAAGGAGCAGTGCCTTAGGAAGCTGGCATCATTATGGACCCCCACTACCCAGGACATGCCTTCTTCTCATTGTTGCCATCAGAAAGGAGGTATAGAAGCCTGGAGGAACATACTCAGTGATTCAGGAACAGATTCCTCTCTGCCATCTGATTTCTATTTGGACATTGAACTCATGAACACCACTTCACTAATATTTCGTATTTATTTCTGCTTTTGCACTACTTATTTTAGCTTAACTATTTAATACACATATACATACATATACTAACTGTAGTTCAGTTTTATTTTCTATCCTGTATTGTATTGAACTGCTACCACAGAGTTTAATAAATTTCACAACACATGTGGGTGATATTAAACCTGATTTTGATTCTTCTCCTCACCTGACCATAATCTCCTTCCGGTGCCCTTCCTCTATTTCTCTTTCTCCTCTCCTATCAGACTCTTTCTTCTTTAGTCCTTTACCTCTTCTACCTATCACCTCCCAGCTTTTCACTTCATCCCACATTCCCTCTTACCTGGTTTCTCCTATCACCTTCCAACTGGCACTACTTCACCTCCCCCCCTCCACCTTCTTATTCTAGCTCCTTCCCTCTTCCTTTCCAGTCCTGATGAAGGGTCTCAGCACGAAACATTGACTATTTGTTCCTCTCCATAGATACTCCCTGATCTGTTGATTTCTTCCACCACTCTGTGTGTATTGCTCTGGATTTCCAGCATCTGCAGAATCCCTTGTGCTTATGACGAACAGAATATTTATTTTTCCGATATTATTGCCTGAGGGTTAAAAATTGGCTAGAACAGCAGAATTCATTCTTCTATTGCTCTTCAAAATAATGTCTCAACAACACATGTCCACCTGCAAAAGTAGATGGAGATTTAAGTTAACATCTTCTCCAAGAGATGATGCCTTAGTTTTGTCCTTGCATTCCTGGATTCGGAGATGAACACATAACTTTCTAACACATAAGCGCATATTATCTACTATGCTTGTCATTGAAATAGAAAGACCGTTCAAAGACTCAGAGAGGCAGTCGATATGGTCCCCTCCTCCTACCCCTTTTCCTATGGTCCAATCTCCTTTCCTATTAGGTTTCAAAGGTTTCAGTGTCAGAGAAATGTTTACAATATACATCCTGAAATGCTTTTTCTTTGCAATCATCCACAGAACAGAGAAGTGCCCCCAAAGAATGAATGACAGATGAATATTAGAACCCCAAAAACCCCCAGCTCCCCTCCCTCCCACGTGTAAGCAGCAGCAAAGCAACAATCCCCCCCACCTGCAAAAAAAGCATCGGCACCCGCCATCAAGCACTCAAGTGTGCAGCAAAGACACAGACTTGCAGTACCCCAAAGACTACTCGTTCACCCGGTAATTCGACATGCCACAGGCTCTCTCTCTTCCTAATAAGGGAAAAAGATGTGTCTCCGTTTCACAGTGAGAGAGAAGATATAACAAACAACTTCATGATTTACAATGTTAAAAGTCCATTGCGTTGCTTTTTCTGAGCACTGTGCCCAAAGAACTCGGGCCTCTGGGTACACAGCCAGCAGCCAGCTAGCTGCTTTTGATTTTCTGTCTCCCACAACACACCAGATTCCTGCAGGGATACCCACCATCAGTCCGCCTGTCTCCAGACCACAAGAGCCCAGAACTCTGAAGGTGAGCTAATTTCTTAAACTGCATTCTTGGCGTATCGAACAGCGGCCATTCGTGAGACCCCGAGAGTGGGTCCCATTCCCGCAAAGAACCGAAGTCAGCATGTAGCTCCAGGTCAGGGTCTTCAAAAGAACTCTGAAAGGGAAAGATAGAGATATTAGAGATAGAAATAGAGCTGTTTCCGAAGATGCAAACAACGGAGTCACCGTTCGGCACCATTGCCTAAGTTCCATGCCCTCCAAAATGGAACATTAAACATCACAGCACAGTCCAGGCCATTCAGATTCCTTTTACTCCAACCCTTTACCTTTCTCCCCCTCCTGGTTTCATCTGTCACCTTCTTTCCCTCCTCTCATATTTTTATTCTGGCATCTTCCCCCTTCTTTTCCACTCACGGAGAAGTGTTTTGGCCCAAAAAGTTGACTGTTCATTAATTTCCACAGATGCTGCCTGACCTGCTGAGTTCCTCCAACATTTTCGGTGTGTTGCTTTAAAGTAAATCAGTTTTTAAAAAATATTTGGAAATGGATAACATAAGGTGGCTAAATGTTAAGGTGATTGTAGAGGGGTATTGTTATGCAGAAGCATATTCCCAGGTTTGGTAAGTGGGACAGATAATACTGATTCTGAGTAAGGTAGTTAACTGTTTATTTATAAACAGTGCAACACTCAACCAAGCATCTAAGCCCCCTAAGTTATAAGACTACAACAGAGTGACATGGTAGCATAGTGGTTTGCTGGTGGTTTGCAGTGCCAACAACCCAGGTTCAGATCCTGTCACTGCCTGTAAGGAATTTGTATGTTCTCCCCGTAACCGTGTGAGTTTCCTCCAGGTGCTCCGGTTTCCTCCCACAGTCCAAAGGCATACCAGCTGGGTTAGTTAATTGGTCATTGTAAATTGTCCCGTGTGTAGGCTCAGGTTATACTGTAGGTTGCTGGGCTGGAGGGGCCTATTCTGTGCTGCATCTCAATAAATAAAAAAATGAACAATCAATGTCACTTCTAACTCAACAGGTCCCTGAAGTCCCTCCAGGTAACACACCTATAACCCTAAACATTCAGCAAACAGATACTTATCTAAACATGCATGTGGTCCCTCCTTTCTGCAGCACACTTGCCCAATAATCCTTCAGCTCGGGATGCGACCCAGTCTGAATGGGAGTCCCTAATGAATAGAGGGAATGCATCTTGCACTCACTTTTCGTATACCCCTGTGGTTCCTGAAACTGCATGGCACAAAAGCCACCCAGTGGGAGAGAGCCACATCCTTTGAATGGGCCAATCAGCGACCAGTGGGTCGGAAATGGGTTTGGACTGGCATGCAAGTTAATCTTTCATGTTATAGGTACAGTACTGTGCAAAAGTCTTAGGCACATAAATATATATAGTTGGGGTGCCTAAGACTTGCGCAATACTGTAGTAATTTATGTATTGCACTGTACTGCTGCCACGAAACAAAACTAATTTCATGACATAGGTGAGTGATGATAAACCTGATTCTGATATGGGTCTCTATTGTGGACTGAGAGTGGGAAGGGGGCAGGGAGAGGGGAATCAAAGTTGGGAAAAGAGAAAGGGAGAGGGGAGGGAGTGGGAAGCACCAGAGAGACATTCTGTAATGATCAATAAACCAATTGTTTGGAATCAATAGACAATAGACAATATCAAATGATCTTGCCTGGTGCCATCAGTGCTGGGAGTGTCTGTACCCATGTCACTCCCCCACTCCACCCCTGGTACTCCTTCTCTGCCACCTGTCCCACACCCCTCCCTCTGCGCTCCATCCTCACCATTCCCAACATCCTGTGTCCCTGCCAGATTTACCAACTCACTCTCCACTCCACGTTAATAAGTACAATACTGTGTAAAGGTCTTAGGCACCCGAGCTATATATATGTGCCTAGGAGTTTGCACAGTACTGTATGTCAGAGGTAAGATCTTTACACAGAGAATAGGTGTGCGGAACGCTCTGTCAGTGGTGATTGAGCCAGATGCATTAGGGTCATTTAAGAAACTCTGAGGTGCACACATGGATGATGGAAAAATGGAGGGCTATGAGGGAAGGAAGGGTTAGATTGATCGTGGGGTAGGTTAAAAGGACTGCATAACATCATGGGCTGAGCAGCCTGGACTGTGCTCTGATGTTTTATGTTCCATTTTGAAGTCATTGCTATTTTTTTGAACATTTTTCCCAATCACATGCTTAATTATTCTAATCTTATCAGCACCTGGTGTCTGTTCACTGTTCTGAGGAACAGATTGAAGATCACTGCAACGTTCAAAGTACATTTGTTATTGAAGTATGTATACTGTTTACAACCTTGAGATTCGTCGACTTGCAGACAATCACAAAACAAAGAAACACAATAGAACCCATTAAAATACCCCACAACAAAGACCTCAAACACTCAAAGTGCGAACAAAAGAACTAATTGTGCAAATGATAACAATGTAAACAAATAATACACAGAGTATGCAGAGCCCTGAAAGTGAGTCCACAGCCATGGAACCAGTTCAGTGCAGGGGTGAGTGCCGATGTTTGCTGTAGAATCAGTTCAGTGACGAAGTGAGTAAACCTCATGGAGGAGTGAGCTGAATACTGGCTCATCTTTCGCCCTTGGCCTTGACACATTGATCAAATTACGCAAATAGTGAAAAAAGGAAATAGAAACACATGGAACACGAACTGCAGAGTTCAGAGCCGCGGAGCCTGTTCAGCGCTGAGGTTAGTGAAGCCCATCGAGGAGCCCGATGGCAGCAGCTGCTCCTGAACCTGGCAGCGTTCAGGAGCTCCTGCACCTCCTGCCCAACAGTAGTACCAAGAAAGGAGGGAGACGGGCCATATGCAGGCAGATAGCACTGAACACCTGTACATTTTCTGCTCTCCTCCTCAATTTTAATTTTACTTGACACTTTAATCAGCGCTGAGTAATGGAGCCAGTCATGGGTTCATCTTCTGCCATTGGGCTTCGACGCGGAGACCGCTCCTGGCGTGGCCACTCCAGCTATATCTCCATTCTCAAGAATCTAGTTTGTAAAATCCCCCAGAAGATTGCAAAAGCACCAGATCATTTAGCTGGTTCAAAGGAAAATACATAAAAGGGAAATTATAGGCTGCAGACTGCAGCGGTCACAGTTCAGAAGTACAGTATGTCTTTTACTCTTTCAGTATTGCCAGTGGTTCCACCTTTTCAAAGAGGATGCAAAGTTAAAGCCCTCTGCGCTTTCTCAGGTGGATGTAAAAGAGGTTTTGTCACTATTTTGAGAAGGATATTTAACCCTGGCATCCTTTCAATATCAAAGTATTGAGTACAGGGATGTAACGTTGAAGTTGTGTAAGATGTTGGTGAGGCCTAATTTGGAATATTGTGTGCCATCCTCGTCATTGACCTGTAGGAAAGATGTCAAAAAGCTTGAAAGAATGAAGAGGAAATTTAAGAGGATGTCGCCAGTGTTGGGTAATGTAATGATTGACAGATGACATATTGTTCAGAATCAAAACTGTTCTACATAATTTACAAACATTGTCATTGAGTGTTGTGTTCACTTTAATAGACAATGTTTCACGTAATGGGTTCAGTGTAAGGCGACTGCTTTTGGTTTTGACTTAATGGAAGTAAAGGGCTGTGGCATTTGTTAAGCACGTAAGACAACTCTTGCATGTTTTATTCACAAAATCCTACACCAGAACTTGAGAACCCGAGTTAGAGGGAAACATTGAATAGGTTAGGACTTTATTCTCTGGTGCATAGGAGAATGAGGAGATATTTGATAGAGGTATACTAAATTATGTGGGGTATAGAAGGCAAATGAAAGCAGGCTTTTTCCACTGAAGTTGTAGAGTACTGGAGGTCATTGATTAAAGGTGAAAGGTGAAATGTTTAAGTGGCATCTGAGGAGGGTTTTCCTCAGAGGGTGGTGATAGTGTGGAGCAGGCTGCCTGAAGAAGTGGTGGATGTGGGTTTGATTTTGTCACCTAAGAGAAGTTTGGTTAGATTCAGAGATGGGAGGGGTACCGAGGGCTATAGTCCAGATGCAGGTGATGGGAAGAGGAAGATTAGTAGGCTTGTTTCTGTGCTATTGTGATCTGTCACCCTATGACTCAGTAGGCAGCCACCAATCCCAGGGGATCATGGGTTTGGACCTCTGGTGGACTGTGTCCTCTTCAGGGTGCAAGCCTGGGTGGGAGGATTTGAAGAACCGGCTGTGTCCATCAGTTATCTATCCATACTGTTATCACATTGCTGTTTGTGGAAGTTCGCTGAGCAAATTGGTTGCACTGTTTCCAAGAATAATCACACTTCAAATGTCTCATGGAAGTGAATTTGTGGAAGAGGGAAAATAAATTGGCCATGATCGAATGGTGGAGCGGAGTCAATGGGCCAAGTGACCTAATTCTGCTGTATTGACCTAATGTTTCAAGGTCTTATGGCTGATGAACTCAATACTCCAACTAATAAAGGCCAACACACCATATGCCTTCTTAGCCACCCTATCAACTTGCACGGCAACTTCTAGGGTACATTTTAGATCTGTAAAACAACTGATGACTAAGGTCAATATGAACATGATTGGTGACACTGGAATGAATTCTTTATTAACATTAATAGATTAAAATGGGAAATAGACACCTAAATTGTGCTCTTTGTACAGTGTGTCAAGTTGACACGCATTAAGTATAATTTCTTCAGAGATAAATGAAGTGTATAGTCAAGGCTATTAGGAAGCTTGTAATTGGAAGAGAATTTGGTGATAATCTCACACACATATCTTTTAAATAAAGGTACAGTAGCATGCAAAAGGTTGGACACCCCTGGTCAAAATTTCTGTTACTATGAATAGTTAAGTGAGTAGAAGATGAACTGATCTCCAAAAGTCATAACATTAAAGATGAAACATTCTTTTCAACACTTTAAGCAAGATTAGTATATTATTTTTTGTTTTGTACAATTTTGGAGTGGAAAAGAAGTAAAGGAGCACCATGCAAAAGTTTGGGCACTCTAAGAGGTTTGAGCTCTCAAATAACTTTCACCAAGGTCTCAGACCTTAATTAGCTTGTTAGGTCTATGGCTTGTTCACATTCATTGTTCAGAAAGGCCAGGAGATGCAAATTTCAAAGCTTTATAAATACCCTGACTCCTCAAATCTTGTCCCAACAATCAGCAGCTATGGGCTCCTCAAAGCAGCTGCCTAGCACTCTGAAAATTAAAATAAATGATGCTCACGAAGCAGGGGAAAGCTATAAGAAGATAGCAAAGCATTTTACATGTAGTCCTTTCCTCGGTTCGTAATGCAATTAAGAAATGACAATTAACAGGAATGGTGGATGTCAAGTTGAGGTCTGGAAGACCAAGCAAACTTTCTGAGAGAACTGCTCATAGGATTGCAAGAAAGGCAAATCAAAACCTCCATCTGACTGCAAAAGACCTTCAGGAGGATTTACCAGTCTCTGGAGTGGTGGTGCACCGTTCTACTGTGCAGTGACACCTACACAAATATGACCTTCATGGAAGAGTCATCAGAAGAAAACCTTTCCTGCGTCCGCACCACAAAATTCAGTGTCAGAAGTTTGCAAAGGATTGGGAACGTGTCCTGTGGACTGATGAAGTTAAAATAGAACTTTTTTGGCCTCAATGAGCAAAGGTATGTTTGGAAAAAAAAGGGTGCAGAATTTCATGAAAAGAACTGTTAAGCCCGGGAGTAGATCAATCATGCTTTGGGCTTGTGTTGCAGCCAGTGGCATGGGGAACATTTCACTGGTAGAGGGAAGAATTAATTCAATTAAATACCAACAAATTTTGGAAGCAAACATCGTACCATCTGTAAAAAAGCTGAAGATGTAAAGAGGATGGCTTCTACAACAGGATAATGATCCTAAACACACCTCAAAATCCACAATGGACTATCTCAAGAGGCGCAAGCTGAATGTTTTGCCAGGGCCCTCACAGTCCCTTGACCTAAACATCATCGGAAATCTGTGTATACACCTCAAAAGAATAGTGCATGCAATACAGCCCAAGAATCTCACAGAACTTTTGCAAGGAAGATGGGTGAAAATCCTCCAAACAAGAACTGAAAGATTCTTAGCTGGCTACAGAAAGTGTTTATGAGCTGTGATACTTGCCAAAGGGGTTGTTACTAAGTACTGACCATGCAAGGTGCCCAAACTTTTGCTTCGGGCCCTTTACCTTTTTTGTTATTTTGAAACTGTAAAAGATGGAAATAAAAAAAAGTAATCTTGCTTAAAATATTAAAGAAATGTGTCATCTTTAACTTCATGCCTTTTGGAAATTAGGTCATCTTTTACTCGCCTAGCTATTCACAGGAACAGAAATTTTGACCAGTGGTGCCCAAACTTTTGCATGCCACTGTATAGTTGAAGATGGTTTTGCTGGAATAGTGGATGCTAACGATCTAACAGTACAGATCATTTCTGGAGTTTCTGAGGTCCACTCATGGATAAATATATTAACTTCACTCTCTATCAAAATTAATTCCTAATCATCCTAAACATAATTACACACCTGGGTTCATTATTGTGCTAGCAACACACAGGAGGAACTCAGCAAGCCAGGCAGCATCTATGGTAAGGATATAGTTGATGTTTTGGGCTGAGATCTTTTGGTGGTCCTAATGAAGGTTCTCAGCCCGAAACATCAACTGTATTCTTTTGCATAGGTGCTGCCTGGCCTGCTGAGTTCCTTCAGCATTTTGTGCGCCTTATTTGGCTTTGCAGCATCTGCAGATTGTTTCTTTCTTGTGACACGTCCCTGCTATCTATTCCATAAGACATGGGTGCAGAATTAGGCCATTCAGCCCACCGAGTCTGCTCTGCCATTCTATCATGGCTCATTTATTATCTCCTTTAAACTCCATTCTGTTGCCTTTTCTCTGTAATTTTTGACACCCTTACGAATCAAGAACCTATCAACCTTTGCTTTAAGTACCCAATGACCTGGTGTCCACAGCCATCTGTGGTGATGGATTCCACAGATGCACCACTCTCTGACTCATGAATTTGGTCTGATTGTTGATGGGATTGCTATCAGCCTAAACTGTGTCGGCTGCTTAAATGGTGTTTCATTATATGCACCAACCTTCCGCTCATTTGGAAAGTTGATTGCCAGAAATAAAGGAACATAAACTTCACTCCTATCAACACTGAACAGCTATAACCTATGGATTCACTTGCAAGGACTATATAACACGTATCTTTAGCATTATTTATTTAATTATCTATCTATCTATCTTTATTTATTATTTGCTTTAATAAAACATTTGTTCTTTGGTTGTCAGTCTTTGTAGTTTTCCACTGATTCTATTGTATTTCCTTGTTTTACTGTGAATATCTGCAAGAAAATAAATGTCAGGATAGTGTATGGTGACATAGATACTCTGATAATAAATTTACTTTACACTTTGAACATTGATTTTACTCTGAGATAGTTGTTATGTGACGCTCCATCAGGCAAGTTCAAGACACGTTCAGGTCTGGTCAGAATGTGGAAGCTTTAGAGTGGGTGCAGAGGAGATTTCGCAGGATGCTGCCTGGAGTTGAGAGCATGTCCTGCAAAGAAAGGTAGAACATGCTATGGAATAGAGGTAAGTTTTTTACACAGAAAGTGGTTATTGCATGGAATGCACCTCTGGGTGAATTGAATTGGTCTGACTTTATTGCTTACATCCTTCATATACATGAGGAGTAAAAATCTTTACGTTACGTCTCCATCTAAATGTGCCATGTGCAATTTATAGTAATTTATAATAAATAGTATGTACAACAGGACAGTCAATATAACATAGAAATATAGTTGTGTCAGCATGAATTAATCAGTCTGATGGCCTGGTGGAAGAAGCTGTCCCAGAGCCTTTGGTCCTGGCTTTTATGCTGCGGTACCGTTTCCCGGATGGTAGCAGCTGGAACAGTTTGTGGTTGGGGTGAATTGGATCCCCACTGGTCCTTCGGGCCCTTTTTACACACCTGACTCTGTAAATGTCCTGAATAGTGGGAAGTTCACATCTACAGATGCTCTGGGCTGTCCACACCACTCTCTGCAGAGTCCTGCGATTGAGGGAAGTACAGTTCCCATTCCAGGCAGTGATGCAGCCAGTCAAGATGCTCTCAATTGTGCCCCTGTAGAAAGTTCTTAGAATTTTTGGGCACTCATATCAAACTTCTTCAACCACCTGATGTGAAAGGGGTTCTGTTGTGCCTTTTTCACCACAATCCTTGGTGATTTTTATGCTGAGGAACTTAAAGCTGTTCAAATTCTCAATGCCAGATCCAGTGATGTCAGTATGGGTTAGCCTGTCTCCATTCCTCCTTAGTCCACAACCAGCTCCTTTGTTTTTGCAACATTGAAGGAGAGGTTGTTTTCTTGACACCACTGTATCAGGGTGATGACTTCCTCTCTGTAGGCTGCCTCATTATTATTTGAGATTAGGCCAATCAGCGTAGTGTCCTCAGCAAATTTAATTAGCAAATTGGAGCTGTAGGTGGTGACACAGTCATGGTTATAAAGAGAGTAAAGGAAGGGACATAATACACAGCTCTGAGGTGCACTGGTGTTGAGGGTCAGAGGAGCAGAGGTGAGGCAGCCCACTCTTACCACCTGTTGGCGATCTGACAGGAAGTCCAGTATCCAGCTACACAAGGCAGGGTGAAGGCCGAGGTCTCTGAGCTTCTTGCTGAGCTTGGGGGGAATTATGGTGTTGAATGCTGAACTATAGTCCAAGAACAGCATTCTCACATAAGCATCCTTCTTCTCCAGATGTGTAAGGACAGTGTGTAGAGCTGTGGCTATTGTGTCATCTGTCAATCGGTTGTGTCGTTAGGTGTGGTGGTAGAGGCATGTACATTAGTTAGATTTAAAGGATGCTTAGACATGGATGAAAGAAAAATGGAGGGCTATGTGGGTAGATCATCTTAGAACGGGTTAAAAGTTTGGTGCACCATTGTGGGCCAAGTGGGCCGTACTGTGTATTTTCTTCGTAAGAGCCCAAACTGTTGAGTTTGACAGGCAAGTCCCCATACATAAATAGAAAGGCAAATCACTGAATACTGAAGTAAGAAATAAAACACATGAAGGAGACTGAAAGCAGAAACAACATAAAATGGGGTAATAGGGAACAGGGTAAATTTGACAGAACCCTTAAATGATTAGATATATTCTTTAAAACAAAAACTTTATGTGATATAGCATTAATGGAACAGATATACTGTAAAATAATTCCAAAGCACTTCACAGGAGAATATTTAAAGAATATTTTATGAAAAGTTAAAGAAAATTTTATGGAAGTGACACAGTAGCGTAATGCTTTACAGTGCCAGATGTAAAATCAATCCTGGTTTGATTCTCAGCTCTGTCTGTAAGGATTTTTATATTATCCCTACGCCTGTGTGGATTTCCTCTGCGTGCTCTGGTTTCCTGCCACATTCCATAGACATGTGGGTTAGGGTTAGTGAACTGACGGCATGATTTGTGGACTGCCCAGCACATTCCTTGGTGATTTGTTTTGATGCAAACTTTGCATTTCACTGTATGCTTCATTATACATGTAAAATTTAAACTAATCTTTCAAAATTTGAAACTGAGAAATAACAGGATGGATGACCAAGTGCATGTTCAGAAAAGCAGGTTCCAAGCTCTAGGGAAAGCTTTACAGAAGCTTTAGGGAAAGAATTGATTTGAGATTTGGCTATCGAACATTGGAATAAAAGAGTTTAGATGAATCATGCTTTAACAATAAATTCCAGAGATGGCAAAAATGAGGATAATAGTTTCATCAGCTGAGCCAAGGAAGGAGAAGAGCTGGTTAATTTATAACAGTTAAAATGGGAAGTCTTCATGGAGGTATGGATGTAGCAATGGAAGCTCAATGTATTTAACAATTAGTAATGACTGCAGATTGGAAATGTTTAAAGCAGTTGCTTGGGAGAAAGTTGATGGATTAAGGAAAAGATAATTCACTTTAACATTGGATAAATACGAGAGAACACAAGCGATTTAAAAAAAAAAAAATTGGATATTGGTTTCCATCCATGTAAGCATGTTCACTCTGGGCACCTGTAACAATTGGGATAATTCAAATGAGGCAGACAGCTGAAGCAAGTTTGCAATTTGCTATGAAGCTCTTGGGTGCAACTAATTAAACTGGTTAGCATCAAACTACAGTCATGGGACCATTCAAACTAATGGATGTGGCATATCATGAAATTAAAATCTCTGATGACAAAGCAGCATGTAATATTGCCAGAAATTAAAAATACATGATTTCACATTCAATTATGTTGTACCCATCTTTGATGGGTTTGCTGAGTAACACACAGGTAAAATGGTAAAGGAACCCAGGAAGTCAGGCAGAAGCTATAGAATAAACAGTTGATATTCTTGTTAAGTTTTGTAACTCCTGAAGCTAATCAAACAAAACACAAAGGAGCCCTGGAGAATGCGTCTACTTAGTTTTTCTTTAATGAGGGGCACACATATGACGTGGTAATATAATGACATATGCCATTCATGTACTTTTACATATAACCTATGATAAATTATTTAAACAAACAGATAATGCGTAATCAAATAATGTATTTACAATGTTACTCAAATAGTACTAAAATGTTAAATACGCTACGCTCCTTCCTGTTTAGCTATAAACTCCAACTCAATAAAGAATACTTCTCAAGTCAAATAGGTAATGTATTGTTCTCTAGTCAACACCACTAGTATATTGACATCCACAGCATGGTAAATTTTAAATTGTCCTGTTCAGGCCTAAAGATTTAATCACTGTAAATTATTTCTTACGCTTGTGAGTAACACATTTCCTAACAAGAGGGGTCACTCTGCTTGGCGGGTGAGAATTGTGGTGGTGAAACTACCTCAGGTTCAGGGGCCTCTTCCAGAAGGTTATATGGATTGACTCTGGGACTGCAGGAAGTTGTTCTGACAGCTCTGGACTCATTTCTTCTTCAACAATTGACTCTGCCCTCCTTAACCGATTGAAGTGTTGTTCCAGGTGACATCAGAAACAGTCTTCTCTGTGAAGGAAGATGGGCCCGTTCAGTCCTTAATCTTTCAAAATATCCACTTTTGAACACCTCTGTTGTCCCTCGCCAGGGCTGCTGGTCCAGGAGTGAAACATCAGACCTCCTTGTTTGAGGAACGCTCAATTTGTCTTGGGTTTGAGGAGATGTAAGCATGAGCACAAGGGATGACCAGGAACAGCATAGCTGGTGAGTTGTGGAGTATACTGCATTGTGGTATGCAAGGAAAAAATCAGCAGGCCTCTGGTTCAGTGTTAGTCTGGTATGCTCTGCTGACGTTGCTCACTTTGTACCTAGTGACCACAATCCAATTAGTTTTAAAATAAGTATACAATAGATAGGTCTGATCCACATGCTGAGATTCTAAATTGGACAAAGGGCAATTTTTATGGTATCAGAAAGGATCTGGCAAGTGTGGATTGAAATAGGCTGTTTTCCGGCAAACGTGTACTTGGTAAGGCCTTTAAAAGTAAAATTTTGAGAGTACAAAGGTTGTATGTGCCTGTCAGTATAAAATGTAATGATAACAGGTGTAGGGAACCTTGGTTTTCAAGCGATGGTGAGATGCTAGTTAAGAAAAACAAGGTGTATAGCAGGTATAGGCAGGTAGAAGCAAATGGGATGCTTATTGAGTATAAGAAATGTCAGAGAGTGGAAGGTAAAAAGAAGGCATAAGGTTGCCCTTGCAGACTAGGTGAAGGGGAATCCTAAGGGATTCTGCAGATATACTAAGAGCAAAAGGATTGGAAGGGACAAAATTGGTCCTCTGGAAGATCATGTGTGGAGCCAAAACAGATGGGGAAATCTTCAATGAAATTTTTTCACTTCTGTATTTACTCAGGAAACAGCCACAGAGTCTGTAGAAGTGACACAGAGTGGCATTGATTTCATGGACCCCATGCAGTTTATAGAGGAGGTGGTGATTGATGTCCAGAGAAAGTTCCTGCAAAAAATGAAGGAAGTACAAGACAGATATATTCCAAATAAGAAGACATTTTCAAAGGGAAGAGGGACACTACTGTGGCTGAAAAGCAAAATATAGGGCATACAAGGAAGCCAGAGCTAGTGGGAAGATAGAGGATTGGGGAGCTTTTAAAAATTTGCAGAAGGAAACTAAAAAGGTCATTCAGAAGGAAAAGATAAATTATGAGAGGAAGCTGGTGACTAATATCAAAGAAGATACTAAAAGTTTTGTTAAGTATATAAAGGGTAAAAGAGTGTCGAGGGTAGATACAGGACCAATAGAAAATGACGCTGGAGATATTGTAATGAGAGACGCAGAGACGGCAAAGGAACTGAATGCATATTTTGCATCAGTGTTCACAGTGGAAGACATCTGCAGTATATCGGACGTTCAAGAGTGTCAGGGAAGTGAAGTATGTGCAGTGAAAATTATGCCTGAGAAGGAACTCAGGAAGCTTAATGATTTGAGGGTGGATAAATCTCCTGGACTTGATGGAATGCACCCTCGGGTTCTGAAGGGAGTGGCTGGAGAGATTATGGAGACATTAACAATGATCTTTCAAGAATTGATAGATTCTGGCATTGTACCAGATGACTGGAAGATTGCAAATGTTACTATGCTTTTTAAGAAGGCTGGAAGGCAGCAGAAAGGAAACTATAGACCTGTTAGCCTGAATCACTGGTTGGGAAGTTGTTGGAATCGATTGTTAGGGATGAGATTACGGAGTACCTGGAGGCACATGACAAGATAGGCCAAAGCCAGCATGGTTTCCTGAAAGGAAAATCCTGCCTGACTAACCTACTGCAATTCTTTGAGGAAACTACAAGTAGGGTAGACAAAGGAGATGCAGTAGATATTGTGTCATTGGATTTTCAGAAGGCCTTTGACAAGGTGCCAAACATGAGGCTGCTTAGCATGATAAGGGCACATAGAATTACCGGTGAGTTACTAGCATGGGTGGAGCATTGGCTGGTCAGCAGAAAACAGAGAGTGGGAATAAAGGGATCCCAGTCTGGCTGGCAGCTGGTTACCAATGGAGTCCCACAGGGGTCAGTGTTAGGACCACTGCTTTTTACAATGTATGTCAATGATTTGGACTATGCTATTAATGGATTTGTGGCTAACTTTGCTGATGATACAAAGATAAGTGGAGGAGTGGGTTGTGTTGAGGAAATATGGAGCCTGCAGAGAGACTTCATTAGTTTAGGGGAATGGGCAAAGACGTGGGAAATAAAATACAATGTTTGAAAGTGTATGGTCATGCATTTTGGTGGAAAAAATAAACGGGCAGACTGTTATTTAGATGGGGAGAGAATTCAAAATGCAAAGATGCTAAAGGAGTTGGAAGTCCTTGTGCAGGATATCCTAAAGGTTATCCTTTAGGCTGAGTCAGTTGTGAAGAAGGTGAATGCAATGTTGGGATTAATTTCCAGAGGTATAGAATATAAGAGCAGAGATGTGATGTTGAGGCTCTATAAGGCACTCATGAGACCACACTTGGAGTATTGTGTGCAGTTTTGGGCTCCTTATTTTAGAAAGGATATACTGACATTGGATAGGGTTCAGAAAAGATTCACAGGAATGATTCCAGGACTGAAAGGGTTACTGTATGAGGAACATCTGTTAGCTCTTGAGCTGTATTCCCTGGAGTTCATGAGAATGAGGGGGGGGGGGGGGGATCTCATAGAAACATTCTGAATGTCAAAAGGCCTGAACAGATTAGATATGGCCAAGTTATTTCCCATGGTAGGAGATTCTAGGACAAGAAGACACGACTTCAGGATTGAAGAATGTCCTTTTAGAATTGAGATGCAGAGAAGTTACTGCAGTCAGAAGGTGGTAAAATCTGTGGAATTTGTTGTCACAAACAGCTGTGGAGGCCATGTCACTGGGTGTATTTAAGGCAGAAATAGATAGGTTCTTGATTATCCAGGGCGTCAAAGTGTATGGGGTGAAAGCAGGGGAGTGGGGATGACTGGAAGAATTGGATCAGCCCACGATTGAATGGTGGAGTGACTCGATGGGCCGAATGGCCCACTTCTGCTCCTATATCTTATGATCTTATGGTCTTATGGCAAATCTGGGTGGATAAGTCCCCAGTGCCTGACTAAATATTTCCTCAGACCCTACAGGGGGCAAGTACAGAAATTTCTGTGGCCCTGGCAGAGATATTTAAAACATTCTGAGCAACAGGAGAGGTACTGGGGGAATTGGAGGATAGCCAGTGTTGTTCCACTGTTTAAAAGAAAGCTCTAAACATAAACCAGGAAATTATAGGCTGGTGAGTCCGACATCAGTTGTGAGAAAGTTATTGGAAGGTATTCTAAGGGACTGGATATATAAGTGTTTGAATGGACTGTTACTAATTCCAGTTCATAAAAAAAGATGTTTGTTTGCAGAATTGTGGCAATTTTTACATCTGTAGTTTGTCAGCCAATTATTATAATTAAATTCTGGAGCACTGCTTGCAGTGACCTCCTGTGCAAAGCCTTTCAGTGCACAGTTTAGAATGAGCTTTCCAAAGAGTCCAGATGGTGGATGGGGATTGAGCCATTAGGACATCATTCCACACTTGATTTACTCCTTACTGGTGCAAAGTGGAGCAGAAGTGGCAGCAGTAACGATGGTGTTTACTGCACTTTGCTCTTTGGCTGAAGCTATGGAAGTTAGGATGGAAGGAGACTGTTTAATATTTGGAATGAGCACGTGAGGGAACTGATTGGGTTTGGTAATCACAGTGGGGTAAGGAACTGAAAGAAAAAAAAATAGAGAGATAAAACTATCCTTTGTGTCTCTTGCCTGCATCGAGCTCCCAGCCCAGTGGATTCCAGGATTGGAGTTCCATGCGAGCAAGAGGCATGAACGATGGTGGCCCCCTAGTTACATACATTGGTGAGACTGGAGTTTGAGGCCTAGTGTGCTGTGTCCCATTATCAGTGCCTCTAGAGTTCAGTGTCCCTATCCAGGGTCCCCTTTGATCATCATCAGTGAGTCCTGGGGTTGATGCTGATTTACCACATGATTGAAACATTCTAATGAAGTCCCATTCACCAAACTAATCAGCATTAGAATGCTAACCAAGTGTGTATTAGGACCATGTGGAGCTGGGGGGCGTCACGTGATGACGTCGGGTCGAGACGTTGGGAATCCAGCTCCCTCGTAAAAAGTTATGAAATAAGGTTTAAATGAAGGAGTGTTAACAAATACCTACTAGAAACTATTTATAAGCAACTCAGGATTATCTTTTGTTCTGGCTCCTAAACTGAAACAGAAGAAAGCTACTACTTCGAAGACTGCGCAAATCGGGGGGGGGGGGGGGGGGGGTGGGGGGAAGAAAGGCCTAACCGTCTTGGCGAAGCCTCGGACTCAAGTTGGATTTCCTCCCGGCAAAGTGCATGGCACTTCTGATGATGTGGGACAGGAAGTTGCAGCAATGTCGGCGGTCTCTAAGAAGAAACGGCAAGAACAACACATGCGCAAAAGTATGCATGACCAGATATTAACAAAACTACAAATCCCAACTACGACTAGCAGTGAATCGGAAGTAGAATCAGACACTTTGGGAAATTCAGAGGAAGAAGAAGAGGAAAAGAAAGAGGAGATTAAAGGAGACATAAAAGATATCCTGATATATATGACGAATGAATTAAAAGCTATAAGAACAGATATAAGAAGAATGCAGAATACACTTGATAATGTGGTGGAAAAACAAAAGAAGATGGATAATAAAGTTAAAGAGATGGAAGTAAAAGTTGAAGGACCATGTGGAACTGTAAATAAAGTGGACTGCTGGACCATCCTATACGTTGAGCCTCTCAGCCATATCAATTGACATACAGGCTTTGAAAAAATTGAAAATGATGGAGATCATGGGTGTCAGGGGCAATTTTTTCACACAGAGAGTGGTGGGTGAATGGAATGCACTGCTGGTGACGGTGTTAGAAGCAGATACAATAGGGTCTTAGATAGGTACATGGAGCTGAGAAAAATAGAGGGCTATGTGGTAGGGAAATACTAGTCATTTTCTAGAGGAGGTTACATGGTCGGCACAACATTGTGGGCTGAAGGGCCTGTAATGTGCTGTAGATTTCTATGTTCTATAGTAACATATGTTGGTGATAATAAACCTGACTTGGTTCAAGTTGTTATGCTTTGTGATTCCAGAAGCTAATCGAAAGAAAAACATGCCAACTTAGTTTCTTTTCTTTAGTGAGGTGCTCAAATGTAACATGGCATAACTGTATGCATGCCATTCACGTACCTCTTACATATATCCATAATGTATTATGTAAATGAATGCTTAATCAAACAATCTATTTACAATATTTCACAAATATTTCTGTAATATTAAATACACCATACAATTGCCCTTTGAAATTCTAAAATATCAGAGATTCATTTTCCATAGTATTACAGAGTCAACCCGAGTTGGAAAATCTTAGCTGTATGAATGATTGATCTATTTTGACAAGTAAACGAGCTTTCCCTGTCTTAGAACTTTTGTTGAGACATTTCACTGGAGAAATAGAGTTCAATGCAGAAGCAGAAAACAGTGATTTAATTTGGAGAAGATGTTGATGTGGAGAATTTTTTTGTTGGTTGGGACTTTGCAGTAGCAGCAATAACTGTTATGCCTCTGTGTCGTTTATTGTTAGTGATAGCCTGGCTCTGAGCCCTATTACATGCTAATGGTGAAAGGAGGGATTGCGTAATTGTTGGGTGCACTCAATATAGATTTATTAATGAATTGCTTCCAATCCTATCACAATTGTTATGAACAAGAGAAAATCTGCAGGTGCTAGAAACCTAAAGCAATGCACACAAAATGCTGTAGGAAATCTTACAGGGAATTCAGAAGATTGAGGGGTGACCTCATTGAAACCTATCAAATGTTGAAAGGCTTCAGTAGAATGGATGTGAAGAAGATGTTTCCCCTAGTGGGGAGTTCTAAGACCAAAGGACACAACCTCAGAAGAGAGGGGGATGTCCTTATAAAACTGAGATGAGGAATGATTTCTTTAGCGAGAGAGTGGTGAATCTGTGGAATTCGTTGCCACAGGTGGCTGTGGAGGCCAAGTCATTGGGTATATTTAAGGCTGAGGTTGATAGATTTTTGATCAGTTAGGGCACAAAGGGATAAGAGGGAGATGGCAGGAGATTGGAGTAGAGAGGTAAAATGGATCATGATGAAATGGTGGTGCAGGCTCGATGGGCTAAGTAGCCTAATTCTGCTCCTGTATCTTGTGGTCTTTTGGGATTTAGCAGTTCAGGCAGCATCTATGGATATGAATAAACAGTCGATGTTTCAGGCCAAGACCCTTCTTCAGGACTGTAAAGGAAGGGGGAAGACACCAGAATTTTTATTACAAGTGTAATCCCGCCACTATCTAATTTACCTATCAGTCAAAGATGGCAGCTCTGTGCCATTCAGCTATGGATCTATAAGGTGTGCTTTATACTTTTATGCATCCAAATGGTGTTAGTTCAGATGGGAATTTTGGAAGGAAGTGGTGATCCCACACCACCGATTCAGGAACAGTTATTACCCTTCAACTATCACTCTCCTGAATTAGCTTGGATAACTTCACTCTGGCTCAATACTGAACTGATTCCACAGCCTGTAGACCCACCTTCAAGGACTCCACAACTCCTGTCCTCAATATTATTTATTATTTTCTATCTATTATTATTATTGTCTTTTTTTGTATTTAAGCAGTTTGTCTTTTGCACTATCGTTGTTTGTCCATCTTTGTGTGTAGTTTTTCATCAATTCTGTTGTATTTCTTTGTGTCAACTGTGAATGCCCACAAGAAAATTAATCTCAGGATAGTATAATACTGTGCAAATACAGCTAGCGTGCTTAAGACTTTTGCACAGTACTGTAATAATTTTATGTATTCCACTGTACTGCTGCTGCTGCTGTAAAAAACAAATTTCATGACATATGTTAGTGATGATAAACCTGATTCTAATGGAGAGTAGGAGGGGAATCATGGTTGGGGAGAGGAGTGGGAGTTGGAAGTACCAGGGAGACGTTCTGTGATGATCAATAAACCACTTGTTGGAATCAAATGACCTTGCCTGGAGTCTTATGGCTTGGTGTGTCTGCATCCTTGCCACCCACTGTCCCTGGCACTCCTTCTTTGCCACCTGTCGCACACACCTCCCGTGGCACTCCTCCCTTGCCATTCACAACATCCTTTGCCCCTGTCTGATTTACAAACTCACTCTCCATTCTACATTGACAAATACAAATCCTGTGCAAAAGGCTTAGGCTTTCCAGCTATATATATGTGCCTAAGACTTTTGCACAGTAGTGTATGTCATGAAATCTGTTGTCTTGCAGCAACAGTACTGTGCAATACACAATATTACTTAGGTACTGTGCAAAGGTCTTAGGCACCCTAGCTATATACAGTGTGTATGTATGTATGTATGTATGTATTTATATAAGTGCATAAGACTTTTGCACAGTACTATATATGGTGACTTATATGTACTTTGATAATAGATTTCCTTTGAACATTGAACTAATTGGGTCAAAGGGTCTGATTTGTGCTGCTTGACTCTATCCACTCAGTGCCAGAATGTTTAAAATGGGTTTAGTTGGGTACAATGCTTCCCTAAGGATTTATGCTGAACAGCCGGTTTAAGATGGCACTTCTGAAGTTGAGTGACAGCTTACTCATGGTTCCTAAAGCAAGAAATACGACAAAAAACTTTATGAATAACACTTTGTCTGTGGTAAATTGTGGCAAACCATCAGCACAAAGAAGAGGGGAGTGAAGGTAAGGCTGACTCGAGGATCGAAGAGTGCGGGTGTGATGCAAATTCAGATCATGGCATGTTTGAGGAGAGGTGTTTGGAGTGAGGTTGCAGCATGTTTGAGGTGGAGATGAAGTTGGAGTGAACAAGTCATAGAGGAGTTGGCGTGGAGGAGTTGTGGAGTCTGTCCTGGATGGTGAAGGTCCTTGGTGATGTATATAGCCTTCTTGATACACTGACTCTTGAAGCTGTCAGTGATGGAGATGACCGAGTCTACAACTCTCTGTAGCCTCTTGTCATTCTGTGTATCAGACCTTTTATACCAGGCTGTAATACAACCAGTCAAGGAGATCTCCAATGTACATCTACAGAAAATTGGAGGAGTGGTTGACCTGCAACTTGAAACTTTTTGTGCTTTAGAGTGGCGTGTTTTAAATGTGGGTCCATGACAAATTTCATGGCAATTTGCCAATCCTGTAAGGAGATCAAGACATCTCTCATATTCCTAAGATGCCTGTAGTAGCTGAAATTATACAAGGTTATTTATATGAGGAATGCTCATTTATTGGCTTGTAAAATGATGAAACTCCTGGGGCCAACAAGGTTGAGAATCTTAGAAAGGTAGGTCAAAGGCTATGTGTCCTGTAGCAAGTGGTGAATAACTTACCTGACTTTCTAAAAGCTTACTGTTATTTCCACTCAGTGGCCACCTGTACCTAATAAAGAGGTCCATGGTCTTCTGCTGCTGTTGCCCATTCCCTTCAAGATTTGACGTGTTGTGCATTCAGAGATGCTCTTCTGCACACCACTGTTGTAATGTGTGATTATTTAAGTTACTGTCGCCTTCCAGTCAGCTTGAACCAGTCTGGCCATGCTCCTCTGACCTTTCTCATTAACGAACTGTTTTCACCCACTGCTCACTGCAAGTTTTTTTTTTGTTTATCTCACCATTCTCTGTAAACTCTAGAAATGGTTTTGCATGAAAATCCCAGGCAATCAGCAGTTTCTGAGATACTCAAAACACCCTGTCTAGCACCAACAATCATTCCATGGTCAAAGTCACTTAGATCACATTTTTTCACTATTCTGATGTTTAATCTGAACAAACTGAATCTGTTGACTATGTCTGCATGTTTTTATGCGTTGTGTTGCTGCCACAAGATTGGCTGATTAGATATTTGTATTTAGAAACAGGCGTACTAATAAAATGGCCACTGAGTGCACTATGCCCAGGTCAGGAGTGTGACAGAACACTCTCCACTGACCTGGACACATGTAACACTCAAGAAGCTCAACACCATTCAAGGAAAATAAACTTCGATTGGCACAACATACGCTGTATTAAACATTTCACTTCCTGCGCCATCAGCATAAGCAGGATTATTATGAATGTTCTAGAAGTGCATGCAATAAAGCAGAAGTCACCTTTCTGTAGCATCAGCATTAAGGCGATTTTTATGTTATAAATGGGTTATAACTGATGGTCTCTGAGGCGTCTGTTTAAAGAGAGAAAACCTTTGTCCTATTTAACTGTACACTTGTTCCAATTTTAGTGGTGACATTTTAACAAAAAGCAAGTAGTTTTATTTGGCTATTAACATATATTTTGTACACTTTCAGTCATGGGATAACCATTTACAAAATAGGTGCCAAATTAGTTTGATGTTGAAATGCCTATCTTTGAACTATGCATCACAATGTCTTTTATTAGTGAAGTTTATTTGATGTATTTAGAAAGAAACTCATTTTAGAATTTAATGAAACTTACTTTCAGTAGCCACTTTATTAGGTACAGGTGAAGGTGAATTGAGTTGCCGTCACATGATTGGCTGATTAGATATTTGCATTAACAAGCAGGTGTACAGTGTATCTAATAAAGTGGTCACTAAGTGTATATCCTTTACAAAAATCATGGCCTTGTAACGGTGTGCTACAAGCAGCGCTAAAATTACGACACGGAGTCGGTACTGCAGTCGAAGGAAAAACTTTATTCGAAAACTTCAGCCTCACTTTTAAGCCTCTGTCAACCGGCCCCCCATGGCGAAGAGGCTCCAAAGCTCTGTGCTCGCAAACCCCCGTAGGCTATCTAATTGTGAGTCGGTTCGGATACGCTAGGAAATGAGGCGCTACATAACCCCCCCCCAGAACCGGCGATACACCCCCCAATGTCCACAGCCTGGGCCAGAACCTGCTTGGGAGGTCGGCCTCTGCGCCGAGGCGCCGGAAACTCGGCCGGTTGCGCCAGGTCCACATGGGCCGGCTTGAGGCGGTCCACCGTGAAAACCTCCTCCTTCCCCCCAACGTCCAGCACGAACGTGGACCCGTTGTTCCGGAGCACCGTAAACGGCCCCTCGTATGGCCGCTGCAGCGGTGGCCGATGCCCGCCCCTTCGCACAAACACAAACTTACAGTTCCGTAGGTCTTTGGGTACGCAGGTCGGGTGCCGCCCATGCTGTGAAGTGGGTATGGGGGCCAGGTTACCGAGCTTCTCGCGAAGTCTGCCCAGGACTGCAGCGGGTTCTTCCTCTTGCCCCCTCGGGGCTGGTAGGAACTCCCCGGGGACGGCCAGGGGCGCGCCGTATACCAACTCGGCCGACGAGGCGTGCAGGTCGTCCTTGGGCGCTGTGCGGATGCCGAGAAGGACCCAGGGAAGCTCGTCCGCCCAGTTGGCTCCTCGCAGGCGGGCCATGAGGGCCGACTTCAGGTGACGGTGGAAACGCTCCACTAGCCCATTCGACTGTGGGTGGTAGGCAGTGGTGTGGTGCAGCTGAGTCCCCAAAAGGCTGGCCATAGCTGACCACAGGCTGGAGGTGAACTGGGCGCCTCTGTCGGAGGTAATGTGGGCTGGTACACCAAAGCGGGATATCCAGGTGGCGAGCAGGGCTCGGGCGCAAGATTCGGAGGTGGTGTCGGTGAGCGGGACCGCCTCTGGCCATCATGTGAACCGGTCCACGATAGTCAGGAGGTAACGCGCTCCGCGCGACACTGGCAGGGGGCCCACGATATCCACATGAATGTGGTCGAAACGCCGGTGGGCGGGATGGAACTGCTGCGGTGGGGCTTTGGTGTGCCGCTGAACCTTGGCCGTCTGGCAGTGCATGCACGTTCTGGCCCATTCACTGACCTGTTTGCGGAGACCGTGCCAAACGAACCTGCTGGAAACCAGCCGGACAGTTGTCCGGATGGAGGGATGCGCCAAGTTATGAATGGAGTCGAAAACACGTCGCCGCCAGGCTGCGGGGACGACCGGACGGGGCCGGCCGGTGGCGACGTCACAGAGTAGGGTCCTCTCACCTGGGCCCACGGGGAAGTCCTGGAGCTGCAAACCAGAGACTGCAGTCCTGTAACTCGGAATCTCCTCATCTACCTGCTGTGCCTCTGCCAGTGCCTCAAAGTCTACCCCTTGGGAAAGGGCATGAACGGTAGGGCGAGAGAGCGCATCCGCCACGACATTGTCCTTACCCGAGACGTGCCGGACATCCGTTGTGTATTCAGAGATGTAGGACAGGTGGCGTTGCTGGCGGGATGACCAGGGGTCGGATGCTTTCGTAAACGCAAAGGTAAGCGGTTTGTGGTCCGTGAACGCGGTGAAGGGCCGACCTTCTAGGAAGTACCTGAAATGCCGGATTGCCAGGTAGAGCGCCAACAGTTCCCGGTCAAAAGCACTGTACTTGAGCTCGGGTGGCCGCAGGTGTTTGCTGAAAAACGCCAGGGGTTGCCAGCGACCTGCGATGAGCTGCTCCAGCACCCCACCGACTGCCGTGTTTGATGCGTCCACTGTGAGGGCGGTAGGGGTGTCCATTCTGGGATGTACTAGCATTGCGGCGTCAGCCAAAGCTTCCTTCGTTTGAACGAAAGCGGCGGCAGACTCCTCGTCCCAGGTAATGTCCTTGCTCGGACCCGACATCAGGGCGAACAGGGGGCGCATGATCCGGGCAGCTGAAGGGAGGAAGCGGCGGTAGAAATTGACCATACCTACGAATTCCTGAAGGCCTTTGATCGTGGTGGGTCGGGGGAAGTGGCGGACCGCATCTACCTTAGCGGGCAGAGGGGTTGCCCCGTCTTTAGTAATCCTGTGGCCCAGGAAGTCAATGGTATCAAGTCCGAACTGGCATTTGGCAGGGTTGATTGTAAGACCGTACTCACTCAGTCGGGCGCAGAGTTGACGGAGGTGGGACAGATGCTCCTGACGACTGCCGCTGGCTATGAGGATGTCATCCAAATAGATGAACGCGAAGTCCAGGTCCCGTCCCACCGCGTCCATTAACCGCTGGAACGTCTGTGCGGCATTCTTCAGGCCGAACGGCATGCGGAGGAACTCGAAGAGGCCAAACGGGGTGATGAGAGCCGTTTTGGGGACGTCGTCAGGATGCATCGGGATTTGATGGTACCCTCGGACAAGGTCGACCTTGGAGAAGATCCGGGCGCCGTGCAGGTTTGCCGCAAAGTCCTGAATGTGCGGCACAGGGTAGCGGTCCGGTGTGGTAGCCTCGTTCAGCCTGCGGTAGTCGCCGCACGGTCTCCAGCCCCCCGTCGCTTTGGGCACCATGTGCAGGGGGGAAGCCCAGGGGCTGTCGGACCGCCGGATGATCCCCAATTCCTCCATTCTCTGGAACTCCTCCTTCGCCAGTCGGAGCTTGTCCGGGGGAAGCCGCCGAGCACGGGCATGGAGGGGTGGTCCCTGTGTCGGGATGTGGTGCTGTACGCTGTGCCTGGGCATGGCTGCTGTGAACTGCGGTGCCAGAACCGATGGGAACTCCGCCAGGACCCTGGTGAAATCGTTGTCGGACAGCGTGATGGAGCCGAGGTGAGGGGCTGGCAACTGGGCCGCGCCCAGGGAGAACGTCTGAAAGGTCTCGGCGTGTACCAGTCTCTTCCTGGGCAGGTCAACCAGCAGGCTGTGAGCTCGCAAAAAATCCGCACCCAGAAGCGGTTGGGCTACGGCGGCCAGTGTGAAGTCCCACGTGAACTGGCTGGGGCCGAACAGGAGCTGCACCTGACGGGTGCCATAGGTCCTTACTGTGCTGCCATTCACGGCCCTCAGGGGGGGACCCGGTGCCCTGCTGCGGGTGTCGTAACTCGTCGGAGGTAAAACGCTGATCTCAGCCCCAGTATCGACCAAAAACTGGCGTCCCGACCTTCTATCCCACACATACAGGAGGCTATCCGGATGGCCAGCCGCCGTAGCCATCAGCGGCGGCTGGCCCTGGCGTTTCCCGGGAACTTGCAGGGCGGGCGACAACGGCGGGCTTCTGCGCCCCACCGCTGGTGGTAGAAGCACCAGAGGTCATTGGGCCGGGGGTTAGTGGGCTCTGCGGCCGGGCCTGGACTGGTTTGCTGCCGGGAGCGTGGCTGGGAGATCTGTGCGATGGACGCCCCGCTCACCTTTTTGGCGTTCCACAGCAAGTCCGCCCGGGCTGCCACCTTCCGGGGGTCACTGAAATCCGCGTCGGACAGCAGCAGGCGTATGTCCTCGGGCAGCTGCTCCAGGAATGCCTGCTCAAACATGAGGCCTGTGCGTCCCTCGGCCAGAGACAACATCTCATTCATTAAAGCCGATGGAGGTCTGTCGCCCAAGCCATCCAGGTGCAGTAAACGGGCAGCCCGCTCGCGCCGTGAGAGTCCGAAAGTCCTGAGGAGCAGGGCTTTGAAGTCCGTGTACTTGCCGTCTGCCGGGGGCGACTGTACGAACTCCGCGACCTGGGCAGCTGTGTCCTGGTCGAGGGAGCCCACCACGTAGTAGTAGCGGGTGTCCTCTGAGGTGATCCGGCGAACGTGGAATTGGGCTTCGGCTTGCTGGAACCATAGGTCCGGGCGCTGTGTCCAGAAACCCGGCAGTTTCAACGAAACCGCATGAACAGAGGCGGCGTCGGTCATTTCTGGTCCAAAAATCGTTTGGACCGTCGGGGTCACCAATTGTAGCGGTGTGCTACAAGCAGCGCTAAAATTACGACACGGAGTCGGTACTGCAGTCGAAGGAAAAACTTTATTCGAAAACTTCAGCCTCACTTTTAAGCCTCTGTCAACCGGCCCCCCATGGCGAAGAGGCTCCAAAGCTCTGTGCTCGCAAACCCCCGTAGGCTATCTAATTGTGAGTCGGTTCGGATACGCTAGGAAATGAGGCGCTACAGCCTCTCCTATCCCCTACCTGAATGCTTAGAGGATGTGCAGACCAGCTAGCGGATGTTCTCACTGACATCTTCAACATCCCCCCTGAGCAGCGCCGTCGTTCCAACATGCTTCAAGGCTGCCACCATCGTCCCTGTGCCAAAGAAGTCTTCAGTGCCCTGCCCCAATGACTACCGTCCCGTTGCATTCACATCCATCATCATGAAGTGTTTCTAGAGGCTCATCATGAGGCACATCAAGACCCTGCTGCGCCCCTCACTGGACCCCCTGCAGTTCGCGTACTGTCCCAACCACTCAACAGATGACGCCATTGCCATCACCCTCCACCTGGCCCTAACCCACCTGGACAAAAAAGACATGTACGTTCGAGTGCTGTTCATAGACTTCAGCTTAGCATTCAACACAATCATTCCTCAGAAACTGATTGGAAAGCTGAGCCTACTTGGCCTGAACACCTCCCTCTGTAACTGGATCCTGGACTTCCTGACTGGGAGACTTCAGTTGATCCAGATCGGAGGCAGCATCTCCAACACCATCACACTGACCATGGGGCCCCCCAGAGCTGTGTGCTCAGTCCACTGCTGTTCACTCTGCTGACCCACGACTGTGTTGCAACATACAGCTCAAACCATATCATCAAGTTCACCAATGAAAAGACCGTGGTAGGTCTCATCAGCAAGAACGACGAGTCAGCTTACAGGGAGGAGGTGCAGTGGCTAGCGGTCTGGGACAGAGCCAACAACCTGTCTCTAAATGTGAACAAGACAAAAGAGATGTTTGTTGACTTCAGGAGGGCATGGAGTGACTACTCTCCGCTGAACATTGACGGCTCCTCGGAAGAGATCGTTACGAGCACCAAATTTCTTGGTGTTCACCTGGCGGAGAATCTTACCTGGTCCCTCAACACCAGCTCCATAGCCAAGATAGTCCAGCAGCATTTCTACTTTCTGCGAAGGCTGAGGAAAGTCCATTTCCCACCCCCATCCTCATCACATTCTACAGGGGTTGTATTGAGAGCATACTGAGCAGCTGCATCACTACCTGGTTCGAAAATTGCACCATCTCAGATCGCAAGTCCCTGCAGTGGATAGTGAGGTCAGCTGAGAAGATCATCGGGGTTTCTCTTCTCGCCATGACAGACACTTACACTACACGCTGCATTTGCAAAGCAAACAGCATTATGAAGGACCCCATGCACCCCTCATACAAACTCTTCTCCTTCCTGCCATCTGGGAAAAGGCACTGAAGCATTCGGGCTCTCACTACCAGACTATGTAACAGTTTCTTCTCCCAAGCCATCAGACTCCTCAATACCCAGAGTCTGAACTGAAACCAATTTACTACCCTCTGCTGTGCCTATTGTCTTGTTTATTATTTCTTGTAATGCCTGCACTGTTTTGTGCACTTTATGCAGCCCTGGGTAGGTCTGTAATCTAGTGTAGTTTTTTGTGTTGTTTTACGTAGTCTATCCCTCCTATCAACTATCTGTATGTCTCTGTCTGAAGAACTTTTTATAATGAGCTGCTCCCAAGATGTTGATATGAAATGTCTTCTTTCCAATTTTACAGGCAACCAGGGATGATGAAAATAGCAAATGGAGAGATTTCTTTAAATTTCTATCAAAAATAATCTGTTTAAGATATAATTGTTTGTAGATATTCACATTGAGATTGACAGAACAGCTTTTGGTAAGATTGTGAAGGACAGGTTTATAAATACTTAACATGGATTGTGGCATCAAATCTGCTTTCAGCTCATTGTACATTTTAGTAAATAAACTAGTACAGGAAAACCAAAGGAATGTCTTTAAAATGAATTGTTCCACCTTTGGGTTCACAAACATCTTATAGTCATGTATAAGCATAAATTGAAGAGTTTCTGTACATGCTGGAAATACAGAGATACACACTCTGCAGTACACCTGCCTCATCACTGTCCCCTTGATGCTCTTCCTCTGTCCCTTTTTCCCATGGTTCACTCTCTTCTCCTATCAGACTCCTTCAGCCCTTTACCTTGTCCATCTATCACCACCTCCTCCTCCGGTTCTCACTTCCCATTCCCCACCTTTTCCCTCACCTGGTCTGCCCTACCACCTTATAGTTTGTACTCCTTCTCCTTCCCCCACTTTATTTTGGCTTCCTCCCCCTTCTTTTCCAGTCCTGACGAAGGGCCTTGACCAAAATATTGACTGTATTTTCCCTTCCATAAATGCTGTCTGACCTGCTGAGTTCCTCCATCATTTCATGGATATATTCTTTGTTCCTCTGGTATGCCCACTCTTAACAAATAACTACAGTATTTCCTCCCTCGAACCACTTGAAAGTTCAACTGGCTTGTTCCATAATTGGATTACTGATTCAGCACCAAACATCATTATGATAATTTTTCAAATACGGTTTTTTTTAGACATTTCTTCATCTCTTTATTTGCAGAGCTGCTATTGATAAATTAAACTAGGTCCCCAGGTCCTTATTTTTGAAGCCACGGAACAAAGGCATATCCAATTAAGTCCCAGCCTCCTGTAGTTTCTCCATATCTCTGCTTCCTATAGGATGATGTAGCATCTTCATTTTTAAAATTCTATTACTTTTCTGGAACCTCCGGAATTTTTTTCTGAAGAATCAGAAACTTACAGTGTCAGAGGTATCTTTGTACAAAAGTAAAAACCATTGTGCTGGAACAGCCAACAGGGCAGCCAGCATCTGAGAGGAAAGAAAGAGAGGCAATTTGGAACAAAAGGATCTGGGACTACAGGTCCCAAATTTGTTGAAGTGGCATCACAGGAAGATAGGGTTATAAAGAAAACATCTGGCACTTTGGCCTTCAAAAGCCAATGTATTGAGTATAGGAGATAGGATGTTATGTGGAAGTTGTATGAGACATTGGTGAGGCCTAATAACCATATAACAATTACAGCACGGAAACAGGCCATCTCGGCCCTTCTAGTCCATGCCGGACACTTACTCTCACCTAGTCCCACTGACCTGCACTCAGCCCATAACGCTCCATTCCTTTCCTGTCCATATACCTATCCAATTTTACTTTAAATGACAATATCGAACCTGCCTCTATCACTTCTACTGGAAGCTCGTTCCACACAGCTACCACTCTCTGAGTAAAGAAGTTCCTCCTTGTGTTACCTCTAAACTTTTGCCCCTTAACTCTCAACTTATGTCTTCTTGTTTGAATCTCCCCTACTCTCAACGGAAAAAGCCTATCCACGTCAACTCTATCTATTCCCCTCATAATTTTAAATGCCTCGATCAAATCCCCCCTTAACCTTCTATGCTCCAAAGAATAAAGACCTGACTTGTTCAACCTTTCTCTGTAATTTAGGTGCTGAAACCCAGGTATCATTCTAGTAAATCTCCTTGGTACTCTCTCTCTTTTGTTGACATCTTTCCTATAATTCAGTGACCAGAACTGTACACAATACTTTAAATTTGGTCTTACCAATGCCTTGTACAATTTTAACATTACATCCCAATTCCTACACTCAATGCTCTGATTTATAAAGGCCAGCATACCAAAAGCTTTCTTCACCACCCTATCCACATGAGATTCCTCCTTCAGGGAGCTATGCACCATTATTCCTAGATCACTCTGTTCTACTGCATTCTTCAATGCCCTACCATTTACCATGTATGTCCTATTTTGATTATTCCTACCAAAATGTATGATCTTCTCATGACCGTGATTGTTCTTGGCAAATCTTTCTACAGAAGTGGTTTACCATTCTCTTCTTCTGGACAGTGTCTTTACAAGACGGGTGACTCCAGCCATTATCAGTGCTCTTCAGGGATTGTCTACCTGGCATCAGTGATCATATAATCAGGACTTCTGATATGCTCCAGCTGCTAAATGACCAACAATATCCTGCTCTCAAGGGTTCATGTGACCCTGACTGGTCAGGGGGAGGGGGCTAAGTAGGTGCTATACCTTGCCCAAAGATGATCTGCAGGCTAGCAGAGGACAGAAGGAGCATCTTACACCTCCTTTTGTAGAGTTCTATCTCTATCTCATCACCCCAAAGACAGTTAGAGGGAGGAATAAAGGTGCTAGAACAATGAGACCCTCCAAGAGGACCACAGCCTTGCCTATGTGCTTCAATGACCCAGAGAACTATGCTGGCTGGAGTCAGGGATTTATGCTTTGACTCTTGGTAGGGTCACTTATGCCAAACAGGTCAAAGGGTAGAGGCCAGACTAAGAGTGATCCACCAGTCCTCCAAGCTTGGGGGTTCAGTTTAGGCTAATAACTCTGACTGATAAAGAAAAACTGAAGAATTACAGCATTGAAGGATTTTAACATCTGAGTCCGATGATATTCCTGAGTTTCCACCTGGGACTTACATGATTGACTGTAGCGAAAACTGAGAGAAAGCTTTCTTTCTTTTCTTTTTCAATCTTTTTATTGAGTTTCATATAAATATAAAAAAAACATAACATAATAATGAATAGGTTATGAATACAATAGACTTAAGATTACATTAATAATAGGATAATAATATCCTATTAAACATCAACAACAAAAAAGTACATTAATCAATCAAGTCTATATAATTATATATGAAAAAAACAAAACTAATCATCAAAAGAAAAAGAAAAAAAAATTAGAGATGTGTGAAAGAAAATATGTATATGAAACAAACACTAAACTAAAACTAACATGGGCAATAATAACAGTTTATAAGTATATGATAGTGTCAAAGAACTCCGGAACTCCATACCTGAACAAGAATAAACAGAGAGAAGGTCTGGGAAAGGCCAAATTAATTCATATGAAAATGTCGGATGAACGGTCCCCAAGTTTCTTCAAATTTAATTGACGAGTCAAAAATAGTGCTTCTAATTTTTTCCAAACTCAGATAAGAAATAGTTTGAAAAAGCCACTGAGACGTGGTAGGAGGGTTTACTTCTTTCCAATTTTGTAATATAGACCTTCTGGCCATTAATGTTACAAAAGCAATCATTCGTCTGATTGAAGGAGAAAACTGATTACCATCCTCATTTGGTATACCAAAGATTGCAGTAATAAAGTTAGGTTGTAAATCGATGTTCCAAATTGAGGAAATGGTAACGAATATGTCCTTCCAATAGTTATGTAAAGTGGGACATGACCAAAACATATGGGTCAGTGAAGCCATTTCTGAATGACATCTATCACATTGAGGGTTAATATGAGAATAAAATCGAGCAAGTTTATCTTTAGACATATAAGCTCTATGTACAATTTTAAATTGTATTAAAGCATGTTTAGCACATATAGAAGAAGAATTAACCATTTGTAAAATTTTTCCCCATTTATCTGTTGGTATATTGTATCGAAGTTCTTTTTCCCATTGTTGTTTAATTCTATCAGACATCTCTGGTTGTATCTTCATAATCATGTTGTAAATAAAAGCAACTAATCCCTTCTGACAAGGATTTAAGGTAAAAATCAAATCTGAGAAATCCATTGAAGTTGAGTTGGGAAAAGATGGTAAAACTTTATGTAAAAAATTTCTGATTTGTAAATATCTGAAGAAATTAGATTTAGGTAATTTAAATTTATTGGAAAGTTGGTCAAAAGACATCAAAGTACCTTCAAAAAAAAGGTCACGAAAACATTTTATACCTTTCCTTTTCCATATGCTAAAGGCTTGATCTGTCAAGGAAGGTTTAAAGAAAAAATTAAATAAAATAGGGCTATCAAGCACAAAGTTTTTCAAAGTAAAAAATTTCCGAAATTGAAACCAAATTCGTAATGTGTGTTTAATAACAGGATTAGATATCTGTTTATTAAATTTAACTAAATCAGCAGGAAGAGAAGAACCAAGAACAGAGAATAAAGAATATCCCTTTACTTCATTGCATTCCAAATTTACCCACTGCGGACACAATAATGAGTCCAAATCTAATTTCCAATACGTTAGGTTACGAATATTATTCGCCCAATAATAAAATCTAAAGTTAGGCAAAGCTAAACCACCATCTTTTTTAGATTTTTGTAATTGCCTTTTACTTAACCTGGGGTTTTTGTTTTGCCACACAAATGAGGAAATTTTTGAATCAATGTTGTCAAAAAAGGATTTAGGAATAAAAATTGGTAAGGCTTGAAATAAATATAAAAATTTCGGTAAAATCATCATTTTAATAGCATTAATCCGACCAACTAATGATAAGAATAAGGGAGACCATCTTGTAGTAAGATGTTGTATTTGAAGAAGCATAGGTAAAAAATTCAGTCTAAATAAATCTTTATATTTCTTGGTAATTTTTATACCTAAATAGGTAAAATTATCAGTAACAACTTTAAATGGAATCCTGTCATTCAATAAAGTTTGCGCGTTTAAAGGAAATAATTCACTCTTATCTAAGTTTAATTTATAACCAGAAAAACTACCAAATTGAGCCAACAAGGATAAAATAGTGGGAATAGATCTATCAAGATCAGAAATATATAACAGCAAATCATCAGCATAAAGTGATAATTTATATAATTTCTCATTACGGGTAATACCAAAAATATTAGGAGATTCACGAATAGCAATGGCTAAAGGTTCTAACGCAATATTAAATAATAAAGGACTTAAAGGACAACCTTGTCTCGTACCACGAGATAATTGAGAAAAGGAGGATCTATAATTATTTGTAAGAACAGAAGCAACAGGTTTATAGTATATTAGTTTAATCCATGATATAAAATTAGGACTAAAATTAAAATTTCTCAATGCATTAAATAAATATGTCCATTCAACTCTATCAAAGGCTTTTTCAGCATCTAATGAGATAACACATTCTGGGACTGTGGGTGATGAAGTATGAATTATATTAATCAATTTTCTAACATTAAAAAAAGAATACCGATTCTTAATGAAACCAGTTTAATCTTCTGAAATAATCTGTGGTAGTACCTTTTCTAATCTAGTGGCTAAAATTTATGTAAGAATCTTAGAATCTACATTTAATAATGATATAGGGCGATAAGATGTACATAAAGTAGGATCTTTATCTTTTTTAAGAATTAGAGAGATAGTAGCTTCATAAAAAGACTGAGGTAATCTCTTCTTAGCAAATGCATCGTTAAAGATTTCACATAACCAAGGGGAAAGCAAAGAAGAAAAAGTTTTGAAAAATTCTACAATATAACCATCAGGGCCAGGAGCTTTCCCTGAATTCATTGATGAGACAGCCTCACCTATTTCGGCCATAGAGATAGGAGCATCAAACAAGCTACGATCTTCACCAATCAGTTTAGGAATATTCAAATTGTTAAAAAAATTATCCATCATGGATAGATCACCATCAAATTCTGATTGATATAAAGATTTATAAAAATCTTGAAAAGTATTATTGATTTCTTTATGATCAATGGTTAAATTACCGTCTTGTTTACGAATTTTAATAATTTGTTGCCTGGTCGAAATAGCTTTTAATTGATTAGCTAACAGTTTACCAGTTTGATCACTGTGAATATAGAATTGAGCTCTAGTCCTAATTAATTGATTTTCAATTGAAGAAGATAATAATAAACTATGTTCCATTTGAAGCTCAACTCTCTTCTTATAAAGTTCTATGGTAGGAGTCACGGAATAAATCTTATCAATTTCCTTAACTTTATCCACTAATAAAGCAATATCTAAATATCTTTGTTTCCTTTTACCAGCGGAATACGAAATAATTTGTCCACGGATAAAAGCCTTAAAAGAGTCCCAAAGTATTCCTCTGTCAATTTCTTCAGTATAGTTTGTTGAGAAAAACAAATCAATTTGCTGTTTTATATAGGTGACAAATTCTGGGTCTTGAAGCAGAGTAGCATTAAGTCTCCAAGATCTAACATTATTGGAAAAGTCCGGAATCTTAATAGATAACTTCAAAGGTGCATGATCCGAAATAGTAATAGAATCATATTTACAATCAATAACATCCGTTAATAACCGATGATCAATAAGAAAGTAATCAATTCTAGAATAACTATGATATACATGTGAAAAAAATGAAAATTCTTTATCTTTAGGGTTCAAAAACCGCCATATTTCTGTAATTCCCGAATCAACCATAAAAGAATTAATAAGTAAGGCTGATCTATTCGGAAGAGTTCGAATAGGTTTAGATCTATCCATCAAAGGATTCAAACAACAGAGAAAGCTACTGACATGATGAAGGAAACACCATCAGAGATGGAAGTCCTTCATTTCTGCCTTAACGCCAGCAGTGTAATGGGCTGTAAGTAAGAACAATGAGATATGGATTCAGAAAGCGGCAGTGGTAGTGAATCCAGAACGGAGGAGAGAGCCAGGAATAACTAGTGGAGCCAGAACCACTGAGTGAATGTTGCAGAGGCATGACCTTACTTCGCAACTGATGAATTTTGTCACAGACAGGAAAGGCTGGTTATCTGAGATTTACTATTGAGTCCTGATGTGTGCAACATGCCTGCTTGAAGGATGAATGACATGCTGTTCTTCAACCTTGCATTGGTTTTTGTAGGCTCACTTCAAGAGGCCAAAGACACGGGTATTGGAGCAAGTATGAGTGTAGATTTGGAAACTCAGGGTCAAAGTCAAAGTCAAATTTACTTTGACAGTATCTGTTACCATATACTACACTGAAATTCATTGTTTTGCAGGCTCTTACAGAAAAATGAAATACAACAGAATTTATGAGATAACTACACATAAACAAAGATGAACAAATAGCCAATATGCAAAAGTAGATAATTTGTTCAAATAAATTAAAGAAATACTGAGAAAATGCGTTGTAGAGTTCTTGAAAATGAATCTGTAGTTTGTAGAATCAGTTCACTGTTGTGTGAGTGTAGTTATCCACATTGATTCAAGAGCCTGATGGCCGTAGAGTAATAATTTTTCCTGAATCTGGTGGTATGGGACCTAAGGCTTCCCTGCCTCATGCTTGATAGCTGTAGTGAGAAGAGGGCATGGCCTGAATTGTGAGGGTCTATCAGATATAACTGAATTTCCTCCTATGCCTTTCAGAGTACTGTACCTCCTACCTAATGATAGTAGTGAGAAGAGAACATGGCCTGGATGGTGAAGGTGCTTGATAATGGATATTGCTTTCTTGTGGCAGAGGTCCTTGTAGATATGCTCAAGGAGGGCTTTGCCTGTATTGAACTAAGTCCACTACATTCTCTAGACTTTTCAGTTCCTGGACATTAGTTTTTTTAAAATATATATCAGTTTATGATGCATCCAGTTAGGATACTCACCACTGTGTATCTATAAAAGCTTGTGAAATGCTTTAGGTGACATGCTGAATCTACACAAACTTCTAAGAAAGTAGAAATGTTGTGTGCCTTCTTTGTGAATTATTTGTTGGTCACAGGTCAGATAATATAATGCCAAGAAATTTTTAAAGCCACTGACCCTCTCCACCTCTGATCCCCTGATGAGGACTGGCTCATAGACCTCCAATTTCCTCCCCCTGTAGTCAATAATCAATTATTTGATTTTGCTGACATTGAGTGAGAGGTTGTTGTTGTGGCACCTTACAACCAGATTTCCAATCTCACTCCTATGTACTGATTTGTCACCACTTTTGATTCGGTCAACAGCAGTGGTGTCATCAGTAAATGTAGGACATTAAGTGGGATGTTCTGCAAAGTTGTCTCCTAATCCGCACGGTTTCACTAATGTGAAGAGAATCACGCAGTGAGAGCTGAATACAATGCAGCAGATTGGAAAAGGTGCAAGTCATTGTCTCCTTCACCTGGTTTGTGTGTCGCTGGTGCTGGGAAGGGATGAGGCAAAAGGGTTGGTGTTGCATCTGCTGTGATTGCGTGGACAAGTATTGTGAGAAGGTGAGTGGTTAACGGAGATAGGAGAGTGAACCATGGACCAATGAAGGGAATAGTCCTTTGGGAATGCTGGCAGGGCAAGAGAAGATGTGCCTGGTGAATGGAGTCTAATGAAAAATAGTGGAAGTTAAGAAACCTGATGTGTTGAATGTGAACACTGATGGGGAAAACAAGGAGGACCTTATTCTTGCTCTCTCTAGGAAACGATAAAGATTATAAAAGTCGGCTTCATTTGTCACGTGCACATTGAAACATACAGTGAAATGCATTGTTTGCATTGATAATGTGCTGGGTGCAGCCTCACAATCTTACAGTTGGCACTATAAATTGAGGGAAATAGAGAAGACATAATTGAAAATCCTGTTAGCTATGGTAAAGAGGAAGCTGTGGTTCATGATACAGGAAGACATCTTAGAGGCTTGGATGTGGAAAGTCTCATCCTTTCTGATAACTGAGAACGTGCAGTGGAGTTCTTACAAAGAGCAGGATGGGAGGTAGTGTAGTCAAGATGGTGGTAGTAGCTGTTGGTCTGTCATGGATATTGATTGCTAACCTGTCCTGACTAAGATAAAGATGTGATGAAAGAGAATAGTAATTCTATGTGTAGTGGAGAGTGTACTGGCTGCATCATGGCCTGGTATGGAAACACCAATGCCTCTGAGCAGAAAATGCTACAAAAGGTAGTGGATTCAGCCCACTGCGTCATGGATAAAATCCTCCCAACCACTGAGTACATCTCTAGGAAATGCTGTCAGAGGAAAGTAGCATCCATCATCAGAGATCCTCACCACCCAGGCCATCCTCTCTTCTCGCTGCTGCCATCAGGTAGAAGATACAAGAGCCTCAGGACTCACACCACCAGGTTCAAGAACAGTTACTACCCACCAACTATCAGGCTCTTGAACCAAAGGGGATAACTACACCCACTCGGCCATTCACTGAGATGTTCCTGCAACCAATAATCTCACTTTGAGGACTCTTTATCTTGTTATTTCATGCTCCCATTATTTATTGCTATTTATTTATATTTACATTTGCACAGTTTGCTGACCTGCATTCTGGTTGATCTTTCACTGATCCTGTTGTAGTTGCTAATCTATAGATTTGCTGAGTATGCTCACAGGGACGTGAACCTCAGGTTGTCTGTGATGAGATATATGTACTCTGATAATAAAATTTACTCTGATTTACTTTGAACTATGTACTTCATGTAATATGTAAGAGTTAAAGTGTAGAGTTTGATGAATTTTAGTTAAAAGCTAGAAGTGGAAGCTAGTTATTGGACTTCACCGACGTCAGACAATAAATTTTCCTGTGTTCAGTTAAACAAATAGGAGCCTGACTTTTTTTTAATTGTTAACAATGATGAATGAATGGCTTTAGAGCAGCAAAGTCAGAGGCCCAATGGCTGCGAGCCTGTTGGAGGCCTGGAGGTGACCTGTTCTGGGGCTGGAGGACTGTCTATGTATAAGTGGGTGGTGGGAGGAACAGGGTATGTTTTGGTATTGTTGCAATTGTTATGTGGTTGCTTTTGCTTGTGCTGTTCTGCTAAACATGGTTGGCACTCTATGTTGGCACCGGAATGTGTGATGATGCTTGCCGGCTCTCCCCAGCACATCCTTGCGTTGTGTTGGTTGTTAACACGAACGAAGCATTTTGTTGTAGGCTTCAATGTTCGTAGAGCATAGGACACTACAGCGCAATTCAGGCCCTTTAGCCCATGATGTTGTACTGACCTCTTAAGCGACTCTCAGATTAATCTAACCCTCCCCTCCCACATAGCCCTCCAGATTTCTATTATCCATGTGCTTATCTAAGAGTTTCTTCAATGCCCCTAATGTATCAGCCTCTATTATACCCCTGCTTGGGTATTTTACAAAACCACTGCTCTCTGTGTCAAAAAAAACTATCTCTGACATCACCCCACACTTTCCTACAATCACCTTAAAATTATAACTCCCAGTATTACTCACTTTTATCCTGGGGAATATTCTCTGGCTATCTACTTGATCTATGCTTCTTACCATCTTGTATGCTTTTGTCAAGTCACCTCTCATCCTCCTTCATTCCAAAGAGAAAAACCCGCACTCGCTCAACCTATCCTCATAAGACCTGCTCTCTAATCAAGGCAACATCCTGGTAAATCTTCCCTGCACCATCTCTAAAGCTTCTTCAACCTTCCTATATGAGATGACCAGAACAGAACACAATGTTCCAAGTGTGGTCTAACCACAATTTTATAGAGCTGTAACATTAGGAGCACATAAGAGGGAGACTGACAATCTGGCTAAGTGTTGCCACAACAGCAACCTTTCACTCAATGTCAGCAAGACCAAGGAGCTGATTGTCCACTTCAGGAGTAGGAGACCAGAGGTCCATGAGCCAGTCCTCATGGGGGATCAGAAATGGAGAGGATCAGTAACTTTAATTTTCTCAGTGTTATATCTTTAGAGGATTAGGGCCCGGTAAGTAAGTGCAATTGTGAAGAAAGCACTGTAGCGCCTCTAATTTGTAGAGGTTTGCAAAGAATTGGCATAACATCTAAAACTGACAAGTTTCTATAGATGTGCAGCAAAGAGTATTTTGACTTGTTGCATCATGACCTGGATGGAAAAAACAATGCCCTTTAATGGAGAACCATACAAAAAGTAGTGGATATGGCCCAGTCCATCATGTGTAAAGGACTCCCCACCATAAAGTACATCTAAAAGGAGCACCGTCTTAGGAAAGCAATATCTATCATCCAGGACTCCCACTACTCACTTCTTGTTGCTGTCATCAGGAAGAAGGTACAGGAGCCTCAGGACTCACACTACTAAGTTCAAGAACAGTTAGTATCCCTCAGCAATCAGGCTCTTGAACCAGTGTGGATAACTTCACTCAACTTCACTTGCCCCAACACTGAACTGTTCCCACAATCTATGGGACTCTTCATTTCATGTTCCATGTTCTCAATATTTATAGCTTATTTATTATTATTATTATTTTCCTTTTGTACTGGCACAGGTTTTTTTTTTTGCGCATTGGTTGTCCATCCTCTTGTGAATGCTCTTTCATTAATTCTATTAAGTTTTTTGGACTTACTGAGTATGTTTGCAATAAAATTAATCTCAGTAATGAATTTACTTTGAACTTTGAACATTACCTCCTTTATTGTTAAGTACATTTTTACAAGTCATTAAAGGTTAGAGACATGCTCTCCAATCCAGGCAGCATCCTGATGAATCTTCTCTGCACCTTCTCTAATATGTATTAAATATATATGAATCTGGAAGTGATTCTGAGTTACCATAATAGTTGAATTGCTTCTGCTTCATTTCAGATATTCTGATGTTGTTGAGTGTTAATGCTGAGGCATGTTGGCCAGGTTTACATTGGTGGCTTTTGCTGCAGGATATGATACTGTCACAGACGTATCCTGGCATTTCTTTGTCAATGCTGAAATGGAACTAATGAAGTCATTGGGGAGATGGACTGTTGTGTGAATGTCTGACAGGAGATAGATTCAAAAGTTGAGTTGCAAGCTTGACATTTGAGGGGGGAAGACAACTGGTGCTACAATGTACATTCTTTCTTATTAGCACAGACACTTTTGTCACTGCCTCATTCATAATTGTTCTCTGATTGTGAGAACAGGAGAAAAAGTCTGATTATCAATGAGTCTCTTTACTGACAGACTTGCTGTTTCTGGTTAGTTGGAGAGGGAAGCTAGATATCTGGGTCACTTAATTGTGTTTGCTTCTCACCCTCATGGGAAGATTTCCATATCAATGACCAATTCAGCTTGCCAGTGGTTCAGACCATTGCTCTCCCAGCCCTGTTTAGACATTTGGCTGAAGAATGCCGAGTGGCACAGGATGATGGTAGAATATACATGCAAACTCTGAACTTCTGCTGACTGTGAAACTGCCTGTGCGGGTTGGAAATGAAGAAGCCGGTGCCATTCCCACCTACTTCATTAGGAGTTAGAGGAGATATGCTTTCTAATCCAGAGATGCATGCTTTGGTCCCCAAAATTTCTACAGATGTACCATGGGGAGGAATGCCTCACTGTCTGGTAAGGAGGCTCCAAAGCACAGGATTGCAAGAGGCCGCAGAAGGTTGTAGACTCAGCCTGTTCCCTCACAGCAAAGCCCTCCCCACCAGTGAGGACATTCTCAAGAGGCAATTCCTCAAGAAGTTGGCATCCATCTTTTAAGCCCTCACCATCTGGGACATGCCCTCTTCTCATAACTATCATCAGGAAGGAAGTACAGGAACCTGAATACAGACACGTAATACTTCAGGAACAGCTTCCTGGTCTCCACATCAGATTTTTGAATGATCCATGAACCCATGAACGCTACCTCACTTTCCTTCTTTGATACATTTTTTTTGGTAGTAATGTTTTATGTATTGCACTGGACTGCTGCCACAAGATAACATATTTCATAACGCATGTTAGTGATAATAAACCTGATTTTCAATGCTTTGCAAACCTGCACTGATCATGTAATTCTCTGATTTGCTCTAGTATTCTTAAACAATGAGTAATACATATTCTGTTCTTTCCATTGCAGATGTTTCCTGGACATCTCTGGAGGTTGTTCACCAACTGAGTCAGCAATTGTGAAACTAATCCAAAACTGACACACTGTCAATGGGAAGCGAGGTCTACAGTTCTGAAGCAACTTAATTGCGGTAAGGTATGGTAGCTTAATATAGTGAATATACACTGTCCATAAAGGACAATGCCAGAGCCAGGGAACTTTATACTGATTGGTTCAGTACTGGCCATTGGTACATCAGTTGCTTGCATATGGACATCGTCGGGATGGAGAGCTGGGCTGAGAAGTGGTAGATATACTTCAGTCCTGAAAAGTGTGAAGTAATTCACTTTGGAAGGTTAAATCTGAAGGCAGAGTGCATGGTTAGTGGTAGGATTCTTAGCAGTGTGGAGGAGCGGAGGGATTTTGGAACCACAAAGTTGCCATGGAATTTGATTGGGTGGTAAAGTAAGTGTATGTCCTTTATTAGTTGGGGTAATTTGCTCAAGAGCTGTGAGGTAATGTTGCAGCTCTGTAAAACCCTAGTTAGACCACACTTGGAGTATTGCATTCCATTCTGGTCACCTCATTAATGAAGGATGTTGAAACTTTAGAGAGAGTGCAGAGGAGATTTACCAAGAATCTGCCTGTACTGGGGAACATGTCTAATGAGGATTTTTTGACTGAGCTAGGACTTTTCTCTTTGGAATGAAGTTGGATGAGAGGTGACTCAATAGAGGTGTATAAAATAATAAGAGGCATAGATTGAGTGGACAGCCAGAGACTTTTTCCCAGGGCAGAAATGGCTAACTTGAGGCAATTAATTTTAAGATGATTAGAGGAAAGTATTGGGGGATGTCAGAGATAAGGTTTATACACAGAGAGGTGGTGGGTGCATGGAATGCATTGCTGGCGTTGGTGGAAGAGGCAGATACATTAGGGATATTTAAGAAACTCTTAGGTAGCAGATGGATGAAAGAAAAATGGAGGACTATGTGGGATGGAAAGGTTAGATCGATCTTAGTGTTGGTAAAAGGTCTGCAAAACATTGAAGGTTGAATGATTTGTACTGTGCTATAGTGTAATTAAGTGCTTGAGATACTGCATAATCACCAAAAAAGAAACAGTCCACCCCAGCATATTTCATCTCATAGTTGGGATTTCAATCAGGCTTGTTTGAAGAAATTCCTGCCCAGTTACCATCAGGATATAACCTGTCTCGCCAGAGGTCCTAACACACTGGCCCATTGCTATACTAAGATAAGGAGTACCTACCATTCCATGCCCAGACAGTATTTCAGGAAATCTGATCACCTGGCTGTCCTTCGCCTACCGGCATACAGGCAGAGGCAAAAGAACAAGGCTGCAGAGGGATTAGGATAACAAAGAGGTGGTCGGGCAAGGCAGAGGAGTGGCTATGGGATTGCGTTGAAGTAGTGGACTGGCCTGTGTTCAAGGACTCATCTGTGGATCTGAATGAATACACCATGGTTGTCACAGAATTTATAAAACCATTTGCAGACGAGTGTGTTCTCACAAAATCATTCAGTGTCTTCCCCAACCAGAAGCCCTGGATGAACCATAAGACCCACAATCTTCTAAGGGCTAGATCAGAGACATTTAAGTTTTACAATCAAGAAAGCCTCAGGAGGTTCAGGTACGATCTCCAGAAAGTCATCTCACAGGTGAAGTGGCTATTCCAGTCTAAACTTGAATCAATGAAGGATGTTCGACAGCTGTGGCAGGGCTTGACTGCTATCACCTCCTACAGAGTGAAATCAAGTGATGTAGGTGACAACAGAGCTTCACATCCAGATCAGCTCAATGTCTTCAATGCTAACTTTGAGTATCAAAACATGAAGAAACCATCATGAACTCCCATAGCCTCTGCTGACCCTGTGATTTTAGTCTCTGAAGCTGACCTGAGAGCATCCACAGCAAACATCTGGCCCAGATGGTGTATGAGGCTGAGTATTAAAGAGCTGTAATGATCAACTGACTGGAGTGTCCATTGAGATTTTCTACCTCTTGCTTCAGCAGTCTGAGATACCCACTTGTTTCAAGCAGTCTTCAATTATATCAGTACCTGAGAAGAATGTAGTAACCTTCCTCAGTGACTATCATCCAGTAGTACTTTCATCCACAGTGATGAATTGTTTTGAGGGGTTGATGATGAAACATGTCAACTCCTGCCTGAGAAGCAGATTGGGTCTGCTCCAAATTGTCTACCAGTACATCAGGTCCACAGCAAGTGCCATTTCATTCAACCTGAAACATCTGGTCAGCAAAGGTGCATGCAGCAGGTTGTTCTTTATTGACTACACCTTGGCATGCAGTATTGTTATCCCCTCAAAGCTAATCAATAAGCTTCAAGACCTTGGTCTCAATAGCTCCTCATGCAATTGGATCCTCAATTTCCTCACTGCAAACCTTCTGCATAATCTCTGTCAGCGCAGGTGTAGTACAAGGCTGTGTTCTTAACTCACTGTCCTACTTGCTTTACACTTACCTTCAATGCTATATTTAAGTTTGCTGTTGGCATCACTGTCGTTGGCTGAATCAAAGGTGATGATGAAGCAGCATATTGGGGGGAGATTGAAAATCTGGCTGAGTGGTGCCACAACAACAACTTCTTACCTAATGTCAGCAAGAACAAGAAGTCAATTTGACATGACATCTGATACCTTGACAAACTTCTATAGATATGTGGTGGAGAGTATACCTTGATGCAGCCAATATGTTGACTGGCTGCATCACAGCCTGATATGGAAACACCATTGCCCTTGAATAGAAAATCCTTAGTGATGGATATGGTCCAGTCCATCATGAGTAAAGCCCTCCTAAACATTGAGCACATCCACATGAAATGTGGTTGCAGGAAAGCAGCATCCATTCATTATCGGGAACCGTCACCACCCAGGGCATGTTCTCTTCTCACTGCTGCCCATCAGGAAGAAGGTACAAGAACCTCAGGACCCAAACCACCAGGTTCAGGAGCAGTTCTTACCCCCTCAACCGTCAAGCTCTTAAAGCAGCTGGGATAACTTAAGTTCCCACAGCCTATAGACTCACTTTCAAGCTCTCTTCACTGAATGTTCTTGATATTTTTTGCTTATTTATTATTATTATTATTATTTTGTTTTTGTATTTGCACAGTTTGTTGTCTTTTGCACACTGGTATTGGTATGGTCTTTCAGTGATTCTATAATGGTTATTGGATTTATTGAGTATGCTCGCAGTAAAATGAACCTCAGGGTTGCATATGGTGACATATATGGATTTTAATAATAAATTTACTTTGAACCTTGATTTATGCAAATGTTACCAGTGGTTTTACCATTGTCTGTGCTGATTTCCCATAATGGTTTTCCTAATTGTCGCGATAGAGAGGGTCTCATCACTGATCCCTTACAAAGAATCTTGGAGCCGAGCACACATCTTGCTCACATTTTTGGATTCTTTGATTGGGTTAATTGTTGAAATTAACTATTGTTTATCTGAATCTTCAGAGATTGTCAAAGGTTTTACACTGGAGAATGAATCTAATATAGATCAGAGAGAACAGTAGGAACTGTGATGATTTCCTCACAGTTCCTGAAGATGGTACATCTGACTAGAGGCCTGTTATCAGCCATGTCTGTCATTGACTGGTGTTTTAGTTGTTGGTGATAGCCATTTTCATGAGTAACTCAGATGGAGTTATTTGGAGATCACAAGACAAAGGAGCAGAAGTAGGCCATTCGGCCCATTAAATCTGCTTCGTCACTCCACCATGAGCTAAACTATTCTCCTGTCTAGTTCCAATTTCCGGCTTTTTCCCCATACCCCTTGATACCCTGACTAATTAGATACCTCTCAATCTCCTCCTTAAAAACCCTCAATGATTGGGCCTCCACAGCTGTATGTGGCAACGAATTCCATAAATCCACAACCCTCTGGCTGAAAAAATTTCTCCTCATCTCTGTTTTAAGTGGGTACCCTCTAATTCTAAGACTGTGACCTCTTGTCCTGGACTCATCCATATATTAAATAGCATTTTTATAGACTTCTGCATTTTGGAACCAGTTAATGGCTTAGAAGGCAGAACTAATGAATTATTAACAAGAAGATCTGCAGATGCTGGAAATATAAGCAACACGCAACAAAATGCTGGAGGAACTCAGCAGGCCAGGCAGCATCTTTGGAAAAGAGTAAACAGTCAATGTATCAGAGACCCTTCTTCAGGACTGGAAAAATAGAGCAAGAAGGAGGGCAGAGAAGAGAAAGAAGTACCAGATGGTCGGTGATAGGTGAAACTGGGAAAGGGAGATGGATGAAGTAAGGAGCTAGGAAGTCGACTGGTAAGAGAGATAAAGGGTTGGAGAAGGGGGAATCTGATAGGAGAGGTCAGAAGACCATGGGAAGGGAGGAGCACTGGAGGGAGGTGATGGGCAGGTAAGGAGAGAAGATGAGAGGGGAATGGGAATGTTGAAAGCAGGGAGGGGGCATTTACTGGAAGTTTGAGAAACCGATGTTCATGCCATCAGGCTGGAGGCCACCCAGACGGACTATAAGGTGTTGCTCCTCCAACCTGAGTGTGGCCTCATCGTAGCAGTAGAGGAGGCCATCGACTGACATGTCAGACTGGGAATGGGAAGTAGAACTGAAGTGAGTGGTCATTGAGAGATCTGTTTTGTCTGGCAGACGGAATGCAGTTGCTTGGTATAGCAGTCTCCCAATCCATGTCGGGTCTCACCAATATACAGGGGGCCACATTAGGAGCACTAGATACAGTAGATGACTTGCAGGTGAAGTATCGCCTCACCTGCAAACTCTGTTTGGGGCCCTGAATGGTAGTGAGGGAGGAGGTGAAGGGATAGGTGTAGCCCTTGTTCCGCTTGCAAGGATGAGTACCAGGTGGGAGATCAGTGGGGTGGTGGTGGGGGTGGGGTGAAGAATGGATAAGGGAGTTGCATAGGGGTGATCCCTGGGGAAACTGGAAAGTGGGAGGGAGGGAAAGATACATTTGGTGGTGGGATCCCATTGGAAATGGTGGAAGTTATGGAGAATTATGTGCTGGATGTGGAGGCTACTGGGATGGTTGGGGACAAGAGAAACCCTGTCCCTGGTGGGGTGGCAGGAAGATGAGGTGTAGGCAGACATACATCTTTCCCTCTCCCTCACCTTTATGCTTTCCTCAGGAATCACTCCCTATATGAATCCCTTGTCCAATCATCCCTCCCCACTGATCTCCTTCCTGGTACTTAGCCTTGCAAGCAGAACAAGTGTTACACCTTCCCTTATACCTCCTTCCTCAGTACCATTCAGGGCCCTAAACAGTCCTTCCTGGCGAGGCCACATTTCACCTGTGAGTCTTTTGGGGTCATATGCTGTGTCTGGTGCTTTCGCTGTGGCATCCTGTATATTGGTAAGACCCGACATAAATTGGGAGACCATTTCGTCTGCCAAAAAACCAGGTATCTCCTGGTGGCCACCCACTTCAATTCTACTTCCCATTCCCAGTCTGACATGTCAGTCGATGGCCTCCTCTACTGCCACGATGAGGCCACACTCAGGTTGGAGGAGCAATACCTTATATTTCATCTGGGTATCCTCCAACCTGATGGCATGAAGATTTATTTCTTGAACCTGCGGTAATTTCCTACTCTTCAGCATTCCCATATTTCTTTTTCTTTCTCTCTCTCTCTCTCTCTCACACACACACACACACACACACACACACACACACACACACACACACACACACACACACACACACACACACACACACACACACACACACACACACACACACACACACACACACACACACACACACACACACCTTACCTCCTTCTCATCACCTCCCTCTGGTGCTCCTCCCGCTTCCCTTTCTTCCATGGTCTTCTGTCTTCTCCTAACAGATTCTCCCTTCTCCTGTCCTTTTATCTCTTTCACCTATCAGCTTCCCAGCTCTTTACTTCACCCCTCCCACTCTCCCCATTTCCCCTATTACTTGCCACCTTGTACTTCTTTCTCCCGTCCCCCTACCTTCTTGGTCTAACTTCTCATCTTTTTTTCCAATCCTGATGAAGGGTCATTCTTTTCCATAGATGCTGCTTGGCCTGATGAGTTCCTCCAGCATTTATTGTGTGTTACAAATGAATTTTTGCTTCTGCCCTACGCCTGGCTGATGGCTTAGATAACTAGTTCAAATTCTGAAATTTGCCCTAAATAGTTTTCTGACTCAAGATACAGGAATACTTGTCCTTGTCACCCTGTGCTATGTGCGAGGGTAGGTGAGATCAGCTCTCTGCACCCAAAGACGTGAGGTTTAGGTAGGTTTGTAGGGTCCATAAGCAGTGGACTCGTCCATTGTTTTCAGAGGAATTAAATATTCAAAGATCAGCACAGTCTGCCTCCTAGTCACACACCATCCCTGATTGAAAGAGTTCCTTTGTCAGTCTCACAACTGCCATTGATAATCTTCACAGGAGCATCTTCACAACATAGGGTGCATCCTTAACCTTCTCTAGGGCATTGAAGTTCAAGAGTATGTTTCTTCTTATTGTAGGCATACATAAATCGGGTATAAATGACATAAAACTTAGCTTTATGTAGCAAGGACAAGAAATTCTGGCCTTCCTGGACTAAAGATTTGCTTTACTTTCGCATGTATGTCGAAACATAGTGAAACGTGCTATTTTGCAGCAAATTCCTAACGGTGCCCTTGTCCTGTCAATGAACTAGAGGAAACAGAAATAAATCTTCTGACTGAGCCTCCCCTACAGTGAATGAGTGTCACCTTATCGCATTCACCAGAGACATCCTGAATCTCGTCACACACATTGGATTATATTCAACTCGATTAACACCTGTCAAGGTTAAAATAACAACTGGTATGGTCTTAGACTTGAAACCACTTCTGGGATGAGCCCAGCTCTCACCTGAAGCCTTCTACCTTTGACAGTGCTCCCTCAGTGCAATGCAACAATGTTAGTTTGGATCAGGGGCGGTGAATCTTTTTGAGAGCTTATGTCTGAATTGGTGAGACTCTTTTAAAAAAATTCTCTTGGTTGATATGTTAATTTTGCGCAGAGAATATCAATGATTAATGAATTAGTAACAATAATTATGGACTTTTTAAATGAAATTTGTTTATTCGTTGATACAGGCCAGAATAGGCCCTCCTGTCCCTTCAAGCTGCACTGCCTAGCAATCCCCAATTTAACCCTAGCTTAATCACGGGTCAATTTACAATGACCAATTAACCTACCAACTGGTACGTCTTTTCACTGGACTGTGGGATGAAACCAGAGCACCCGGGGAAGCCCACACAGTCACGGGGAGAACGTACAACCTCTTTACAAGCAGTAGTGGGAATTGAACCCTGATCAATGGTACCGTAAAGCACTGTGCTAACAACTATGCTACCATGCCATCTGTTGCTTCTTTACGTGTATTTGTTGTTTTGCTATTAATACAAGTTACATACATTGAATTAAATGAAGCATTTTAGAAAACCTTTAAAATTATTAATATTAATCTTTAAAAACACAATTGAAAAATTACATCATATCTAAATTGTATTGTTATTGTACCCAGTTGCTGCTGAAATACTGATGTGTACACCAGGTCTGTGAGGATTTCAAAATATATCATCCAATGTCATGTGTTCTCACAACCATCCAACTGGCACCAAGCCAGCGTGAGGTGTTTCCTGTGAAGACATCGCACTGCTCTTGGGCTGTAAAAAGAAAATTCCCTGCTCCATTTGGCAATAAAGATAATCATTATCTATCTTTTTGTTATTGTTGTTCTTTTCAGCGCCCTGTGGTGCATCGGGTGGCAACCTTGCCATTTCTTTACCTTTTTTGTTGGTTTTTAATGAGGCCGAGTTGCTAGCTTGACGCTCAACCCAGCACGGATGGAAAGTGTGCAAGGAACCTTCCAGATTCAAACCGGGGACCACTCGACTTGAGTCCGGTACAAATGCCACTATACCACCGGCCGGCCTCTGTTTATTACGGGTGGGGTTTAAGGAACCAAGGGGTGGCACTGCATCTTGCATGCCAATACAATGTTTGCGCATGCCAAAGGTTTGCCACCCCTAGTTCAGATCAGGTAGAAAGAAAAGGTTGTAAGGAGATTTTATGAAACATTGCAGAGTGTGGGTACAAGGAAATTCACATTTTAACTCCTCCAGAAACAATCAAATGTTTATTCGTAAGGTATACATCAGTACTTGGATCTATCCTGCTCTAACACAAACTGAGAAAAATTCAACGGATGTACTGTACAACAAAGGTAAATTAACATAGTGAGTCACTGAGTCTGCCATGAATTATGCCACTTCTGCAGTATTTGAATTTCATTAAAGAAATGGTACACAATTAAGGATCCAGTAGACTCTTAAGCTTAACCACTCAGAGATTTAGGGTCAAGCATGAGAAATGCTTTTGGGTTAATGATGTGATAAACCATTGAGTTTACCATCTGCTTGACCCTTAAGTTAAGATAAAGAGCAGTGAAGTTTTCCCTTGAGTCTGGGGTCAATAATTACCCCTCAATGAACATAATTAAAACAGATTATTTAGCTATTACCACGTTCTGATTTGTAGGAATTTGCTGTGTGTAGACTGCATTGCTAAAGTGAATACAGTTCAAATGTGCTTCATTGTCTTTAAAGCTTTGAAAGAGTTGTGAAAGGCCTGATAGAAATGCATGAATCTCTTTCTTTTATTACTCTGTTCCATGTGTTACCGTGAATGTGGAGGCAGATTCTATTAACAACTCCTACTTGAATTATATAAAGCACCTCTATTACAGAAACATAGCTTGAGGCACTTCACAATGTAGGTCAGCTAGTAAAGGTATGATGGATTTTTGGAACTGAATATGAATAGGAAAGATGTGGTTGAGCTGTAGTTTATGAAATATAGGAAGCTGTTCAGGAGATGATTGAACAGTGGAGGCTGAAGTGGCTGAAGCATGTGTGGGCTTTACCAGCAAGTGGACTGACATAGTATCTGACATGTTTTTAAATTTGGAGATACAGCACGGTCACAAGCCATTCCAGCCCAACGAGCTTGCACCATCCAATTGCACTCATGTAACTAATTAACCTACAAACCCATATGTCTTTGGAATGTGGGGGGAAACTGGAGGACCTCCAGGAAATCCACACTGTCACAGGGAGAACATACAACATGGCATCCTCACAGATAGTGGCACAAATTGAACCCAAGTCACTATCGTTGTTATTGATCCTCTTCACGCCCTGTGACTAATATGATGGCAATCTTGCTGCTTCTTAAGCATTTGTCTGTTTTTTAAGAGGCCAAGTTGTTGGCTCAGTGCTCAACCCACCACTGATGGAAAGTGTGCAAGAAGCCAGATGAAATTGAACCTGGGACCTCTCGTGGATGTCACTATACCACCGGCCGGGTTAGTACTGCAGTAGCGCTATGCTAACCGCCACACTGTCATACCACCAATATTTTATATGATGTGAAATATGTTATTTTGTAGCAGCAGAACAGTGCAAAGGCATAAAATTTGCAATAAATTACAAAATTAAATGGAGCAAAGAAAAGGAATGAGATAATTTTCATGGGTCCAGTGTCCATTTAGAAATCTGATGGTGGAGGGGAAGAAGCTATTGAAAATCATTGAATGTGGGTCTTCAGGCTCCTGTACCTCCTTCCTGATGGTAGTAATGAGAAGAGGGCATGTCCCAGATGGTGAAGGTTCTTAAAGACGGTTCTTAAAGATGGATGACAGCTTCTTGAGGCACTGCTTCTTGAAGGCGTCCTCGATGGTGGGGACGGTTATGCCAGTGATACAGCTAAGTCCATAAGATATAGGAGCATAATTAGGCCATTTGGTCCTTTGAGTCTGTTCTGCTATTCCATCATGGCTGATTTATTATCTCTCTCACCTCTGTTCTCCTGTCTTCTCCCCGTATATTTTGATACCCTTACTAATCAGAAACCTATCAACCTACATTATAAATTTACCCAGTGACTTGACCTCCACAGCCGTCTGTGGCAATGGATTCCATAGATTCAGCATAGAAATTCCTCCTCATTTCTGTTCTAATGAGACATCTTTGTATTTTGAGGCTATACCCTCTGGTCCTGGACTCATCCTCCAGAGGAAACATCTTCTCAACTCCCCTCTGATCAGGCCTTTCAGTATTTGATCGGTTTCAGTGAGATTCCCCTTCATTTTTCTAAACGTCAGTGGGTACAGGCTCAGAGCCATCAAATGTTCCACATACCATTAACCCTTTCTCTCCCGGGATCATTCTCATGAACCCTCGCCAACGTTCTCCAATGCAAACACACCCAAGATTTCCCATGATACTCCATGTGGTCTGACCAATGCCTCATAAAATCTCAGCTAGATGAGTCTATATCCCTCTGCAGTCTCTTGTGATCTTCTGCATTGGAGCCTAAATACCAGGCTGTGATGCACCCAGTCGGCTGTCCATCATGCAATCTTTAGAAATTTGTAAGAGACTTTGAGGACATATCAAATCTCCTCAAACTCCAATGAAGTGGAGATGTTGGTGGGTTGAGGATAGATCTTCTGAGTTGTTGATGCTCTTTTCACTGCTGACCCCTTAATGAGGATCGGTGCGAGTTCTCCCAATTTCCCCTTCCTAATGTTCGTTATCATTTCTTTGGTTTTGCTGATGTTGAGCATAGGGTTGTTGTGATGACACCTCTCAACCAGCCGATTCATTGCGCTCCTATACGTCACCTCATTGCTATCTGAGATTCAGTGGGTGTCATCAATGAATTTTGAGATGATGTTTGAGCCATGCATAACCATACAGTCATGAGCGTAGAGGGAAAAGAGTAGTGGGCACTAAGTGCACATCCTTGAGGTGTGAATTTGTTGATAGACAGTAAGTAAAACATGTGATTAACTTCCACACTGACAGTGGGCTCCTGATAAGAAAAATGAAGATGCAATTACAGAGGGAGGAACCAAGGCCCAAGCTTTGAGCTTATGAATTAGTATTAAGGGGATGATGATATTGAATCCTGAGCTGCAATTGATAAATAGTAGGCTGATGTATGTCTTGGGGTTGTCTAGATAATCCAAAGCAGAGTGGAATACTAGTGCCACTGCATCCACAGTCCCAGCAGAGTTGACCACTTTCAAGGACTCGCCAACAATTTATTTATTAATTATTGTTATTTTTGTATTGCACAGTTTGTTGTTTTTTGCTCATTGGTCGTTCATCTTTGTGTGTTGTTTGTCATTGATTTCATTGTATTTCTTTGTATCTACGTGAATGCCGACCGGAAAATGAATCTCAGGATGACATATGATAAATTTACTTTGAACTTTGACCCCTATTACACAAGTTGAAGCAGATTTTCTTTGTCAGTACATAGTTTTACATTATGTCGGCTGCTGAGTTTGCAGGCAATCAAATGGACTCTGGTGGCGGATGGAAAGGGTGCAGATTTTGATGTAGAGTGTAAAGACATTGGATTCCCCACATGATTGCAGAGGTAGTGAAAGCATGGTGCAGGATGCCATTAGTTTTCATGAGATTGTAGGCTATGGATCAGGAGGCAAAAGGCAACATAACCTCTTGAATTAATGCTGCTTGGTTCAATGATTTTAATAATTTAAAATTTCTAGTTATTTTCAGTTTGCATTTCATAAATTATATTCTTCATTTTTTTTAAATGTCACTAAATTAAAAGCTATTAAAAATCCCTCTCGGCTTTTACTGGTAGCTGAGCTGGGAACGGGGGTGATCCACAATGGAAAGGATTGTTTGGGCATCCCCACACGCTAATTTGGCAGGTGGGGCGATTCAACGGTTCCTCGACTCCCCCTCAGTGCCTCCCCCTTCCCTGGAGCCTGAGGTGCCGAGAGCCAGTGAGATGAGACTACTGGATCCTGATATGATTAATATGAGTGTGGATGTGATTCCATGTTAGCAAGGTGAGACCCAATTAGAAACCAATGTGATCATAACAGGAAAGGACAAGGAATGATAGGATCATAGGTTTCTAGAGAAGGATTTATGGGAAGGCATTGATCGTTAAATAGAGGAGAATTGCTTAATTCAAAGCATCATTTTATTGTACTACATGGCACGAGACTACCCCTTTGGAGTTCTTAACTAGTGATTGAGATACATCCAACACGACAGCTGTATTTCCTCCAGTTGGGAAGGGAGGACATCCTGGGTGCCCTTGGAGATCCCACAGTTGTGCACATCTTCAGGAAAGGAGGCAGTCTGATAATGGTAATTATAGAGGAATCAGCCATAGGAAGGTCATCACCAGGGTCCTCCTTGGTCACTTCCCTCTCCCATGGAGCCAAAAAGCTGTTCTCACATTTATAGAAACACAACCAGGTTTATTGTCATTGACGTAAGTTGTGAAATTTGTCTTGTGACGATGGCCATAGCAAATGATGAACAATGTAAATAAATAATAAAGGAATAATGAGATAGTATTCAGAAGTTCATGGACTTATGGAAATCTGAAGGCAAAGGAGAAGCAGCTGTTCTAAAATATTGACTATGGATCTCCAGGCTTATGTGCCTCCTCCCTGACGGTGGTAATGAGAAGAGGAAATGTCCTGCATGGTGGTATACAGATAGATTCTGTTAATTTAGATGTGATCTCTCACAATGTGGCAATTCCGGGAAGCTGTGCCACCATATCTACAGCCTTCGCTGACCTTACTAAAGTTTGGTCTCTGAATTAAAGTGTACTGCGGTGAATTATTCTTCGTTGTGCCTTTGCTGAGAAGTCCATCTCCAGTTGTTGGTTGTCATGTGATGGCATGAAAGCTGTGATTCTGATCCAGTCCCCATACAGGATATGATAGAGTAAATCTGTGTTGTGCCCTAATATTTTCTCAATCGCTCTTGACACTGTATTACATATCCTCACCTCCAATTAGCTACCAGTTGGATTGGACCTTTCAGCCTCCACTAGAGAGTCAAGGTCAGTATCAGAATCAGGTTTATCGTCACTGGCATACAGAATGTTATGAGATTTGTTATTTGTTATAGTTCAAGACATAGAACTTAATGTCATCATGATCAGGTGCTGTGTCGTGTGATCATGGTCTTGACTGTGATTGTTCTTGGCAAATTTTTCGACAGAAGTAGATTGCCATTGCCTTCTCCTGGGCAGTGTCTTTACAAGTCGAGTGACCCAAGCCATTATCAATACTCTTCAGAGATTGTTTGTCTGGCATCAGTGTTTGCATAACCAGGACTTGTGATATGCACCGGCATGGTTCATGTGAGCCTGACGGGGGTTCTAAGCAGGTGCTACATCTTGCCCAAGGGTGACTTGCAGGCTAGTGGAGGGAAGGAGCACCTTGCAACACCTCCTTTGGTAGAGCCATATCTCCACCCACCACCCAAAAAACTTACTATAAGTTACAATAAATAAATAGTGCAAAATGTAATTATAAAATAGTGTTTGTGCACCACTGAGAAATCTGATGGCAGAGGGGAAGAAGCTGTTTGGCCATAATGGGAGAAGGCGCATACTGATTCTCTATTACCCATTCCCCTGTCCTGATAAGTCCTTCCATGCTTCATTGAATATTTTGAGGATACCAGGATGACCATTCACTGTTTTGAACTGAGTATTCCTCACACACTGTCTCGGAGAGAAGAGAAGGTGTGAAGCTCCTGTCATTGTGATTCCTGATTGTTTCTATCATCTGATTTTCATAACGATATTGTTGTCTCAATATAGTGCACAACAATTGGCAATTATTAATCAAAGCCATCCACATGGAATTCATCATCTTTGCTCAGGTCAGTAATGATCTCTAGATTTGGATGGAGTGGATGCACTATTGGCACTTTGAGATTGAATCCATTATCGTAAGATGTTGTGGGTATTAGATACCAGTTGATGTGTTACACTGAGAATTTATGGAAAATTATATGCTTCATCGAACATAACCTTATGTCCCAATGATTACAGCTGCTCCAGCCTTCACAGTCCTTTAAAGTGAGTTACTAATTCAACTTAGTTGTTCCAAAAAATGTTGAAGTAAAAACATAATTATTGGTTTCTTACATTTAAAAATTATTATCATTTTAAAAGCCTCTCTTCCACAACTCAGTTATGGAAAATCCTTCCAGCTAGGAGGATACGAATTCCATAGAAACTCAAAAAGAGGATTGGGACAGTCATTGAATAGGCCCTTGGCACATCTTGTCTATACTGAGCTATTATTCTGCCTAGTCCAATTGATCTGCACCTGGACCATAGCCCTCCATACCCCTCCCATCCGTGTATTTATCCAAACTTTTCTTAAATATTGAAATTAAACCACTTCCACTGGCAGCTCTTTCCACTCTCACCACCTTCTGAGTGGAGAAGTTACCCTCAGATTCCCCTTAAAAAAAACTTTCACTCTTAACATCAGATCTCCAGCTCCCGTCTCGCCCCACCTCAGTGGGGAAAAAACCTGCTTGCATTTACCCTATCTGTACCCTTCATAACCTTGTATACCTCTACCAAATCCCCCCTCATTCTCCTACACTCTAGGGAATAAAGTCTTAACCTACTCTTGGATACTTGGTATCCAAGGATGGCATGGCAGTATACTTGGGAGTGTGGAGGAGCAGAGGGATCTGGGGGTACATGTCCACAGATCCCTAAAAGTTGCCTCACAGGTAGATAGGGTAGTTAAGAAAGCTTATGGGGTGTTAGCTTTCATAAGTTGAAGGATAGAGTTTAAGAGTTGCAGGGTAACGATGCAACTCCAGTTAGGCCACACTTGGAGTACTGTGGCCAGTTCTGGTCACCTCACTATAGGAAGGATGTGGAAGCATTGGAAAGGGTACAGAGGAGATTTACCAGGATGCTGCGTGGTTTAGAGAGTATGATCAGAGATTAAGAGAGCTAGGGCTTTACTCTTTGGAGAGAAGGAGGATGAGAGGAGACATGATAGAAGTGTACAAGATATTAGGAGGAATAGACAGAGTGGACAGCCAGTGCCTCTTCCCCAGGGCACCACTGCTCAGTACAAGAGGACATGGCTTTAAGGTAAGGGGAGGGAAGTTCAAGGGGGATATTAGAGGAAGGTTTTTCACTCAGAGAGTGGTTGGTGCGTGGAATGCACTGCCTGAGTCAGTGGTGGAGGCAGACACACTAGTGAAGTTTAAGAGACTACTAGACAGGTATTTGGAGGAATTTAAGGTGGGGGGTTATATGTGAGGCAGGGTTTGAGGGTCAGCACAACATTGTGGGCCGAAGGGCCTTTAATGTGCTGTACTATTCTATGTTCTATGTTCTATTCAAGCTTTCCTTAAGTCCCCAGGGAAGTCTTTTTAAGTTCTCAAAAGACTCATTTTAATGGGAAATAGCCATGCTGGAACACTGTTCAAAAGCACTAGTATAGAATTTATGGACCCATTGGCCCTCCATACACTAAGATCTAGTTTGTGGGGAAAAGGCATTTGTTTCCAAAGCCAATGGCAAATTGAAACCATATTCTTTTAAGTGCTACACATACTCAGTTCTATTTTATTAAGTACACCTCTACGTTAATCAGAATTAGGTTTAGTATCACTGGCATATGTCATGAAATTTGTTGTTATGCAGCAGCAATACATTGCAATACATAATAAATGTTGTAAATTACAGTAAAATTTCTCAAATAAGTAGTGCAAAAAGCAAAAAAGAAAGTGAAATAGTGTTCTTGGGTTCAATGTCCATTCAGAAATCTGATGGCAGACCTAATATGAATCTGATGCAAATACCTAATTAGCCAATCATGTGGAAACAACTCTATACATAAAAGCTTGCAGACATGGTCAAGAAATTCATTTGTTCAGAACATTAGAATGGGAAGGATATGTGATTTAAGTGACTTTAACCGTTGGAGCCAGACAGAGTGGTTTGAGTATCTCAGAAATTGCTGATCTCCTGAAATTTTTACGCACAATAGACTCTTGAGTTTACAGAGAATGTTGCAAACATTTCCAATGAGCAGCAGTTCTATGGGCGGAAATGCCTTGTTAATGAACGAGGTCAAAGGAGAATGGCCGGACTGGTTCAAACTGACAGGAAGTTGACAGCAACTCAAATAACCATGTGTTGTAACAGCAGTGTGCAGAAGAGCATCTCCGAATGCACAACGTGTTGAACCTTGAACTGGATGGGCTCCAGCAGAAGCTTACGTACTTTATAAAGTGGCCACTGAGCTTTTTTTTCCCCACAATCTCTCAACCGTAGAGACAGTGAAACAGTAAAATCTGTGAAGGTGCTGCAATGGAATATTATCAAACACAGGAGTGTTATGGATCAGCTCAGGAAGAAAAGAGGTAAATGGCCAGACAGCTGACCCTTAAGCATGGTTTCTTTATTCCTCTCCTGCAATGTAGAAGTTCAAAAGGAATTTCAGAGTTTAGAGAACTTTTGCGGTTATACACACAGATACCAGTGGTAGAGCTGGTGAAATTGGGGATACCAAAGAGGCAGGAATTATCAAAGGATAGATATTTCTAAAACAGTAATGGTCTTTCTAAAGCCAACGTAGTTAGAAGCAGATAAGTTGATGCAGGGTTAGAACTGCACTATGTTAAGGAATTAAAATGATTATATGGGCTTCCTTAGATACAGATATTTCCATGTATAGCATCACTTTATGGACGTTGAATCAAACTATGTTTTTAAGCTATCTTAGGTATTTATATTTGTTGTTTTTTTTGTGCTGCATTGGATCCAAAGTAACAAGTATTTTGTTCTCCTGTACACTTGTGTATTGGAAATACATTAAACAACCTTGAATTTCTAAGACACTGAAAGGTACCTGTCGGTGGGTTAGTGACTGCAGCAGAAACAAGATCATATCGTTCTGCCACTCCCCCACCCACCTATCTTCCCCCTCACCTGGTCTCACCTATTGCTTGCCAGGTTGTACTCTGTCCCTTCCCCCACTTTCTTATCCTGGCTTCTTCCACTTTCAGGTCTCGGCCTAAGCTGTTGACTGCTTATTCGTCTCCAGCGATGATGCCTGACCTGTTGAGTTCCTCCACCTTTTTGTGTGCATTACGCACCAGTTTATAATGATTAGATTGGATGGCTAGTTGAAGGGTGGCACTGGTCCCAAAAAGGTATGGTCACAAGTATTTTATACTGCCCATATTGTCTGAGTGGTTTATTTCAGAGTTGCAACTTTGATGCATTACTGAAATTATTTCAGAAGATCACATTTCCACTTGGGGATCAACCGAGGCTGGAGTCATCTTCAGAGAAGTGCCCGGCCGATGAGAAATAAATTTGGCTTTTGGATCAGAGTTGATTAAGCTGAAGCAACCAAAGATATTCAAACAGCGACTGGCTTTGTCAGCGATATTCATGCTCACAGCGAGCAATTAGGGCGAAGAGTAGCCCCGTGAGAAATAAAAGATGCAGCCTTCCTCTCATGCTGACTAAATCATTGGACAATTCATTAGAAGCAAATTCAGAACCTGAGTGGGAGATTAAGGTCGCAATGGTACAAGCCAGGAAGGCTGGCAAGGTTAAAATCAAATTTGAGTTTCAATTAACTAAGGCTTAGGAAGGTAAACCTTATTTTGATCATTTGTAGTATAATGTAGGTAAGTCTGTGGATATATTGATCTATTTCACACTGGAACTGTTTAATTTTGTTTTAGTTATTTCTGTGATGGCAATACTATGTGTTCGAAGGCAGGTTGAGAAACAATGGAGTCATAAAGCACTGCAGCATCAAAACAGGCCCATCCAGTCTGTGCTGAACTGTTAATCCACCTAGTGCCATTGACCTGCACCTAGACCATAGCCCTCAATACCTCTCCCATCAAAACTTATCCAAACTTCTCTGAATGTTGAAATCGAACCTGCACCCACCACTTCTGCTGGCAGCTCATTCCACACTTGTACTTCCCGCTGAGTGAAGAAGTTTCCCGTCGGGTTCTCCTTAAATATTTCACCCTCAACCCTCTAGGTTAATAAATAGAATGGATTCATTTTTAAGAAAGTGGGCATCTCTGGCAATGCCAGCATTTATTGCCCATGCTTAATTGCCCTTGGAAGAGATGCCAGTTAATTGCCATCCTAATCTGCTGCAGTCCACTGCTGTAGTGGTCATAGCACAACTGACTAGCTTCCTGGGTCTTTAAAATATCCATAAAACCATAAGATATAGCAGTAGATTTAGGCAATTTGGCCCATTCAAGTCTGTCCTGCTGTTTCATCGTGGCTGAACCATTTTCCTCTTGGCCCCAGTCTCCTGCCTTCTCTCTGTATCCCTTCATGTCCTGACCAATCGAGAGTCCATCAACCTCTGCTTTAAAAATACCCAATGACTTGGCCTCCACAGCAACGAGTTTCACAGATTCACCACTCTCTAGCTAAAGAAATTCCTGTCATCTCCGTTGTAGAAGGATGTCCCTCTATTTTGAGGCTATGTTCTCTAGTCCTATACTACCCCACCATAGGAAACATCCTCTTCACATCTACTCAGTCGAGCCCTTTCAACAGTCGGATGGATTTCAATGAGGTTACCCATCATTCTTCAGAATTCCAGTGAACACGTGCCCAGAGACATCAAACAGTCCTCATATGACGCAAGCCTTTCAATCCCAGAACCATTTTTGTGAACAAGCTTTGAACACTCTCCAATGTTGTGACCCTCCTTTGAACCCTCTCCAAAGTTGTGACCCTCCTTTGAACCCTCTCCAATGTTCTGACCCTCCTTTGAACCCTTTCCAATGTTGTGACCCTCCTTTGAACCCTTTCCAATGTTGTGACCCTCCTTTAAACCCTTTCCAATGTTGTGACCCTCCTTTGAACCCTCTCCAAAGTTGTGACCCTCCTTTGAACACTCTCCAATGTTGTGACCCTCCTTTGAACCCTCTCCAAAGTTGTGACCCTCCTTTGAACACTCTCCAATGTTGTGACCCTGCTTCGAACCCTCTCCAAAGTTGTGACCCTCCTTTGAACACTCTCCAATGTTGTGACCCTGCTTCGAACCCTCTCCAATGTTGTGACCCTCCTTTGAATCCTCTCCAACGTTGTGACCCTCCTTTAAACCCTCTCCAATTTTGTAAACCTTCTTTAAACCCTCTCCAATGTTGTAAACCTTCTTTAAACCCTCTCCAAAGTTGTGACCCTCCTTTGAACCCTTTCCAATGTTGTAAACCTCCTTTAAACCCTCTCCAATGTTGTAAACCTCCTTTGAACCCTTTCCAATGTTGTGACCCTCCTTTGAATCCTCTCCAATGTTGTGACCCTCCGTTGAACCCTCTCCAAATTATCAACTTCATTAGTGCAGGTCCAGAGTCAAATTAAGGCTAGTCTGGGTAAGGTCAACTGATTTCTGTCCCTGAATGATATGGGTGAGCCAGAGAGGTTTTTATGGCACCCATTTATTTCATGTTCACCATTACAAAGACCATTTCAATAAATGCAGATTATTTTTCCTATATTATAATTCTGCTGTTGCCATCTGAGAGTTTAATCACATCTCTGGATGGTTGACCCAAGCTTCCAGGTTGTCTACCAGAAATGTGCACTGTCATATCTTAAGTCTTGGTTGTGTGGCTGCTGATGTCAGGTAAGACTGTCTCTGTAGAATATTGATAATGGGTGGGGTCACCCACCCTGTAAAGACATTGCCCAGAATCAGAATCGTGTTTAATATCGCTGGCATATGTTGTGAAATTTGTTGACTTTGTGGCACAAATACACAATAATAGAGAAAATTAATGTGAGTCACAGTATGTATGTGTGTATTTATATATAAATACCTATACACACATAAAATAGTTAAATAAGTAGTGCAAAATAGAAATAAAAAAAAGTAGTGAGGTAGTGTTCATGGGTCCAATGTCCATTCAGAAATCTGATGACAGAGGGAAAGAAGCAGTTCCTGAACAATTGAGTGTGTGCCTTCAGTCCTCTGCACCTCCTTCCTAATGGTAGCAATGAGAACAAGGCATGACCTGGGTGATGGGGGTCCTTAATGATGGACTCCTCCTTTTTGAGGCATTGCTGCTTGAAGCTGTCCTGGTTACTATGGAAGCCAGTGCTCATGATGGAGCTGACTAAGTTTAAAACTCTCTGCAGCTTATTTTGATCCTGTGCAATAGACCCCCCCCCCACCCCCATACCAGATGTTGATGCAGCCAGTTAGAATGTTCTCCACGGTGCATCTGTAAAAATTTTCGCGTGTTTTTGGTGGCATGCCAAATCTTCTCAAACTCCTAATAAATATAACGAAATACAGAAGAAGACAATGGCAAACCACTTCTGTAGAATCTGCGAAGAACAATTATGGTCATAGACCATGATCACCCATGCCATTCAGCAGGGCACATAATGATGGTGAGTGGTCTGTTAATTTAAACACTGGAGCACCACAATACCAGTGATGAGAAGTTCAAAGTAATTTTATTATCAAAGTACATATACTGTATGTCACTATATAGTACCCTGAGATTCATTTTCTTGTAGGGATTCACAGGGTAGTGTAGAGGTTAGCACAACGCTTTACAGTACCAGCAATCTAGGTTCAATTTCCGTGGCTGTCTGTAAGGAGCTTGCACATTCTCCCCATGACTGTATGGATTTCCTTCGGGTGTTCCAGTTTCCTCCCACAGTCCAAGGACCTTCCAGTTGGTAAGTTAGTTGATCATTGTCTATTGTCCCTTGTTTAGGCTAGGGTTAAATCATGAGGTGTTGGACGGCGTGGGTCAAAGAGCCGGGAGGGCTTGCTCAGTCAATAAATAAATACAAAAAGACACAATAGAATCAATGGTAAATGACACACAAACGAAGATGGACAAACCACCAATGTGAAAAAGATGACAAATTATGCAAATATATAAAGAAAAATAAAATAATAATAATAATAATAATAATAATAATAATAATAGAAAAGTAATAAGTAATTCTGAGAACATGAGTTGTGGAGTCCTTGAAAGTCAGTCCATAGGTTGTGAAATCAGTTTAGACTTCAGGTGAGTGAAGGTGCATTAAAACTTCTGAATAGTTTTGGCAATAATTTTTTGATGTGAGTTGCTGATACTGTGTTGGATCATTAACTGTAATCAATAGTATTGTATAATATTGTATATTGAATGAGTGCCCCAGCCTTGGACCTTCCTGTCCTATAGCCTTGTACGGTTTCTGCACTGTTTGGTCTACGTGCTTTATGTACTCCATCATCAGCTATCACACTTCCAATGACCAAGTTCCAAGCTCTAGTCATATCCTGATAAGTGGTCTTATCCTCCTGTTCTTTGGGATTCTCCTTAATATTTCTGCAAACTGTTGGCTATCAAGCCTCCTCGTAGAGACAGAGCATCCTATGGGACAGAAACAGGTCCTCTGTTTCAGTTCTTCCATGCCAACCAAGTTGCCTTCCTAAGAAATTTCAGAGACTCCAACAAATTCCAGGGTTGTATTCTGCATACATACTTTGATAATAAAATGAACCTTTGAGCTAGTCCTATTTGCCTGCTTTGGCTCGCGTTTCTCTAAACCTTCCCTATTCATGCACCTGTCCAAGTGTGTTTGAAATATTTTAGTTGTACTTGCCTCTCTCATTTACTCTGGAAGCTCATTTCACTTACGTGGAATTCTCTCTGATGGTGTTGTCCTCGGCTGTCACTGTGGGCATGCTTTGTTGGTGCCAGAATGTGTGGTGACACTAGTGGGCTGCCATTAACACAATTTTTGCTTGTTAATGCAAAAAATGCACTTCACTGTATGTTTCGGTGTATATGTCTTAAATTAATCTAATCTAATCTCTTTAACTTTTTACCCTCTCATCTAAAACCTATGTCTTCTAGTTTTGGACTCCTTACTTAGGGAAAACGATGGTGACCATTCCCCTTATCTCTGCCCCGATGATATTATATACTTCCATATAACCATATAACAATTACAGCATGGAAACAGGCCATCTTGGCCCTTCTAGTCCGTGCTGAACGCTTACTCTCACCTAGTCCCACTGACCTGCACTCATGATTCCATTAGATCATCTTTCGGGCTCCCATGCCTTAGGGAGTACAGCCCTGGCCAATACTGTCTCTCATTTCATCTCAAACCCTCCAATCTTTGTGAGGACAGTTCTGGCCAATGCAGTCTCTCCTTCCATCTTATGCACTCCAGTGTCAGGGAGAACAGTCCTGGCCAATACAGTCCCTCCTTTTATCTCAAGCCCTCCAGTCTCAAGGAGAACTTTCCTAGCCAATACCATCTCTCCTTTCGTCTCAAGCACTTCAGTTTCAAAGAGAACTTTCCTGGCCAGTACAGCTTCTCCTTTCATCTTGAGCCCTCCAGTCTTGGTAATGTCTTTAGGAACCCTTTCTAAATCCTTATGTGGCCTAGCATAAGGTTTTTACAGAAAGCACTCTTCTGATGTTTCTCATGGTACTATCATGTTAGGAGAACCATCAGGCTGATCAACAACTTCATCCATTAACCCAACCCACCAGGCATGTCCCAGCCCCATCACTGCTACGTCCACATCAGCCACCAGTCAGCCACTCCTGTACCTAGTGTCCCTTTATCAGTCTATGTATGTAAACTAATCAGATGTATATACGGTAATGCTCAACAGTCAGTTGTACATTGTGTTTCATGGGTTTGCTTTTATATTTAGGTTTATTGTGTTTTTTATAATTAATGTTTTGTTCTGTATTGCACTGGATCCAGAGTAACAATAATTTCTTTCTCATTTACACTTGGTATTGAAGAATGACAATAAAAACCTTCAATTGACAGTCTTGCTCTTAAATCTCGAAGCTTCTGGTGGTGTTTTGTAATGTTGCGATATTAATACACATTGCTGAGAAAAGTTACTTTTATGCTTTTGGGTTGAAAGTATAGCAGCATGAACAAACAAAAATTCACAGCTTGCTGAAGAAATACCCAATGCCACTGATTCAGCTTTATTTCCACTGAATGAGCTCCATAGCCTATCCCAAATAGTTCTCCTGAAAAGTTCATGCTGGTAATCTCTTGTTGTGAGGTAACTGTTTGGAATAACCTTTGCAGTCAATTACAACTGGCTTCACAGATGTAATTCACAGATCCCAACTCAGCACAGAGCTCATGGGCTGAAGGGTTTGTTCCTGTGCTGTTCGATGTTGGCCTTTTTTGAACAGGACTGATGTGGGTAATGGCAGCTTCTTACGCTTCAATCAATCAAATATTACCCCTCAACCATCTGACTCCTGAACAATCAGTGTGGATAGCTTCACTCACTATAGCTCTGAACTGATTGCACAACCCATGGGACTCACTTTCAAGGACCCTGCAACTCTTGTTCTCAGTAATTACGTACAGTACTGTGCAAAAGTCTTAAACACAGACACACACACACACACACACACACACACACACACACACACACACACACACACACACACCACATATAATGCTAGGGCGCCTCAGACTTCTGCACAGTATTGTATTTATCAATGTGGACTGGAGAGCAAATTTTTAAATTTGGGGGGAGCAAAGGATGTTGGGAATGTCGAAGATGGAGCGCCATAGGAGAGGTGTGGGACAGGTGGCAGAAAAGGAGTGCCAGGGGCGGGGATGGCAGGGGTACGGACACATCCAGCCCTGAGACACCAGGCAAGGTCATTTGATTCCAAACAATTGTCCCTCTGGTATTTCTCACTCCCTCCCCTCTCTCTTCCCCTTTCCCAAACCATGATTCCCCTCTCCTTGCCCCCTTCCCACTCTGTCCACAATAGAGACCCATATCAGAATCAGGTTTATCACCACTCACACATGTCATGAACTTTGTAAAATTACTACAGTACTGTGTAAAAGTTTGTGTGCTTAAAACTTGAGCAATAGTGTATTTATTATTATTTGCACAGTTTGCCTGTCAGTTTGAGCTTATGTGTAGTTTATCATCGATACTATTGTATTTCTTTGTTCTACTGTGAATGCTTGCAAGAAAATAGATCTCAGTGTAGTACATGGTGACATATCAGTATTCAGATAATAAATTTACTTTGAACTTTGTGCTTAGATATTGATAGAAACTTTAATTTCTTTATTAAGTTTAGCATAACAGTAATGTATATATGTCACTCATTGAATTATGCAGATTTAGATCTGATTAATTATTGTAAGTCTGTCATGGAAATTTTGCTTAGTGTATGCTCTACCTAGTCTTAGACCTTCTTCTTTGTGTGTTGTTAGCAACCAGAGGGTCTCCTTTGATGGTGTGAGGATATAGAGAACAGGGAACCCGAGTTATAGAGCAAGGTTGAACAGGTTAGGATATTATCCCTGGAGTGCAAGAGATGGAGGGGAGATTTGATAGAGGCACACAAAAGTATGACAGGTATAGACTTGGCAACTGTGAGCAAACTTTCTCAATTGAGTTGGGGTAACATTAGAACTACAGGGCATGGGTTAAGGGTGAAAGGTTAAAAGTTTCAGGGGAACTGGGAGGGGGGGACTTCTTCACTCAGAGGATTATACTAGTGTGGGATGAGCTGCCAGTGGAAGTGGTGGATTCGTGTTCAATTTCAACATTTAAGAGAAGTTTGGATAGCTGGATGGATGGGAGGAGTATAGAGGGGTATAGAGGGCTATGATCTGGGTGCAAATAGATTGGACTAGGGAGAATAGCAGTTTGGTATGGAGTAGATGGGCCAATGGGCCTGTTCCTATGGCTTTTTGATATATAATGGTATTGACTTTGGTTAGAAATTTTTTTTTGTTTATATTTTGTTAAATGTTAATGTTAAATATGTGGAATGCTCTGCCCCAGAAGGCAGTGGAGGTCAAGTCTCTGGATGCATTCAAGAGAGAGTTAGATAGAGCTCTTATAAATAGTGGAGTCAAAGGATATGGGGAGAGGGCAGGAACGGGGTACTGATTGTGTATGATCAGCCATGATCACAGTGAATGGCGGTGCTGGCAAGAAGGGCCGAATGGCCTACTCCTGCACCTACTGTCTATTGTCTATTGTTACAGTTTGTTATGAAAATTGAGTGTTAATAATAGTGCATCAAAAAGAAACTAGAGTTTGAGAGCTGTGTGAAGTGGAAAATTCAGCATATGCAGTTTCAACCAAACAGAGTGAAGGATTGAGAAATAAACATTATCTTCAGCCACTCAACTTACAATTCCTAATACCAGAGGTTCTACAGATGGTGGAGATCCTGAACAACACACATGTAATGTTAGAGGAACTTGGCAAGTCAGGCAGCATCCATGGAGCGGAATAAACAGTCGGCATTTTGGGTTGAGCCCCTTCTTTGGGATTGTCCTGTGTGTTACATTTATTTATGAATGTTTTCAGATATAGTGAGAAGAGAAAGAATGATGGACTGGATTAAAGGAGAGAAAAGTGGAACATAGAATGCAACTAAAAAAAGTTTAGCTTAAAATTTTAATTAATCAAATTCTCATAACCAAAACAAGACCCTACTCTTATAATAGTAATTTTTCATTGCCAGAGAGATGGTTGGACAGTGACTACAATATGAATTTGAATTTATTTAAATCGTACATCCATCCCAGAACGTGAGGGAGTAAAAATCTTTGAGTTATGACTTGTTGCAATGTACAGACATGCGAATTCATAAGTCTAATGGCTTGTAGAAAGAAGCTGTATTGTCGGTTGGTCCTGGTACAGTTTGTCAGATGGAAGCAGCTGAAACAGTTTATGGTTGGGGTGACCTGTGTCCCCGATGATTTTCCAGGCCTTTTTTCTGCACCTGCTGAAATTTCCTCAATGGAGGGAAGTTCATGCCTACAGATGCGCTGGGCTGTCCCTACCACTCGCTGCAGTGCCCAGCGATCAAGGTTGGTGTAGTTCCAGTGCCAGGCGGTGATACAGCCAGTCAGGATGCTATCAGTGGCACCCCTATAGAAGGTCTTGAGGATTTGGGGGCTCTTGCTGAACTACTTCTGTTGCCTGAGGTGGAAGAGACACCATTGTGCTGTTTGTGCCATACCGCCGGTGCGTCCAGTCCAGTTGAGATATTCAGTCATGTTTATACTGAGGAACTTGAAACGACTCTCCGTCAACTGCAGACCCTTTGATGTTGATTGGGGTAAGCCTGTGTCCGTTCCTCCTTTAATCAATGGACATTGAGGGAGAGGTTGTTGTCTTGGCACGACTGTGTCAGGGTGTTAACCTCTCCTCTGTAGGCTGCCTGGTCACCACTAGAAATAAGGCCAATCAATGTCTTGTCATCTGTGAGTTTGATGAGCAGATTGGAGATGTGTGTGGCAGTACAGAAGTGGGTGTAAACGAAGTAGAGAAGGGGACTCAGAACACAACTCTGGGGGGCACCTGTGTTGAAGGTCAGAGGGGCAGAGGTGAGGAAGCCCATCCTTGCCACCTGTCGGTGATCCGATAGGAAGTCTAGGATCCAGCTGCACAAGACGGGGTGCAGGCCGAGGTCTCTTAGCTTCCTGTCAAGTCTGGAGGTTAATTATGGTGTTGAATGCTGAACTGTAGTCTACGAAAAGCATTCTAACTTATGCATCCCTCTTCTCCAGGGAGGGAAAACATGATATTATGAAAGGAATTAGAATCAGGTTTATCAACACTGACATATGTTATGAACTTCACTGTTTTGCAGCAGCAGTACAATAAAAATAGACTAGAAATTATACTAAACATATGGTATATATAGAAAAATTAAATGTCGTGCAAAATTAGTGTGGTGGTGTTCATGGGTTCATTGTCCATTTAGAAATCTGATGGCAGAGGGGAAGAAGCTGTTGAGTGTGCATCTTCAGTCTCCTGTGCCTCCTTCCTGCTAGTAGCAATGAGAAGAGGGCATGTCCTGGGTGATGGGGGGTCCTTAGTGATGGATGCTGCCTTTTGGAGGTATCATCTTTCGAAGGTGCCCTTGACGCTGGGGAGGCTGGTGCCCACGATGGAGCTGGCTGAGTTTACAACCCTCTGCGGGCTTTTCTGATCCTGTGCAGTGACCAGATGGTGATGCATCCACTGTACACCTGTAGAAATTTGCGTGAGACTTTGGTGACATACAGAATTTCCATAAACTCGTGATGAAATATAGCTGGTGGTGTGTCCTCTTCGTAATTGCATCAATATCCTGGGCCCAAGATAGGAAAGTTAGGCTAGGGCTTGGACTTGAATTTAGCATTCTGGAGCCAGCCAGGTTTGTATCTGCCATACAGGCAAATCCATGCCACCCCTATCAGAAGGCTTTCTTGTAAAGCTGGTGGAGTAGCAGTTTTACATACCAGTCCTTTGCTCCTGCAATACCTTTTAAACATAAACAGCAGCAAACATGAACAGCGATAACAGATGCCTTGGCGAAGCTTTTGCAGTAATTGTAGTGTCATGCTCAAAATGTGATCATTAAAATGAATTGTCATAATGTGCTAATTTATGTGGAGTTACCCTGCCTCTCTTTGACACCATTCCAACAGGAGTGTGCAGTTTAACATGTACAAGGAAACTTCTAGAAACAATGCTGCAACTCTGTTGCCGACAACAGAACCTCCAGAGACTAAAGATGTACACCTGCATTTATGCAGTGGTTATATAATGTGGGAGAGCTTTAAAAATACCAACCACAATAGAGGGAGAGGATTCCACATTCTCGGAAATCATAGCCTCACAATCTACCCCATAATGATCTTGCGCTGTATCATTTTCCCACATTGCACTTTTTTCATAGTCTTTTCTCTTTATTTTGCATTTTTATTCTTCTTACCTTATTCTATCTCAATGTGCTGTGTAATGATTTGATCTGTATAAACAGGATGCAAGTCAGGTTTCTCACTGAATCTTGGTACATGTGGAAATAATGAGCCAATTCCAATAGCAGTTTCATTGGAATATTGACTATTACAATATTGTGCTCAGTTCTGGTCACCTTATTATAAGAAGGATGTGGAAGCTTTAGAGAGGGTGCAGAGGAGATTTACCAGAGTGCTGCCTGGAGGAGAGAGTATGTCTTGTGAAGGTTGAGTAAGTAGGGCTTATCTCTTTAGAGTGAAGGAAGATGAGATGTGATTTGATGAAGGTAATCAGGATGATAGGCTTCGATAAAATGGATAGCCAGAGACTTTTCCCAGGGTGGAAATAGCTAATACAAGAGGGCATAATTTTAAGTTGTTTGGAGGAAACTGTAAGGGGATGTTGGAATAAGTTGTTTTTATAGAGAATGGTGAATGTACGTCAGGAGAATGGGTGGTAGAGACAGGTATATTGCTGTTAGATTGGCACACGCATGATAGAAAGATGGAGGGCTGTAAATGAGGGAAGGTTAGATCGATCTTAAGAGTATGTTAAACAGTTGGCACTCATTGTGGACCAAAGGTCCACCACTCTGCTGTAATGTTCTATGTCCTCTGCTCGTTCATGAGGATGGGACTGTAGGGATTTATTACTCTGGCCCAACTGGCTTGCTCAGTCTTTGCAGAGAGCAGTTAGGCGTTACTGAATTTCTATGGTTCTGGAGTCTCAAGTGGTCTGAACTTTGTTTTAGCAAAATATAAGGAAAGTAATTGTTAAAATGAACAGGTTGAGGTCTGGCTTGTGATAAGAAGTTTAATAGAACTACTTGTGGTCACTTGCATTCAGAAGACTGAGAAAAGATTCTGTGGTGAGCTCCAGGATACTCTGCCTGATAGATAGGGTAGAGGCTTGTACTGTGATAGCAGGGCACAAAGGGATCTGGGAATACAGATCTATAATTCCTTGGAAGTAGCTTCACAGGTAGATAGGGTTATCAACGGAGCTTTTGGCATATTGTCCTTCATAAATCTAAGTAATGAGTACAGGAGTTGGGATGTTATGTTGAAATTGTACAAGAGATCGGTGAGGCTGATATTGGAGTATTACGTGCAGTTTTGATTATGTATCTACGGGAAATATATAAATTAGCTTGAAAGAGTGCAGAGAAAATTTACAAGGATGTTGCTGGGCCTTAAGGACCTGAGTTATGGGAAAGGTTGAATAGGTTAGGAATGTATACCTAACAATAAGGGAAATCTTATTGAGGTGTACAGAATAATAAGGGGTATTGATAGGGAAAATATATATGGCTTGTTCCCCTGAGGTTGGTTGAGACTGAAATTGGAGAGGTCATCGGTTCAGGGTGAAAGGTGAAATATTTAAGGGGAACCCGAGGAGTAAACTTGCACTTGAGGGGATGGTGTCCGGAATAAGGTGCCAAAATGAAAGTGGTGGATGTAGGTTAAAGTTCAACACTTAAGTTTGAATGGGTACATGGATGAGAGGGTTTGTTATGATCTTGTATTTTATCATTTACCTGCACTGCAATTTTTGTAGCTTTTACATTTTAATCTGTGTTGTTATTGCTTTAACTTATTCTAGCTCAATACACTGTTAAAAGACTTGTGGAAACAGTATGCAAGACAAACTTTTTGCTGTCTCTTGGTACATGTGACAATGATGACCCAATTCCAATAGCAGTTTCACTGTAATTTTGACTATTGGAATATTATGTTCATTTTTGGTTGGCTGATTATAGGAAGAATGCAAAACTTGAGGGAGGAGATTTACCCAGATGCTGTCTGGACTGGGTGCAAGCAGATGAAACTGGACAGAAAAATAGATTGCCATATACTGTATGGGCCAAAGCGTCTGTGTACATGCTGTGTGCCCTATGACTATGACTTTCATTAAGAAAGAGAGATATAGGACTATGGAGCTAGCGATTTATGAATGAGGGGAAGAGAAATCTACGTATTTAAATCCAAATTAGCCTTAATTCCTGAAGGTAATCCTTGCCTACTCATTGAGTAAGTGAGAGATTTAGTGATAACTTTTTGGACTGTTAGGGAATCAGGGCATTTGGAGATCGGGGAAGAAAGTGAACGAGAGGTAGAGGAATAGCGTTGACCTTACTCGATGTTGATCAGGTATGAAGGTCCCTGTGACTTTTTCTGATAACTAATGTTCTTATTCCTCCCTTGTATAAAACTAATGGTGTAATTAGCTAGACTCATTTGCTCCAATATACACGCATGACAAGGTTTCAGAAATGTGTAAGTGAGGCAGAGGTGATTAATTCAATTCCTGAGATGATACCTGTAGTTATCTTCCTGACGCAGGGTTTCTACCCAGAACATTTGACAGTTTCTTTCCTCCTACAGATACCGCTTGAGCTGCTGAATTCCTTGAGAAGATAGTTACTCCTGATATCTGAAGTTACTTATCTGACTGTAGTTATCAGGATGGTGTGGCAGTGTAGTGGTTAACACATCACTGCCCACCCCCAGCATTAAGGTCAGGGTTCGATTCCTGCCGCTGTTTGTAAGGAGTTTGTATGTTTTCTCCATGACCCCGTGGATTTCCTCCAAGGGTTGTGATACCCTCCCGCATTTCAAATATGTATGGGTTAGGGTTAGTGAGTTATGGACATGCTGTGGAAGTGTGGTGATGATTCTGGACTGCCCAGCCTCATCTTTGCTGATTTGATTTGATGCAAATAATGCACTTTGATATTTTGATGTACATGTGACAAACAAATTGAATCTTTAATCTTTAACATATAGTGTGATGGACGTTGAGTTGAAATACAATTGCTAGTAAGTTGGCTTGCATATCCATATGTTTTGCCTCTATATCTATGGAAATAGAATTGAGGCGTTACATTGTCAAACTTCAGAACAATGAACTAATGATAATGTCACATGTTATTCAAAAACTTATTTTGATGATCTTATGAATATTCATTCAGAATAGAGATAAGAAAGAATTCTTTAGCCAGAGGGTAGTGAATCTGTGGAATTCTTTGCCACTGACGGCTGTACAGTCCAAGTCATTGAGTATATTTAATGCAGAGGTTGATAGGTTCTTTGTTAGTAAGAACATCCAAGGTTACGGAGAAGGCAGGAGGCTGGGATTGAGAGAGGTAATAAATTAGCCATGATGGCAAGGTGGAGCAGACTCCATGGGCCAAATGGCCTCATTCTGTTCCTGTGTGTTATGGGCTTATGGTCTATCATGTATGTGTTTTGTTGCATAAAAGAATTTCAAACGTTTAAAAATAGTATTCTGAAGATTATTCCTTACAATTTAAACAATTTGTTTTCTTCATTTTTAATATTTGTGTTTCTGATCACTGGAAAAATAGTCATTGAACTGAAATTCTGCTTGACTGCTGGGTACTTGCCATTTGAAGGGGCAAAAGCAATGGGTTGCAGGTATTAAAGGCTTAGGTTCATAAGCAGTTGCATGGATGGAAGTCAAGATTAATCATCTGAAGCCAGACAACTTGCCGGCGATGAGCTTTGGTCATTGTTGTGCAGTCAGCATGACTCTATCTGATTGTACAGTATATTGGAAGTTATTCTCTGTTCAATTAGACCATTGTGATAGATTGTATTAACATGCTGGGATGATTGTTCTGCAATAATTGGGCTTTGAGGCAGACTACAATCATTCAAATTGATTGTATGATTTGAATGATACATAATTGTGTGGTGAGCACATAAAATTTGATGGAGAATAAAGCACAATTCAAACTTCCTTGTTCATTGCAGGTCAGCATAGACTTGAATGACTAAAGGACCTGTAGTATGTTATGATTTCAGCCCTTTCTGCCCTTTTCAATCTGCTTCCTGGAGAAATGATGACATAAGTGCCCAGATGCTGGCTTATGGACATGGTCATAGAAAGTATGGTTGCTTCCAGTTTTCCTTTTTCAGGTGTACTCTCCCTTACCATAAGCAGTGGACTTTTATGTTTTGTAATTCCAAAACATAAAACTAAGTGAAAGTAAAAGACGGGTGCCTGAAGATAATGTGTTTAGTTTAGTTTTTACTTTCAGCAAGGTGCGTGCATATGATGCTGTGGCATGATGACGTATGTATTTCACGTACTTTTACATATAATGACATGTAATCAAAGTATATTTACAAAATTACTCAAATATTACAGAAATACTAAATATACAACACACCTTCCTGCTTGCCTATAAACTCCAACCCAATGTAGAATGCATCTCAACCAGGTACGCAGCATACCATGGAATACAACCACTATTAAGACATCCACAGCATTGTTAATTTTAAATTGGCCCATTCAGATCTAAAGTTTCAATTGATGTGGAGGTTTTTTCCCCTCTTGTTGGATAACATCTTTCCTAACAAGGGAAATAATTCTGCTTGGCAGGTGAGACTTGTGGCTGTAAAACAACCTCAGTTTCTGGCCCCTCGCAGTGGTAGGAGTTGGATATGGGACTGCAGGCTGTGGTTCTGATCTCTCTGATCTTCTCCTTTCTTTATACTTCTCCAAGATGCTCTTGGCATCTTCTGGACATGCTGGCATCCTGAACAGTGCATGGCAGGCTGCTTGATCTGCTGATCTACCTCAGGCCACCAAACAAGGCTTTGAGCCAATGTTTTCACTTTGACCATGCCTAAATGAATGGCATGTAGCTCCTCCAACACTTCATCTCTCAGCTTGGATGATACAACAAATCTCAAACCTCACAAAAGGCAATCCCTGTCAAGGGAAAGTTCATCCTGGCAGTGGTAAAAATAAGGAAATTAGGATTCCTGTTGCACATTCCAACCATTCCAAGGGCTTTTCTGATTTCTCTTTGGATCATCTCTGCTGTAATAGGGAGACTTTTGATTTGATGAGAGAGAATATGTCAAGAGGAGTGTCCTCTTTTGTAAATTTTCTGGATATTTCCTTTTCCAAGGGTAAACAGGACAATCCATCATGATTTCAATGATTAATTGTCCTCTTCAAATCAATTTTGTAATAGTGTCCTGAAGAAACAGAGCCCATCTCTGAATTCATACTGCTGCTGTTCGTGGAACACCCTTCTGCGGATTGAAATTGGGCATTAGTGGTTGATTATCAGTAATGAGTGTAAACTTTCTCCAATACAAGTACTGGTTGAAGCGTTTTACAGTCCAAACCAGGCTCAAGGCCTTTCTGTCAATCTGTGCGTAATTTTGCTCTGCAGCACTAAAGGAACATGATGCAAAGGCAATGGGGTGTTCACTTCCATCAGCATAATATGACATGACTGAATCTATACCATAGGGCGAGGCATCACAGGCAAGCTTCACTGGACAATGTAGATCGTAATATGTGAGTACAGTGTCTAATGTCACCATTTCCTCTGTTTTTTGAAAATCACCTTACTGCTTTGTCCATTGTCATTTCTTCCCGATCTGTAGTAATGACTTCAAGAGGTAGAGCACAGTAGCCAGGTTTGGCAGGAACTTGTTATTGTAATTGACAAATCCTAAAATGGACTGCAATTTTGTGACATGTCCTTTGGCCTTGTGGCATCCACCGCTGCTTGAATTTCCTCAACACACTCGTGTAATGTTTGTGCATCAATGGTGTGACCACAGTAAGTGATGCTTCATTTAAAGAATTCATACTTATCATTTTATGTTCTGAGCCCATAATCTTCTAATCTTTTTAACACTGTATTGAGATTTTGGAGATGTTCTTTATCATCCATGTAACACTGAGTTCCTGTACAGACTTGCAGTACCTGGTCCATAGCTTTCTGCTAGAGTGCAGGTGCTACTCCAAAAATAATCCCATCATAGCAATAAAGCCCTTTGTGAGTGTTGTTGGCGAGAAGCACTTTGGACTCTTCTTCTATCTCCACTGTAGGCAAGCCTGTTAGGGAAATAAATATACTCAGGAAATTCAATTAAAGTTGGCCACTAATAAATTGGATATAGACTTCAAAGTGACTGGAGAATACATTTATCGATGAGTAAAGCAAGAATAACTTGCTAATGGTGCGATCGCCAAGTCTTCCAAAGAACAATAGTCATATCCTTTTTTATACGTGCACACAGAAAGTCAATTACATCTGTCAAAGTTTAAAAGAAAGTCAATCCTGTTTGTCTTATTAATTCCCATGAAAATTCCAGAGACAGTCTATTTTCTGCCCACAACACAGAGATAAGATGTCAAACATCCTTGAAACTATGGTAAATTATTGCAAGCATGCTGAAAACCTAGGCCGAATGGTGAATCTTTATTCATGATACATAGAAGGTTCATTAAATCCTTAGATCCAGTAAGTCATTAAAGTACAAAAGTACAATTTGTTTTATATGTTTGTACCTGACCTGTGAATGAAATCCAGACACACTTTTTAATTTTCAGAAATTTGACAGCCCACTGGGTCCTCCCTACAATTTATGACCTTCACTGTCTTCATCTTGTTTACACAGCTATGTTACGCTAATTAAAGGAAGGTGCAGGGCATTAACAACTCAGATATTTTAACCCTTTATTCAGAATTTTTTTTCCATAAGACTTCACTAAGTCCACTTTGCTGAAGTATTTTCCTCCAGAAAGGTTTGCAAAGATGACCTCTGTCCTCTTCAGAAGATATTGGTCTACTTTCCGCATTGGGTTAATGGTGGCCTTAAAATCACCACAGGTCCTGACAGACCTAATTTTTTTGGCTACTGGTTCTGCTGGTATTGCCCATGGACTCCACTCAAGCTTTGAAAGAATTCCTTCAACTTCCATGTGATCTAGCTAACTGATAAAATGCTATTTCCTTTCCTCAGTTTTTTGTATCTGCCACACGCATCTGTTCCCAGGCTGAGGTTTTCCTTTCCAAAACATCAGAGACGTCCTCCTCCCTTCCTCCACCATTGCTGCTGCCTTCACCTACATCTCCCCCATTTCCCGGATATCCACGCTTACCCCATATTTGTTTGACCAGGCCAGATTCTGTTTTGCAATTTTGTTCACGTTTGCTTTCATTACTGACTGCAACTCACTTGTCTGCTGCTTCCGTAGATACAGCTATTTTAACTGTTCTTTTAAATGTAAGCTGTGTTTCAGTTAGAAGCCATTTTTGAATGCTTAGAATGTAAGTTTCCGCAATCTAAACGATCTCTCAGTGTGTATTAATGAACTGCCAATGTTCAGACAACTTCTTCAATGCAGCCATGTAAGTTGAAATGCATTCCCCTTCCTTTTGATTACATTTTGATTTCCTTTTGAGGAAACCTAAATTGTTCATGAAGCAACAATGGTTTCAGTTCTAAATGTTCCTGCATTAATTTCATGATATCAGCAAGACTCATTTTGATTGGTTTGGTTGGAACAAGTAATTTTCTAAGCAAACTGTATGCCTTTAAATCCAGTGCACTCAGCAAAACTGGCATTCATTTGTCATTGGCTATTTCATTAACTTCAAAACACTTACTCAATTCTCTCAGTATACGATATCCAGTTATCGCTTGTGCAATCAAATACGTCTCACTTTACAAAGTCAAGTCAAGTTGAGTTACTTTTTATTGTCATTTTGACCATAGCTGCTGGTACAGTACATAGTGAAAATCAGACAACGTTTTTTTCAGAACCATGGTGTTACATGACTCAGTATAAAAACTAGACTGAACTATGTAAAAAACAACACATAAAAAAAACTACACTAGACTACAGTCCTACCTAGGACTGCCTAAAGTGCACAAAACAGTGCAGGTATTACAATAAATAATAAACAAGACAATAGGGTAGTAAGGTGTCAGTCCAGGCTCTGGGTACTGAGGAGTCTAATAGCTTGGGGGAAGAAACCGTTAGATAGTCCGGTTGTGGATGCCTTTTCCCAGACGGCAGGAGAAGAGATTGTATGAGGGGTTCATGGCATCCTTCATAATACTGTTTGCTTTGTGGATGCAGCGTGTAGTGTCAATGTTCATAATGGCGGGAAGAGAAACCCCGATGATCTTCTCAGCTGACCTCACTATCTGCTGCAGAGTCTTGCGATCCGAGACGGTGCAATTCCCAATCCAGGCAGTGATGCTGCTGCTCAATATGCTCTCAATACAACCCCTGTAGAATGTAGAAGTAGCCAGCCATTTCCATATTTTTTTTATTATTATTACCTGGTACTCACCGTTAAGGAACCAATGAATTTGTCGGTTTTCTGCCTTTTGTTTGAAAACTCAAACATCTCTGTCCATTCCTGAAGAACTATGTGCTGCATTTTTTAAAAACTCAAACTTTTTGCTGCCATCCAACAGGTAGGTAGTCATATTGGGTTCTTTAACAAGTTCCTTGATGCCACTGTCATGTTTTTCAACTCCAAAATGTGAAGCTAATCAAAAGAAAAAGACAGGAGCCAAGAGATAAGGCCTCTAGTTTTGTTTTTACTGATAGTGGGGCATGTGCATATGACATGGTGATGTGATGACATATGCCATGCACATATTTTTACGTATAGCCTATAATGAATTATGTAAACAAAGAATGCTAAACCAAACAATATATTTACACTATTAATCAAATATTACTGAAATATTAAGTACACAACATTGACTGCTACATAACTCACATGATTTGACATGAGACAGAGTTGAATTCTTTGAGTCATCGAGTTATAGAAAAGTGCAGCACAGAAACAAGTCCCTCAGTCCATCTAGTCCATGCTGAACTGTTTAAACTGTCTACTCCCATTGACCTGCACTGTGATCACAGCCCTCCATACCCCTACCATCCATGTACCTATCCAAACTCTTAAACACTGAAATCGAGCTTGCATGGACCATTTGTGCTGGCAGCTCATTCCACACTCTCATTACCCTCTGAGTGAAGAACTTTCCCCTTATGTTCTCAAACTTTTCACCTTTCACCCATACCCATGATCTCTGGTTGTCGTCCCACCCAACCTTGGTGGAAAAAGTCTGCTTGCATTTACCCAATCTATTCTTTTCATTATTTTGTATACCTGTATCATATCACCTCTCAACCTTCAATGTTCCAAGGAATGAAGTTCTAATCTATTCAATCTTTCCTTATAACTCAGGTGGTCTGGGCCCAGCAACATACATGTAAACTTTCTCTGTACTTTTTTCATCTTTCCTGCAGGTAGGAAAGATGAAACTGCCACAATACTCCCAATTAGGCCTCACCAATGTCTTATACAATTTCAATATAACATCCCATCTCCCATACTCAGTACCTTGATTTGAGAAGATCATTTATGAATAACTTATCTTGGCGTTTTGAAGACCACTACTCTTCAACATTTTTCCAGTACTGTTACAGTCAGCATACCCAGTACTTCATTGTAACTTATACTCGATTCCTCAATGAACATTTTATACATAACTCATTCAGGTTTGGTTTAGAGAACTTTATTAGAATGAGGCGTTCATGCATTTAACAGGGTGTCCCTTCTGGCTATTCACAGCCAAGGGAATTCCCAGCACAGACCAATGCTTCCAGTTTTGTGAAATTGATTTGATGTCTGATACTTGAGCACTGAATAAAATAAGAAAGTAACCTACTTTATTTGAATACTTTCAATACATCTTAGAAGTAAATTATACAGTTTATCATATTGGGGGTTTTGTTACTTGGAACTGCCGCCAGGGATCACGCACAGATCAATGAATCTACAGCATTATTTCACTCAATTAAATTCCATCGATTGCATGGAGTTAACTAGCAAGATCTCTGTTGACCATTAACTATAGAAGCAGAATGAGGCCACTTGGCCCATCAAGTCTGCTCCAGCATTTGATCATGACTTATTTCCCTCTCAATCCCATTCTCGTGCTTTCTTTCCATAACCTTGGATGCCCTTACTAATCAGGAATCTATCTCCTCTTTAAACATGCCCAATGACTTGATCTACATAGCAGCCTGTGGCAATGAATCCCACAGATTTGCTTGAAATTCCTCATCATCTCTGTTCTAAATAGATGTCCCTCTATTCTGAGTCTGTGCCCTCTGGTTCTTCATTTCACTATTGAAATAATCCTCTGCATGTCCCCTCTATCTAGGCCTTTCAATATGCAGTAGTTTTCAATAAGAACCCCCTTATTTTTCTAAACACCAGCGAGTATATGCCCAGAGCCATCTCGCGCTCCTCATATGTTAATCCTCCTGATAAACCTCATCCAGACCTCTCCAATGTCAGTATATTTGTTCTTGGACAACGGGCCCAAAACTGCACATAATACTCCCAATGTAGGCTGACCAGCGCCTTGTAATGTCTCAATAATACATCCTTGCATTTATATTCTAATCCTCTCAAAATAATTGCTAATATTGTATTTGTTTTCTTTATTGATTACTTACTCTACAAGTTAACCTTTAGGGAATCCTGCACCAGGGTTACAAGGTCCCTTGGCAGCTCCAATTTCTGAATTTTCTCCCTGCTTAGAAAATTCAGATTCAGATTCAGTTTATTGTCATTTAGAAACCACAAGTGCAATGTAGTTAAAAAATGAGACAACGTTCCCCAAGAATGATATCACAAAAGCATATGACAAAACAGACTACACTCCTTCAACCAAGTTACATGGCCATACACTTTGCATTACTGTATTTCATCTATCACTTCTTTGTTCATTTCCTAATTCATCTAGATGCCACCTTTTAGTATTGTTGTCTCTTAGTTGAGTTGTCATTTGGGTTTGCTGACATTGATCTATCATTATCTTACACTGCACACCTAGGGGTGGAAATTGCTTCTAGCTGCACAGGCAATTAGTACATTTGGCTGATACTTCTGCAATTTATATTTTTAGCAGAGGCGATTAACCTCATTTAAAATAAAATTGTCAATTCCTGTCTTGGGATAATCAACAGAGGAATGGCACGCTTAAAATGTTGGCACTCATGCAAGGAACACTTTGCTATATTAATTTTATACTGTAAGTTTAATTGTTCGTCACTTTTCAAATTTATTTGCTCCAGTGGTTTGCCAACAGTAAGTAATTTTAAAATGTTTAGAGAACTGTGAGCAAAGTTGAAAGTAGTAGCCTTATTGTTTTAATTGTAACATTACAGAGCAGTTACACTAGTAACCTTCAGCAGCCCAGTGAGAGGTGAATGAGTACAAAAGGTTGCTGGCACTGGAAGCACAACTTCTGCTTAGTCCTGTCAACCTGCGCCCACACCATAGCCCTCCATACCCATCCTGTCTATGTACTTACCCGGATTTTGCGAATGAACTTGCAAACCCCACTTCCAAGGACTTGCAAATTTCTACAGATGTACCGAGGAGAGCATTTTAACTGTCCGCATTACTGTTTGGTATGGTGGGGTGGGGGGGGGGGGCACTGCTCAAAATAGAAATAAGCTGCAGAGAGTTGAAAACCCCGTAAGCTTCATCATGGGCACTAGCCTCCCCAGCATCCAGGACTTCAAGGAGCGATGCCTCAAAAACGCAACATCCATTATTAAGGATCCCCAACACCCAGGACAAAACCTATCTCATTGCTACCATCTGGGATGAGGTACAGCATCCTAAAGGCACATTCAATGATTCAGGCAAAGCTTCTACCCCTCTGCCATCAGATTTCTGAATGGACATTGAACACTATATCACTGCTTCTCTTTTCTCTTTTTTGCACTAACTTAATTTAACTCTTTTAGTATATATATCTTACTGTAATTAACAGTTTTAATTATATGTACTGCAATGTACTGCTGCCACTTAACAATATATTTGGTGATGTATGCCAGTGATGTTAAACCTGGTTCTGATTCTGCTGGATGCTCATTCCACATTTACGCCATCCTGTGAGAGAACCTGTGACTGTTTGTGGCTTTGCTTTAAATAGTAGAGGAAGAACCATGCATTTTAATCAACACGTCCAGGAGCACTTTGTAAAAATAGAAGCAGATTTGAAGTGTGGTCATTGTTGTAGTGGAGAACTTGAGGACACAGGAAAACAACAGTAGGATCGGCTACTCAGTCACTCACCATTCAGGGGTAGATCTGCTCAGGGTTCATCTGCTGAACATTGTTGGCACTGAAATATGTGGTGACACTGTGAGCTGCCCCAGCACATCCTTGGGCGTATTTGTAGTTTAAGCAAATGATGAATTTCACTATATGTTTTGACGTACAATACACGTGATAAGTAAATCAGAATCTGAATCATGTTCTGTCCTGTGATAGTTCCTCAAAGCCCTCACTTCTCTGCTCTTTCAGAAATTCATCAACTCTTTAAATTCTCACAATTGTTTAAAATCCGGAAATGTCTGTGGTTTTTCTCTAAAGTTGGGAATCAAGAACTGGAGGGCACATGTTTAAAGTAAGAGGAGAGTGATTTAATAGGAACGTGAGGATGAAATATTTCTTCAGAAAGGTAGTCCTTATAAGGAATAAGCTGCCAGAAGATGTGGTTGAGACAGGTGTTTAAAAGGTACTTGGACAGGCGCATCAATAGGAAAGGTTTCAGAGGTTCCTAACCCAGGAATCACATTAATGGTAGGGTTCCATGGCATAAAGTCCCTGGTTTAGATGGATATGGGCCAAAAGTGAGGAAATAGAATTATCTCAGGTTAACATTTTGGTTGGCATTGACTAGATGGGCTGAATGACTCTGACTCCAGGGAACTCCAAGAGATTCACCACTCCCAGAAGACTACTTGTTTACAGAAATCTCACATAAATAAGTAGGGTAATAAAGTGCCAATAATGGACCAAAAGACAGGTGCAGAATTAGCCCATCCAGGCCATCAAGTTTGTGCAACCATTTGATCATGGCTCATTTGGGACTGAGGCAAAACTAACAGCCAAGATCCCATGTCAATACCAATAATCTTTAAGTTGGTTTGATGGGATTTTATTTACATTGTAAGCTGCGGGTTAACAACTCAACCAAAGGGTAACAGCAGCTCTATGAGTGGAACTTGACAATGGCACCAACAGAGCCTCAATTAACTGAAGACATGGAATGGGGGATTTCAACTTCCCTAATATAAACTAGGTTGTCTTAGTGTAAGAGGTAGGATTGGTTAGGTGCATCCAGGAGGTTTGCTTAAACCAATATGTAGCTTGTCCAATAAGAGGAGGGACTGTACTGGACCTGGTGTTGGGTAATGAGCCTGGCCATGTGACTGACCTTTCAGTGGGTGAAGCAGTTGGGAAACGCTAACCACAACTCCTTTAGTTTTAAGGTAACTATAGGTAAGGATTAGTATAGACCTTGCAAGAGAGTATAAAATTGAAGCAGAGCAATTTATGAAAGCCGTAGGCAGGAACTAGGGAGAGTTAATTGGGAACAGCTGTTTTTGAGAAAGCCCATATCTGACATGTGGAGGGTGTTTAAAGACCAACTGCACAGATAGGACAGGTATGTTCCTGTCAGAAGGATGGCAAGGAAAGAGAATCTTGGATGTGGAGAGAGGTGATGAATTTATTCAAGGGGAAAAGCAGGTAAAGGGTTAGGAAATTAGAATCAACCAGAGCCCTTGAAGATTATAAAGAAAAGAACTCAGGAAGAGAATTGGGAAAGCCAGGAGGGGCCATGAAAAGTCCTTGGCAGGTAGAATTAAAGAGAATCCCAAGATGCATACAGTGCCTGTAAAAAGTGTTTTACCCACCACCCTTGGAAGTTTTCATGTTTTATTGTTTTACATCATTTTAATCACAGTGAATCTAATTTGCTTTATTTTGATTCTGATCAACAGAAAAAGACTCCTTTCATGTCCAAGTGAACACAGATCTAAATTAACTACAAAGTGATCTAAATTAACTACAGATATAAAACACAAAATAATTGATTGCATATGTTTTCACCCCCCCCCCCCCTTTGATATGACACCATAAATCATCAGTGGTGCAACCAATTGCTTTTAGAAGTCACATAATTAGTTAAATGGAGATCTGTTTTCGGAGAGTTGCGTGCAGTCAAGGTGTTTCAATTGATTGTAGTAAAAGGGCCAACTTCTGGTGAGTCAGTATCCTGTCAAAAATTACACCATGGAGATAAAAGAACACACTGAGCAACTCTGTGAAAAAGGTTGTTGAAAACACAAGTCAGGAGATGGATACATGAAAATATCCAAGTTACTGAGAATCCCTTGGAGTACAGTTAAGTCAGTCATCAAGAAATGGGAAGAATATGACACAGCTGACACAGCATATGACATAGAGGAGGCTATTCTCAAAAACTGAGTGACTGTGCAAGAAGGGGACTAGTGAGGAAGGCCATCAAGAGACCTATGACAACTCTGGAGGAGTTACAAGCTTCAGTGGCTGAGGTGGGAGAGACTGTGCATATAGCAACAGGTGCTTCACCAGTCACAGCTTTATGGGAGAGTGGCAAAGGGAAAGCCAATGTTGGAAAAACCTAACATGAAATCTCAACTAGAGTTTGCTGAGATGCATATGGGGGACTCTGAAGTCAGCCTGAAGAAGGCTCTTTGGTCTGATGAAATAAAAATTCAGCTCTTTGGCCATCAGACTAAATACTATGTTTGACATTAGCCAAACACTGCACATCAACAAAAACACACCATCACTACCATGATGGTGGCTCCATCATGTTGTGGGGATGCTTCACTGCAGCAGGTCCTAGAGACTTGTGAATGTAAGAGGGTAAAATGAATGCAGTAAAATACAGGGAAATCCTGGAGGAAAACCTGATGCAGTCTGCAAGAGAACTGCGACTTGAGTAATGATTTGTTTTCCAGCAAGCCAATGACTCCAAGCATAAAGCCAAAGCTACACAGGAATGGCTTAAAAACAAACAAGTTTTATGTCTGGGAGTTGCCAAGTCAGAGTCCATTCCTCAATCCAACAGAGAATTTGTAGCAGGACTTAAGAAGGGCTGTTCACTCATGATCTCCATGCAATCTGATAGAGCATGAGCAGGTTTTTTAAAGAAGGAAGGGGAAAAATTGTGCCCAGATGTACAAAGCTGATAGAGACCTTTATATGCAGACTCAAGACTGTAATTGCTGCCAAAGTTGCATCTACTAAATACTGACTTGAAGGGAGTGAAGACTTATGCAATCAGTTAGTTGTGCTTTATATTTGTAATTAATTTTGACCACTTTATAGAGATCTGTATTCACTGTTACACAAAAGTCTTTTTCTGTTGATCAATGTGAAAAAGCCAAATTAAATCCACTGTGATTCAATATTATAAAACAATAAGACATGAAAACTACCAAGAGGGGGTGAATACTTTATATCTGGCACTGTATATCAAGAGCCAGAGGGTAGGACCACTTAATGATAATGGGGGGAATATCTTTTTGGATGTGGAGGATGTTGGTGAGGTCCTCAATGAGTGCTCTACATCTGTATTTACTCAGGAGAAGGATGTGGAGGAAAAGGGGGTTCTGTGCTATTGATATGCTCAGGCATTTTGAGGTAAAGGAAGAGGTAGTGTTAGGTTTCTTAAAGGCATTCAGGTGGGAAGTCCGCAGTGACTTATCAGATATACCCCAGGTTATTGTAAGAGGCAGGAGGAGAGATTGCTGGGGCCTCGACCAATATCTTTGTTTCCTCTCTAGCTAGAGGAAAGGTCCCGGAGGACTGGCGAGTAGCTAATGTTGTTCCATTATGTAAGAAGGGAACCAGGGATAATCCTGGAAACTACGGACTGGTGAGTGTCATGTCAGTGGCAGGGAAGTTACTGGAGAAAATTTTTCGGGATAGGTTTTATGAGCATTTGGAAACCATTGGCCTAAATAGGGAGAGCTGGCAAGGAGTTGTGCAAGGCAAAGAATACAGCAAGATATAGATCAATTGCATATGGGGGGGGGGAAGAAATGGCAGATGGAGTTTGTCCTGTTGAAATGTTGCACCTTGGTAGGTCAAATGTAAAAAGACAGTACAGTACACTGTTAAATGCAGACCCTTAAAAGCAATGATGAGCAGAGGGATCTTGGGGTCCAAGTTCATAGCTCCCTGAAATTGGCTACACAGGTTGAGAGGATAGTTAAGAAGGCATATTACATGCTGGCCTTTATTAATCAAGGCACTGAGTTCAAAAATCAGGATGTTATTTTGCAGCTTTATATAACTCTAGTTATGTCCATATCCAGAGTATTGCATATAGTTCTGATCAGCCATCATAGAACGGATGTTGTGGCTTTGAAGAGAGTGCAGAAGAGGTTTACCAGGATGCTGCTGGGATTAGAGGGCATGTGCTATAATAAGAGTTTGGACAAACTTGGGTTGTTTTCTATGGAGTGGCAGAGGCTGAGTGGAGATGTGATAGAGGTTTATAAGATTATGAGAAGCATAGATAGAGTTGACAGTATCCTTGTCCAAGGGTTGAAATATCTCATACCAGAGGGCATGCTTTTAAGGTGAGAGGGGGGAATTACAAAGGAGATGTGAGGGGCAGGTTTTGTGCACAGAGACTGGTTGGGTGCTTGGAATACACTGCCTGGGGTGGTGGTAGAGGCAGATACATTTTATGAGGCTTTTATGAGACATTTAGATAGGTACATGACTGAGAGAAATGGAAGGGTATGCGATGTTGTGTAGGCAGAAGGGATTAGTTTGGTTGGCCATTTGATTACTAATTTAATTGGTTTGGTACAAAATCATGGGCTGAATGGTTCGTTCCTGTGCTGTACCGTTCTATGTTCATTGCATGTAGGCGATGAACGAGGAGTCGGCTGACAAGCATTTCAAAGGGGCTGGAAAGGGTGAGGAAGAATGGTATCATGCAGTAAATTGGAATGATATTCCCATTCTATGCACTATTTCCACTCAAATGATGGGAGAAATAGTTGGGGACTCTTCGTTGGATGTTAAATCAATTTTATGAATCATCATCGTCATCATCAATTGCCTGTTACACTGTTAGCATTTAGAGCAGCAGTGAAGGTTCTCATCTCTGTCTGTCCTTGGCCATCTTCTCTCTGGTGCCCCAGGTATAGTTCTTTGGGACGCTTTTGGTCCTGGTGGTATTCAAAGCTTCCTTCATCATGCCAGTAGCTTCCTAACGCTTTTCACTATTGAATTGTCAGGATTCTCTGGAATACTGTTGCACTCAGAGATAGAAGGGTTCTTCATTGCAGTTTCCATTACAATTTTTGTTTGTCCACTCAGGGTTGTTAACCCAGTGCTAATTTTTATGAAAAGGTGGTGTTCATTAGAAAATGGAATCATAAAGCACTACAGCACGGAAACAGGTCCTTTGGTCTATTTATGCAAGACAGTTATTCTTCCTGTTCCCTTCTACTTTCATCTGGACCATAGACCTCCACACCCCTCTCATCCACATCCAGTACTTAACCAAATTTCTTGTAAGTGCTGAAGTCGAACCCGCATGGTAATTGGAATAACGATTGGATCTATTCCTGGTGAAGTGTACCTTTGTATATTTGGTTCCTATGCAAATGGAATGCTTCCTGCAGCTGTCAAAGGGAGAAAATCCATCAAGAAGATGCGTTCACGGCTTTTAATCAATCAGTATTTGATGTCTGTCACTGCAGCAGAGATGAGTACAAGGAATAAACCTTTGCATAACAGGTCTTGATTCTATTTTTTACTTTGTAACTTAAACAAGTTCTTCTGAAACCAGCAGGAAGTAAGTACGAGCAAATTTTGCAATTACTCCACTACTGCACGTTCTCCTAGGTTCTTGATATTAAAGAAAATTCTTTTTTTTATATAGAAGGGAATGATGAACAATTGAATTTATAAAGTCATAGAGAAGTTCAGCACAGAACCAGGCCCTTTGGTCCATCTAGTCCATACCAATCTGTATTTCTGTCTACTCCCATTGACCTGCACCTGGACTATAGCCCTACATATACCCATGATCCATGCACCTATCCAAAATGGAGTCAGAGAAATTGGGTCATTCAATAGAGTCACAGTATGAAACAAAACAATTAAAGGTCTCCGTTTGTTTGTTGTTTCTTGGTCTAAAGTACTTTACTCATCCATACGTTATGTTTTAAATTGTGCTGATAAGTTCAGCAACTCAAGAACCTAAGAAACCTGGTTAAAAAAAGTTATCTTCCTTTATTTATAAGTCACTAATTACTTTCATTTTGTAATATCTCTAGACCTCCATTAAACCCTCTCACTCTTTGAGAAATTATATGTTCCTCCAGTGTTGTTTGTCATCTGCCAATCTTTGTCTGTTTATGCATAGTTTTTTTAATAAAATTTGATTATATTTGGATCCTGATGTGTACTACTTCTTTTCCATTTCAACATGCAATACTCACTTTCAAGACTCTGCAACTCATGTTCTCAGTATTAGTTATATATAGTGGCAGGAAGCAAGGTCAAGTAAATTTTGCAATATATGTATTTTACATCTGTTTTTTAAACTATTTGCACAGTTTCGTACACTGTCAGTCTTTATTTATGTATAGTTTTTCACAAATTAGAACCATAGAACACTATGGCACAGTACAGGCCCTTCAGCCCTCCATGTTGTGCCGACCCATTTAATCCTTAAAAAAAATACTAAACCCACATTACCCCATAACCCTCCAATTCTAATGCATTTCATTATGATCCTGTAAATGCCTGCAAGGAAGTGTATCTCAAGATAGTATATACAGGAGCTATAAAATGTATTCACCCCCTTGGAAGTTTTCATGTTTTATTGTCTTACAACATTCAACCCCAATGGACTTGATGTCCATTCTCCCTATAGATGCTGCCTGACCTGCTGTGTTCCACTAGCATTTTGTGTGTGTTGCTTGAATTTCCAGCATCTGCAGATTTCCTCATGTTTAGATTTGATTTGACGTGTTTTGACCCTGAAGACTCTTTTGTGTCAAAGTGAAAACAAATCTCTACAAAATGATCTAAATTAATTACAAATATAAAACACAAAATAATTGATTGCATAAGTATTCACCCCCATCAAGTCAGCATTTAGTAAGTGCACCTTTGGCAGCAATTACAGCCTTGAGTCTGTGTGGATAGGTCTCTATCAGCTTTCCACATCTGGACACTGCAATTTTTCCCCATTCTTCTTTACAGAACTGCTCAAGCTCTGTCAGATTGCATGCAGATGATGAGTGAACAGCACTTTTCAAATCCACCCACAAATTCTCAATTGGATTGAGGTCTGGACTCTGACTTGGGCACTCAGGACATTAACTTTGTTGATTCCTGTGTAGCTTTGGCTTTATGCTAGAGGTCATTGTCTTCACCAATTTAATCTCAAGTCTCTGACATTGCTCTTCCCTTTCTTTTCCTTTGCTAAAACTTACCTCTTTTATCAAGTTGTTGTTTGAATATTTTCATTGTTAGCTTGTAATATACACAAAACGGTGGAGGAACACAACAGGTCAGGCAGCATCTGTAGAAAGAAAAAGACAGTCAATGTTTTGGGCTGAAACACTTCTTCAGGACTACTTGTTATCATTTGTCATAACCACTTGTTATTTTGTTTACCTGTTATCATTTTTTAAACCGTCCTCTTATTTAGAGATACAGCACTGTAACAGACAATTCTAGCCCAATGAGCCTGCGCTAACCAATTACACTCACGTGACCAATTAACCTTCTACCCTGTACATCTTTGGTATGTGGAAGGAAATCAGAACACCTGGAGGCCCATGTGATCATGGGGAGAATGTTTAAACTCCTTCCAGACAGTGGCAGAATTGAACTTGTTTCGCTGGTGCTGTAATTGCATTGCACTATTTGGTTCTTATGTAGGATTTTGACCCAAAACATTGACAATACCGTTCACCACAGAGGTGCTGCTTGACTCACTAAATTCCTTCAGTGTATCGTTTGTAGCTCCAGATTCCAGCATCTGCAGGACATTATCAGCAATAGTTTCAGTTGCTGATAGGGAAATCTGGCATTTATGTCAAAGATCGGCAAATTTGAAGCAAAGATAAAGTTCATGGCCAATGTATTGGATGTCAGAGCATCCTATTTTGAAGGGAAAACTAAAGCAATCGCCTGGAAGTTAAAAGCAATTTCAATCTGAGATTTTCCTTAGGTGTTGCTGTCACAGTCAGACCTGCTTATGAGTACATACACTCAATGACTCAATACCTCCTGTCTCTAACAAAGTGACCACTGGCTGCATATTCATTGTCTTCTGCTCAGCAGTTTATGAGATACTCAAGCCATCCCATCTGGCACCAATAATCATTCCATGGTCAAGGTCACTCAGATCACATTTCTTTGTTTAAATTGAACCTCTTGACCATGTCCACATGCTTTTATATATTGAGTTGCTGCCACGTGATTGGCTGATTAGATATTTACATTAACGAGCAGGTGTACAGGTATACCGAATAAATTGGTCACTGAGCATTGAACATAGAACAGTAGAGCACATGAACAGGCCCTTCAGCCCACAATATCTGTGCTGATCCAGACGTTATAGTAATTTAAATCTATCTGCCCACCTATGACCCATATCAACCCCCCCCCCCCACCATTCCTAATTTGCTTATGTACTTGTCTAAAAGCCCCATAAATATTATCACATGCTGCTTGGGACAGTTGTGGAAACAGATGTTTGAGAAACCCACCCTTCAGTGGGCAGAACAGAAGCATAGCAAGGTGTGATTGGTGTTCAATTCCTGCCACTATCTGTAAGGAGTTAGTACATTTTCTCCGTTACTGCATGGGTAGGGTTAATAAGTTGTGGGCATGTAATGTTGGTGCTGGAAGCATGGTGTCACTTGTGTACTGCCCAGTACAATTCCCACTGATTTAATTTGTTGCAAAAAATGCATTTCACTGAATGTTTTGATGTACATGTGACAAATAATTTAAAAAAAACCTAGCCCTATGCATCATCTTTAAACATCCCCCCTCCCTCACCTTACAGCAATATACTTATAATTAAGATGGTCCATGTAATTAGGGGCATCAACGGTACCTTACTGGGTTGGTGCAGTGCTTTTCAGTGCCAGCTGTAAGATCGGAGTTCGATTCCCACTGCTGTCTCTAAGCAGTTTGTATGTTCTCCCTGTGATTATGTGAGTTTTCTCTGGAAGTTCTGTTTTCCTCACACATTCCAAAGATGTCAGTTAGTAAGCTGTGAGCATGCTCCTTTGGTGTCGGATGTGTGGCAACACTTCCAGGCTGCCCCAACACAAGCAATGAACATGCTCCATCACTGCGTAGATCGGAAATTGCAATGCAGCAGATAGGAGGACTCTACGCCACGTAGCTAAAACTGCCCAGTCCATCACCGGCACCAGCCTACCTTCCATCAAGGACTTTCAGTATATCCGGCAATATCATGGAAAATCTCACGCACCCAACTTATGGACTGTTTGTCCCACTCCCATCAGGGAGCAGGCTGCACAGCATCCATGCCAGGACCACCAGCCTTAAAAACAATTACTTTCTCCAAGCCGTAACGCTGATCAGAACTTCCACTCATCAACTCACCCCACCACATCTCTAGCTACCACTAACTTTATCATTTCCTGTCAGTCACCTTACAGGCAAATATCCTGTACCTAGTGTCACTTTGCGTACATATTAACTGTCCATTTTATAATCAGTGGCCTCTTTATAGGTACAAAAGATACTTTTTAATACAGGTGGTGTCTCCTGTACCTAATGAAGTGACCACTGACTGTGTGTTCATGATCTCCTGCATGCCACTGTTATAACTAGTGGTTATTTGAGTTACAATCGCCTTCCTGTCAGCTTGAACCAGTCTGGCCATTCTCCTCTGATCTCTTTCATTAACAAGGCAGTTTTGCTCACTAGATTTTTCTTTTTGTTTTTTTTTTACATTATTCACACCAGAGACTGTTGTGTGTGAAAATCCCAGGAGATCAGCGGTTTCTGAGATACTCAAACTACCCTATCTGGCACCAATGATCATTCCACAGTAAGGTCACCTAGATCACATTTCTTCCCCATTCTGATATTTGATCTGGACAACAATTGAACCTCTTGACCGTGTCTGCATGCTTTAATGTGTTGAGTTGCCACCACATGATCGGCTGATTACAGAGAAATTTACAAAGATATTGCTTGGACAAGAGAGCCTGAGTTATGAGGAAAGGTTGAATAGGTTCGGACTTCATTCCTTGGAACATGGAAGATTGAGAGGAGATTGATAGAGTTATGTAAAATTATGGGAGGTGTAGATAGGGTAAATGCAAGCAGGCGCTTTCCAGTGAGGTTGGGCAGGACTGTAACTAGAGGTCATAGGTCAAGGGTGAAAGGTGAAAATTTAAAGGGGAAACACAAGGGGAAACTTCTTCACTCAGTAGGTTGTGAGAGTGAGCTGCCAACACAAGTGGTGCATGCAAGATTGATTTCAGCATTTATAAAAAGCTGGGATTGGTACATGGATGGTAGGGATTCAGATGGGCTTTGGTCCCGGTGCAGGTCAATAGGACTAGGCAGCTTAAATGGTTCAGCACAGGCTAGATGGGCTGCAGGACCTGTTTCTGTGCTGTACTTTTCTATGACGTGATTAGATATTTGCATTAATGAGCAGGTGTACAGGCATATAAAGTGGCACTGAATGCATATTTCACTTTCTGAACATGTATTTCCTATTACAAGTAATATTTCTGGGGAGAATGGTATTTGTGAATATTAGATGTGCAGGTCAGTAAGGAATTGGTCATCACACAGAAATTCAGAATCAGTAGATCAACAAAATGCACTTATTCTGATTATCATTTGTACTCTGCTGCAGTTCACAGAGGGATTTGAAGAATTACAGCTTGAATACTGTACTGCTCCTGCTATGAATTCAGGAGTCTCAAAGCATATTAACAAGTCTTGGAAATGTAGTCACCAATTTACTGTGGAAAAATGCTGCAGCCACATTTGATTTAACAGGATCCCCAAAGCAGAAATCTGATAGATGGCCAGATAGTATGCATCTCAGGGTTGCCTTTTACAACCATAGACAGATACTTTCACAGTATAAATACATAGCCCATGGCATAAAGCTGAAGATCTCCAACTCGTGTTACAGGATGCACTGGGGGGAAGAGATTAATCTTTGGTTATTTGTGCTTGACATGCACATAAGTGAATGTGGACCAAAATTATGCAGATTATTTCTCATTTAGCAAATTATCACGTGCAGTGTTCTGCTTTAATGTTCTGTGGAGATTTTGCCAGAAAGTGGAGCCTGTGCAACTTTTAATTTTGTTATTTATTGAGATACATTTGTGGAATAGGACTTTCTAGCCCTTCACTTACGTTCCCAGAATCATTCTCATGAACCCCCTCTAGGACCTCTCCAATGTCAATATAAAATGCAAAATATTATGGCCTCCACAGTGTGTCTGCTTCCTGAATTAATTTCTACTGATTGCAAAGGAATGAATCTGAAGCAGAGTATAAACACAATGACTCTACCATATAGTGAAAATACTGGAGTTAATTTTCTGGGGAATTTCAGTGAGTTAATAGTGTTCAGTCCTGTTGCCAATATCACAGAAAGTGACGAAGATTTTCCTCTCAGATTTCTAAGAGTGGCAAAGGAAATAATCCAACCTCCGATACAAGATCACAGTTTGAACTCTAAGCAAAGAACACCAATGCTTCTGAATAAGGAGTGTGATAAATGAAATACTATCTGAGATAGAGTGTGCAAGTGAAGGATTAAATGCCACATGTTGAAGGTACGGCAAGAGTTCAGTGAGAACCTCACTCACTTGTTTCCCTCGGTGACATCTCCTGCTCTCCGACTCTTTCCCAGCTTGTACTCCTTCTGTTCACCCTGCCTTCCTAAGAGTGAGGTAGATCAGCTGGTTGAGTGGTGTTGCACAACAACTTTGCTCTTAATGTCGCTAAGACCAAGCAATTGATTGTGAACTTCAGGAAGAGGAAGCCAAGGAACATAAATCAGTCCTCGTTGAGTGATCAGAAGTAGAAAGGGTGAGCAGTTTCACATTACTGAGTGTCAACATATCTTGAGAGTCTATCCTGGGATAACATATTGATCCAATTCCAAAGAAGGCATGGCAATGGCTGTATTTTCATCAGGAGTTTGAGGAGATTTGGTATATCACCAAAGACACTCACATATTTCTGCAGATGTACTGTGGAGAGCGTTCTAAATGGTTGCATCACCATCTGGAATGGAGGAGCCTCTGCACAGGATTGGAAAAAGCTGGAAAAAGTTGTAAACTCAGCTAGTTCCATCATGGGAACTAGCCTCCCCACCATCTAGGATATTTTCAAAAGGCAATGCCCCAAAAAGGCAGCATCCATCCTTAAGAACACCCATCCTCCAGGACATGTCCTCTTTTCACTGCTACCATCAGGGAGGACATACAGGAGCTTGAAGACTTATACTGAATATTTCAGGAACAACTTCTTCCCCTCTGCCATCGATTTTTGAATAGATAATGAACCCATGAACACTACCTCAGCATTATTTCCTCTCATTTTGTACTACTTATTTAATTTAATTTTCTTTCTTGTACACAATTCTTATTGTAATTTATAGTTTTTATTATTGCAATAAATTTCTGTTACAAAAGTACAAATTTCATGACATATGCCAGTGATATTAAACCTAATTCTGATTCTAATGCCAAGGCAAAGTATTTCAAAACACTCTGTGTTGATTGTCTTTACCTCTTGTACAAACAACAAGATTTCTGTACCACGTATCCAAAAATACAAAGTCAAATCCCATGATGCCAGCTGTCAGATTTAAACTCCGTAATTAAATAAATCTGGAATTAATCCGGTGTTGATACCACAAGTCATTACAGAAACCTGCCTGTTTCATAAGTATTCTTAAGGGACGATAATCTGCTGTCCTTCGTCTGACTTTTATGTGATCTACAACTGTCGTTATGGAATAACATAGGATGAATACGTGACCTTCTGACCTAGTGTCCACTAAGCTCTTCCCAGTTTTACAAAATCTTTCCAAACCCCTCCTATCCACATACAGAACTTATCCAAAGGCCCTTTTAATGTTGCTATTATGCCTGCGTCCACCACTTTTTCTGGCAGCTCTTTCCATATAGATGCATCAACCTCTGGTGAAGAAGTTGTCCATCAAGTCCCTTTTAAATCTTTCACTTTTTATTTAAACCAGTGTTTCCCATCCTTCTTTAGCCCAACACCCCTCTAAAGCACTTCCATACTTTCCAACACCCCCTTAAAGCACCTTCACACTTATTAGGCAAAATGTACTTTCCAGTTCCCCAGTAGTGTGAAAACATGTCTACCATGTGCTAACATGGGAAAAATGATTCTGCTTTAATTTTTTATTTGTCTTTAAACCTACTGTGCCTGTAAAAAGTAGTCATCCTCGAGGAGGTTTTCATGTTTTATTGTTTTACAACATTGAATCACAGTGGATTTAATTTGGCTTTTTTGTCACTGATCAAAAGAAAAAGACTCTTTCATGGCAAAGTGAAAACAAACCTGTACAAAGTGATCTAAATTAATTAAACATATAAAACACAAAATAATTGGCTGCATAAGTATTCACCCCTTTTAATATGACACTCTAAATCATCACTGGTGCAGGGTTTCGATTGATTGTAGTAAAAATACACCTGTATCTGGAAGGTCCAACTGCTGGTGAGTCAGTATCCTGGCAAAATCTATACAATGAAGACAAAAGAACACTCCTAGTAGCTCTGCAAAATGGTTATTGAAAAGCATTACGTCAAGGCAAGCACAATCTCAGCTAGAGTTTGCCAGAAGATATGTGGGAGGCTCTGAAGTAAGCTGGAAGAAGGTTCTATGGTCTGATGAAACCAAATTTGAGCTTTTTGGCCATCAGACTAAATGCTATGTATGGCATAAGCCAAACACTGCACAGCATCAAAAACACACCATCTCTACTGTGAAGCATGGTGGTGACTGTATAATGCTTTGGGGATGCTTCACTGCAGCAGGCCCTGGAAGGCTTGTGAAGGTAGAGGGTAAAATGAATGTAGCAAAATACAGAGAAATCCTGGAGGAAAACCTGATGCAGTCTGCCAGAGAACTGTGACTTGGAAGAAGATCTGTTTTCCAGCGAGACAATGACCCCAAGTATAAAGCAAAAGCTAAACAGGAATAGCTTAAAAACAACAAAGTCAATGTCCTGGAGTGGCCAGGTCAGAGTCCAGACCTCAATCCAATTGAGAATTTGTGGCTGGATTTGAAAAGGGCTGTTCACTCATGATACCCATGTAATCTGACAGAGGTTGGGCAGTTTTGTAAAGAATAGGGGAAAATTGCAGAGTCCAGATTTGCAAAACTGATAGAGACCTATCCATACAAACTCATGGCTGTAACTGCTGCCAAAGGAGCACCTACTAAATACTGAGTTGAAGGGAGTGAATACTTATGCAATCAGTTATTTTCTGTATTGTATTTGTAATTAATTTTGATCACGTTGTAGAAATCTGTTTTCACTTTGACACAAAAGAGTCTATTTCTGTTGATCACTGTAACAAAAAAGCCAAATTAAATCCATTGTGATTTAATGTTGTTAGACAATAAAACAATGGGGGTGAGTACTTCTTATAGGCACTGTAGCTTACACAGTACCTGTGTGCTGTACAACAGCTTTGATATCAATGTGATCCTTGAGCTTGATGGTTTTTAGCATATCTGGTTCAAGTTGTGATAGCAAAAGCCTCAAGTCCCCACATGTAATAATGTCCAAGTGGTTTCTGTTTTTTTTTGTGTATGTGGTTCGCTGCACTGGTGCCTCTTTCAAGAAGGTTGAGGGATGGAAATGCAATGAAGAGCAGTTTGGCTCTTCTCCAAAGATCAGGAAACTTCATATGACGGTGGAGCCATATACCCCAAAAGCTGACATTTTTGAAAAGCAAGTTTGCTTGCTCATTTATCAGGAGTGTTACATACACAGGCCCTTTAGTATTATTATGGATCCCACCCATCCATCCGGCATCCTCTTTGACTTTCTACCATAAGCCAGGAGACTACAGTGTAGAAAGAATGGTCAGGATGGGAAACAATTTCTTCCCCCGGCCATCGGGTTTCTGAACTCCCAGCCACAATGTGTTTGAGGTGTCACTGGCTAATGTTTTGTACCTTACAATATTTAATATTAATGCACTTTAGTTTATTATTCATCTGTAGATTTTATCCTTGCCTTTAGAAGTTATCACGTGTTATGTGCTTTATACTGTGATTCGAAGAAAAGTTCTCATTTCCATATACCTTATATACATGCATGTAGTTCAAATGACAATAAACTTGACTTGAAGTGACTTTATTTCATCACTCTGAATTTCAATAATTTCTTCTTGTAAATTTTCTTCATGTTCTTCCACCTTTCAAAGAAATGTGTTAATTACCCAGTCCAGAATTTTCAGATCGTGCAAATCCTTGACTCTCTTCTGAACATCCTTCAGTGACTGCAGGTGTAAGCAGTACTCTTGCAAATCACCGTCTGTGAAAGAGTGCCATACTTTCCATGTAGGGAAACTGTGAAAACCTTCTTTTCCCATGTTTTGCTTATATATTTACAATTAACCAGTAAAAATAGATAGGTCTTGGCCCGAAACATCGACAGTGCTTCTCCCTATAGGTGCTGCCTGGCCTGCTGTGTTCCACTAGCATTTTGTGTGTACTGTACTTTTTATCTGGATTAAATGTGAAATTCTCTCCCTGCAGATTCTATTTAGTATATTCACTTTGTAGAAGTACAATCTTGTTTCCTAAGCACTTGTCAACTTTGAGCAAAAATTCAACCACACTGTCAAAAAGATAAAAGAAACATTTAAAGCCACAACCTTTTGGCAGCCGGCACACTTCAGTGTGAAGTAAGTGTTCAAACTCTTCATCATTATCTTGGCATAACTGATGAAATATTCTGCTATTTAATGGATAAACTTTAATTTTGTTGATAGCAGATATTTCAAGAATCATGCTTGAAAAAAGTCATTGGCTGAGGTTTTTGGCTGTGAGATGTTGATGATGAATTACATAATGGTTTGCAAACAGACTTGGAACTGCTTTTTCTCATAAATGCCACTAAACCAGCATGGTGACCTGTTATACATGGTGCTCCATCTGTTGCATAAGAAATCTTGTTCCTGATCGGAATACTTTTATGCTCAATATACATTTTGAGCTTATCATCGATTGATTCTCCATTGATATTTACAAAAGAGAATCTCTTCATAAACTTTTCCATTTCTGATAAACTGTACATATGCCATTAGCAATGCCTCATTGTCTCGCACAATGAACTCATCCAGTTGTATCCTAAATTTTGTGTTTGTAGCTCTGTGCGTAGTTAATTCTCAACGTCTTCACTCATTTCATCAATACAACGAGCTACAGAGTTAATCCTCAGGGGAATTGACTTTAAAGTACTGGTATCCATTTTGAGAACAGTGCTGAGCACTTCTGATACAGCAGGAATTATTAATCTTCCACCAGTTGTATATTCTGCACACTTTGCTATCATTTTGGAAATAAGAAGCAATGAGACCACTATCAAGGTCATTTTTAGCTTTCTTGGCAAATTACTTGAGTGTGCAATACTTTTCAAATGCTTCTTTTATCTTCTGGAATTGAGTAATCCTCAAAGTTAGTTGTAAACTGCACATATGTAGCTGAGATCACTACGAATTCCTCAAGAGGCTCTATTTCACTGTTTGGTTCTGACCAGCACTGTATGGTTGCTCGACCTACTTTCCGTAGATCTGATGACAAAGTTGAAAGGGTGTACTTGACTTACCAACTGTTAAGTTGCATGAACTCATCCAGTGCCATGAGTCAAGAGAGCTGTTGAGCACCCTGGTTACAAACTTGTACATCCCCAATAATGTCTGTTTGGTTGGTAAGGTCGGATTACCGAGTTTCAGACGTGTTGCGATGATGTGTGCTTTCCACCTGTAGAGTAATGGTTCTTCCTGTGTTCCAAAGCCTCATCCTTTTTTTTAGAAGTGCCTGCTCTACTAACGGTTGGTTAGGTCTCATGCCTCAAGTTAGTATGCCACTTACCAACCACCCTCCCCCAAGAATCTTGAACACTCCCCAATGAGTTCTAGATGTTGGAGGAATCTTCTTTGCTCTTTCTGTAACAGTTTTGTTTTACCAGTCAGGGCAGTTAGACCTATGCTGAACCCTGAGCCTGGAGGACCAGTGGATCACTCTTGGTCTGGCCTCTGCCCTTTGACCTGGTTGGCATGGGTGACCCAACTAACAGCCAAAGCATAAAGCCCTGACTCTAGACAACTTTGCTCTCTGGGTTATTGAGGCATGCAAGTCTCCAACCATGACAAGGTTCAAAGTTTGAAGTAAATTTTATTATCAAACTACACATATGTTACCATATATTGCCCTGAGATTCCTTTTCTTGTGAATATACTCAGCAAATCCATAGAATAGTAGCTATAACAAGATCAATCAGAGTGCATAAGACAACAAACTGTACAACTGCAAATATAAATAAATAGCAATAAATAATGAGAACATAAAATAAGAAGGTAAAGAGTCCTTAAAGTGAGATCATTGTTTGTAGGAACATTTTAATGATGGGGCAAGTGAGGATGTGGTCCTCTTGGAAGAACCTTATGTCTCTTATGATTTAATACATCTTGGGAAGTGTAATCTTATTACCTAATCTATGCTAATAATTTTATGGATCACCCTTCAATTTCCTACACTTCAAGAGATCTAGCCTACCCATCCATCTATAACTGTTGAGACCTGGTAGCATCCTCGTAAATGTTCTCTTCACTCTTTTCAGCGTAATGATGTCTTTCCTATAACAATGCAACCAAAACTGTACACAGTACTCTTAAGTAATATCTCACCAACTTCTGATTCAACTGATCAAGGGTTTTCAGAACACCATCAGACATAGGAGCAGTATTAATCCATTTGGCTCATGGAGTCTTCTACACCATTTGATCATGGCTGACTAATTATCTCTCTCTTCCCTATTTTCCTGCCTTCTCCCCATAAACTTTGATACCCTTATCCATTAATAACCCATCAACCTCTTCTTTAGATATATCCAATGATTTGGCCTCCAGAACCATCTGAGACAATGAATCCCACAGATTCACCATCCTCTGGCTAAAGAAATTCCTCCTTATCTCTGTTCTGAAAGGTTGTCCTTCTGCCACCTGATTTCTAAATGGACATTGAACCCACACACACTACCTCACTTGTATTATTTCTGTTTTTGCATTAGTTTTAATTTAGCTTCTTAATATGCATACTCTTACTGTAATTGACTGTTTTCCCTATATTATCATGTATTTCATTGTACTGCTGAAATTAGTTAACAAATTTCATGACGTATGCTGGTGATATTAAACCTGTTTCAGATTCTGTTCTAAGTCAGTGGTCTCCTCCACAATAGGAAACATCTTCTCCACGTCAACTCTATGTAAGCCTTTCAGTAGGTTTCAATGTGAATCCCCCCGCCCACCACCAATTCTTCTAAACTCCAGCAAGTACAGCCCAGAGAAATCAAACACTCCTCATATGTTAACTCTTTCTTTCATTCCCAAAACCATTTAGACCTGGAAGGTCAATAGTTCCTTCCTTCCCATAAATGCTACTTGACCTGCTGATTTCCTCTAGCACAGGGTTCCCAAAAGTGTATCTGCCATTAAGCAAGGCTTCTGTGGACCCCAGGTTGGAAACCCCTGCTCCATCAGATAGTTCGTTGTCTGATTCAGCTCCTTGCTGAGTTCAGGAAAAATTAAGTGCAGGTGTTAAATGCCAGTATCAACACATACCATGAATAAAGAATTAAAAACCTGTGCTAGGTCTTGCTACACATGGAGAGGCTTTGCTTCACTATCTGAGGAACTGTTATTTGCACTATAACCCTGGGTAAATGTAAACTCTGACTTTATAATGGAGTGAAGGTCAGTAGTGAGGCATTATTATTTCTGGTGACTGGCATGACTGCAAGAATAAAGGAAAATCCAGATATAAAATGTATTTTTCAAGCAAGTGATTAGAATGTGTAATTCCTTACCATGAACTATTGTTAAGTGAAGCCCATAAATTCTTTAGTAGATAGAGCACAGAAGGAGGTCTTTGCAAAATGATCCAATTAGTACCATCCTGCTGCTCTTTCACCTTAGTCTTCAGTTTTCTCTTTGAAGCTCTTATCTAAATCCCTTTTGAAAGTTACTGCTCAATCTGCCTCTATCACCCATTCAGGTAGAGGGCTTTATTTCACATTAACTCATGCACAAATGAAATGTTCCTCATCTCCCTTATGGTTCTTTTGCCAGTTATCTTAAATCTGACCCCTGTGGTCAATATTCCATCTCTAAAAATGTAAAAGTTTTCTCCTCGTTTGCCCAGTTGGAAATCTTAACAATTCTTAAAGCAGCTGTTAAATTCTCCCTCACAGCAGTCCAGTTTCAGCAGCTCTCCAGATAACGGGCCTTTGTGTCTGATGCTGTTATTGTTGGGGTGGCAGGGTAGTATAGTGGTCAGCACAACACTTTACAGTACCAGAGACCCAGGTTCATTTCCCGCTGCAACAAGTAAGGAGTTTATACGTTCTCCCCGTGACCACGGGTGCTCTAGTTTCCTCCTGCAGTCCAAAGACGTATCAGTTGGTAGGTTAGTTGGTCATTGTAAATCGTCCTGTAATTAGGCTAGGGTTAAATTGGGGTTGTTGGACAGTGAAGCTTAAAGGGCCAGAAGGGCCTATTCCATGCTCTATCTCAATAAATAAATAAATTTCCAAAGTGCCTCTGCATCCTTTCTGTACTCCTGATGTCCTTCCTAAGTGCAGCCACCAGAAAGGCAAAATATTCCAACTAATGCCTATCAAATGATTAACAAAGGAAGCACAAGGGACAACAAATGCTGGATTCTGGAGCAAAATGCCAGATGAAAGTAATGGGTCATGCATCTGTCGAGGCAGAGGGATAGTGTACGTTTCAGGTCAAGACCCTGCATTCTGATTGTTTCAGGGTCTTGACCCGAAATGTCCACTACCCCCCTGCCTCTGCAGATGCTAACTAACCTGTTAACACCATAAGATAGGATCAGAATTAGGCTATTTGGCCCATCAAGTCTGCTCCACCATTTCATCAAAGCTGATCCATTTTTCCTCTTAGCACCAATCTCCTACCTTCTCCCCATACCCTTTCATGCCCTGACTAATCAAGAAATCTGTCAACCTCTGCTTTAAGTATAGCAATTGACTTGGCTTCCACAGCTTCCTGTGGCAATGAACTCCACAGATTCACCACTCTTTGGCCAAAGAAATCTTTCCTCATCTCTGTTCTGAAAGGGCACTCCTCCGTTCTGAGGCTGTGCCCTCTGATCTTAGACTCCCCTACACCAGCAAACCTCTTCTCCTGAGGCAGTTTTGGATGTCCTTTCGTGAGAAGGAGACACAACTGCGATAAGCTGTCACACACCCACAGTACTTTGACTGACAGATTTTTCCAGACTGTTGCATGCTATTCCCTTTTAATATCCCAGTACACTTTTAATTAGTACACACAAAATGCTGGAGGAACTCAGAAAGTCAGCCGGCAACTATGGAGGAGAATAAGCAGTCAACCTTTTGGGCTTCTGAGTTCCTGACCATTTTGTGCATGTTCCTCAAGATACCCAGCATCTGCAGAATCTCTTGTGTTCGTACACTTACCTAGTTTTTTTTTTAGATGTAGCACATCTATGATGAATTTTCCAGTGACATCAGACAAGTGCCAAAAGTGTACAGGAACAATAGCCCTGGAGAGTTTGAAGTGTGCATGGAAACTGGGGTTGCAATGATTTTAGGGTTGTGCAGCAACTGGGGCTCTGGTGCATTTCAAGGGGATCTGGGAAGTGGGGTCTGGGTCAGTTTTAAGGGAGCACAAGGAATGAACTCCAGTCAAATTCAGGGGAATGCAGGAAATATCACCTGGTGATCTGGGTACAAGAGTATCAGGATTTCTGTATAGTTGGATAGCAGACTATCAGAATTTAGTCAAACCAACATATAAATCACAGAAAAACATTTAATGAAAAGCATCTACTTGACTGGACTTCGGAAGTTTGAAGGTTTGATCAAATCTTATTATTTATTTATTTTTATTGAGATATAGCGCAGAGTAGGATTTCCACCACTTGTGGAACATTAATTGAGGGACTTCTGCTGGAGAAATGGAAGGCAATCTCTCCAGAATGAAGTAACCAAACAAATTTGACAAAACAGCAGGCAATGACAGCTTCTAGCTCTTCTGCAAATGGAAATTGATCCAAGATCAATCACACAGTTTCAATCATTGATCTTTTGATTTCCTAGATATTTTTCTAAATATTAATGGATGTAGGGAAGGAAGGGGATATGAATTACAGTTATAAATCAGTGGGGATCTCTTTGAAAGTTGAATCAGTTTCAAAGGGTTGATTTGTTTCAAAGGTGTTTGGATCTTGTGGTTCCCAGGCAGAAATGTTCAGGTGAAGGTTGTGCTGTCATAGAGAGACATTTGTCTTTGGACCTTGGAGCTATTTGGACTTTATGATTCCCAGGGGGAAATATTCAGATGAAGGCAGTACTATAATAGGGAGACATTTGTCTTTGGACCTTGAAACTATAGTCTTCATGAGTAATGATTGGCAGCTGTGTTTATTTCACACATTTTCCCATATTGACTGAGTGGGAACAAATGTGTGGAGGTGAATAGGTTCAGACCTTGGCCAGTACTTCTGCGCACGTTTGCCTTGAATGACCACAGGAAAATATCTGCCCCTCTAGTTCTGAAGCGTAAAGCCTCACTTTATGTACATATAATCAGTCTATGTCTATAAGCTAGTCTTATGTTTTTATGTTTATCATTTTATTTTTGTGTCCCTTATGCTTATTGTGATTTTTTTTATGCTGCATTGGATCCTAAGTAACAACCATTTCATTCTCCTTTACACTCGAGTACTGATGAATGACAATAAACAATCCTAACTCTTGCACCCTGTGTATTCATTAGTGTCTCAATACTCCAGCCTTCAGCCTGAGTAAAATGGGCCTAGCCAATACTACCAACTGGTTCATATTAAAATGAATGGTGATGGCATCTGTTGGTCTCGAGAGACCATGGATCTGTGCCTGGGGTTTCCAGGGCGCAAGCCTGGGCAGTGTTGTATGGGAGACCGACAGTTGCCCAAGCTGCAGGCCTTCCCCTCTCCACGTCACCGATGTTGTCCAAGGGAAGGGCACTAGGACCCATGCAGCTTGGCACCAGTGACGTCGCAGAGCAATGTGTTGTTAGGTGCCTTGCTCAAGGACGCAAACGCTGCCTCAGCTGAGGCTCGAACCAGTGACCTTCAGGTTACTAGTCTGATGCCTCATCCACTAGGCCACGCGCCAACACTGATATTAAAATACAATCAAACTAAAACTAAATTATTCTTCGTGTTTAAGTTAAGCTTATGGTTGATAGTGGATTCTTTTTCCAATGCCCATGTTAACTGAATTGAGAATTACTGGATGGGCATGTCAAGATATGTTTTCAAGTGAATGATTAATGTCCCATCTACCCCAGATATATTCTCTTCTCCCTTCCCTCCATTAGGCAGAAGGTACAAAGGTCTGAAAGAGGGTACCATCAGTCTCAAGGGCATTGTCTATCCTACAGTTCTTAGGTCATTGTATAGTCCCCTTGTACAATAAGATGAACTCCTGACTTTGCAATCCACCTCATTGAAAAGCTTTGTACTTCATTGTCTGTCTGTACTGCGCTTTCTCTGTAATTGTAACACTTTATTCGGCAATCTGTTATGTTTCTGCCTTGTACTACTACAATTAATGAAGTGATCTGTATGGATCAAACTTGTGTACACTCAGTTTTGGTGGTGGGGAAGGTGAATGCAATGTTAACATTTACTTCAAGAGGACTAAGGATACAGAAGCAAGGATGTAATGCTGAAGCTGTATAAAGCATTGGTGAAGCCTCACTTGGAGTACTGTGCTGATATTGGGGAGGGTCCAGAGGAGCTTCATGGGAATGATCCCAGGAATGAAAGGGTTATCATATGAGCAGTGCTTGATGGCTCTGGGTCTGTACTCACTGGAATTTAGATTAATGAGAGGGGGATCTTATTGAAACCAATCAAATGTTGAAAGGCCTAGAAAGAGTGGATATTAAAAGGATGTTTCCTTTGGTGGGGGTGTCTAGGACCAGAAGACACAGACCAAAAATAGAGGGATGTGCATTTAGAAAACAGATCAGGACGAATATTTTTAGCCAGAGGGTGGTGAGTCTGTGCAATTCTTTGCCACAGGCAGCTGTACAGGCCAGGTCACAGGGTGCACTTAAGGCAGAGTTTCATAGGTTCTTGATTAGTCAGGGTGTGAAAGGTTATGGGGAGAAGGCAGGAGAGTGGGGTTCAGAGGAAAACGGATCAGCCATGATGAAATGGCAGAGCAGACTCGATAGGCTCCCATGTCTTATGGTCTTACATCTTTATTGTAACTTTCAGTAAATTTTTAATGTCTTGCACTGTGCTGTTACCACAAAACAATACATTTCACAACACATCAGTGATATTACAGTAAATCTGGTTCTGATTCTTTTCTGTCAGAAAGGATGACAGGACAAAAAAAGGTTTTACATGATAACTTTATCTACACTGAGCCTCCAATGCCTGATGTCATTCTGTATTGGGAGCAGCCCAAACAAAGGCTTTAGTCTGTTTATGAGTGCAGTGTGTAATCAAGTTCTACATGATGAATCACACTCACTTCCCTTCATGTCATCTCCCGCAGTGGAAGTACAAAGATAAGAATTGACAAATTCAATCTTTTGCATGCTCATCAATAATAAAAATAAAAGATGCAGGAGGTACTCTGCAGGACGAACCATGTCTGCAGGGATAGAAATCGAGTGAAATGTGCTTTAAGTTTCAGCAGTTGGGAGGAGTGGAAAAAACAATGTCTTTGATAAGGTGGAGAACAAAGCTGTGAATATGGTACCGTTTGTTCTGGTGTCATCTCAGAGAGGGAGATTAACAGAGGGCATTCCTTTAGATTGGAGATGAGGAGGAATTTCTTAAACTAGAGGGTAGAGAATCTATGGAATTCATTGTCACAGAAGGCTGTGGAAAACAAGTCATTGGATATCTTTAAAGAGGAGTTTGATAACTTTAGCTCTAGCCCTAATGACCTAACCCTAACCATAAACCTCCAGTCCTACCCTCAAACCTAATCTTAAAGTCCAAGGGGGCCACACCCCTCCACTAACCCTAACAGCACCCCAATTAACCCTGATAACACTGCCACAAAACAGATGACTTGTGAAAGTAGAAGGAAAATACCAATAAAGGCAAGTTCTGAACCTGGTTAATGAAGGCGTTGGCCAGATTAAGGTGGTGTCAGTACCTCCATTTGAACTCTGTCTTTGTGTGTATTTCTCTCGAGCCATCAATCTGTGGTTTTGTACTGTCATGTGCTCCTGTCCCCGCTCCTGCTCTACTCCGATCCCTGTATCACTGAGTACTCCGTCTCTCAGCTGCTTCTCATTATTACCTGTATTGCTGCCGCCTGTGTCTCATTGTGCTCCACCTGTCATCTGCCTCTCTGTTTATTGTTCAGTCCTGTGTTTTCACCTGGTTGTTGCTAGATTGTTGCTAGATTGTGTACTCTGTCCCTCGGAATATTGAAGCTGCCTGTTCCCCGATTCTGGTTTTTGGATTTCTTTGGATGTTTTGATCTCTGCCTGAACTTTGACTCTAACTTTATTTGCATGTTGGTATTTGTTACTCAATATCACTGTGTGCACAGTACTGGGTTTGCGATTGGATCCCTGCTCCAGTGTCCTGACAGGTGGCAGGGTTGCATTAACACCGAATCTCGAGCGATGAGATCAAGAAGCACAAGAGGAATGATTCTCTGACTGCCAGCACAATCTCATCCTAACCCTAAACCTAGTCAGGGCATCAAAGATTACCGGGAGAAGGCAGGAGAATGAGGTTGAGAGGGGTAATAAATGAGCCATGTTGGATTGGCTTAATTCTGCTCCTGTGTTTTATGAATGTTTGTTAATCGATCTGAAATTGTCTGGAGGATTGTAAATAAATGAATAAGGACATGAGAGATGGGGGTGGGGACAGAAAAAAGAAACAAATAGGCCTGTGAAATGCAGAATGTAGCAAATGATGGAAATCGGGAAATAAAGAGAATGCTGAAAAATGTCAGGAGATCAGATAGCAACTTTGGATTTGGAATTATTTATTTTTGTCATATGTACTGAAACACATCGTATTGAAACGGCAGGCAGGTAGGCAGGAGGGTGGGGTAGCTTTATTGTTTAAAAATTGAAATCAAATCCTTAGAAAGACATGACATAGGATTGGAAGATGTAGAATCCTTGTGGGCAGAGTTAAGAAACTGCAAGTGTAAAAAAAACTCTGTGTAAATTACAGAATATACAAGTCTCCAAGTAGTAGTCTGGATGTGGGATGTAAATCAGTGGAGTAGGTTCGACAGGCTAGGCAGCCTATTCCTGCTCTTACTACTTATGTACAATAGGAGATAGAAATGACATGTGAAAAGGTAATAGTCATGGGGATTTGAATATGCAAGCAGATTGGGAAAAGGGGGTTGGTGCTGGTTTATTTAGAATGTTTATTTAGAAAGGTTTAAAGTTTTTTAAAGAAAGGTTTATTTAGAATGCCTGGGAGATGGCTTTTTAGAGTATATGGTTGAGCCCACTAGGGCAGAGGCAATTCTGGATAGTGTGTTGTGCAACGAACCAGATTTGATTAGGGAGCTCAAGGTAAAAGAATCTTTAGGAGGCAGTGATCATAATATGATATAATTCACCCTGCAGTAAGAGAGAGAAGATACAGTCAGATGTATCGTTATTACAGTGGAGGAAAGGGATTTATTGAGGCATGAGAGAGCAGCTGGCTGTTGTTGATTGGAAGGGGATTATGTCAGAACAGTGATGGGTGAAGCTTTTGGGGGCAATTCAGAAGGTGCAGGGTAGATACATCTCAAAGATAAAGTATTCTAAAGGGAAAATGAAGCAACTGTGGCTGACAAGAGTAGTCGGAGATAGCATGAAAGAAAAAGAGAGGATATATAATATAGCAACATTTTGTGGGAAGTTAGAGGATTGGACGGGTTTAAAAACCAACAGAAGACAACTTATAAAAGCCATAAGGAGAGCAAAAATGAAATATGATGGTAAGCTAATCAATAGACCATAAGATTTAGGAGCAGAATAGGCCATTCGGCACATCGAGTCTGCTCTGATAATATTAAAGAGGATGCCAAAAGTTTTGTTTTCAGATATATAAAGAGAAGGTAAGAGTGGATATTAGACCACTGGAAAATGGTGCTGGAGAGGTAGTAATAGGGTACAGAGAAATGGATGACAAAGTTAATAAGCATCAGTCTTCACTGTGAGAGATAGCAGCAGTATGACAGAAATTCGAGAATGTCAGAGGGCAGAAGTAAGTGTAGTTGCCATTACTAAGGAGAAGATGCTTGGAAACCAGAACGGTCTGTAGTATCCTGGACCAGATAGGCTACACCCCCAGGTTGAAAGAGGTGGCAAAGAGATTGTGGAGGCATTAGGAATGATCTTTAAAGAATCACTGGATGTTGGAATGATTCTGGAGGACTAGAAAATGCAAATGTCATTACACTCTTTAAGAAAGGGGGGGGCAGAAAAAAGGGAAATTATAGGCTAGTTAGCCTGACAGTGGTTGCGAAGATGTTGGAGTCCATTATTAAGGATGAGGTTTCAGGAGATTTGGAAGCATGATAAAGTAGATCAAATTCAGCATGGTTTTTTTTAAGGAGAAATCTTGCCAAACAAATCTGTTGGAATTCTTTGAGCAAGTAACAGGCAAGATAGACAAATGAGAGTTAATGGATGTTATTTACTTGGATTTTCGTAAGCCCTTTGACAAGTTGGCACACATGTGATAAGAGCTCATGGTATTCCAAGAAAGACACTAGCATGGATAGATGATTGGCTGCTGGTAGCTAGTGGTGTTCTGCAGGTGTTGGTGTTTCACATTATATGTCAATGATTTGGATGATAGAGTTCATGGCTTTGTAGCTAAGTCTGAAGATGAAATCAAGATTGGTGGAGGGACAGGTACTGTTGAGGAAGCAGAGAGTCTGCAGAAGGACTTACACAGATTGGGAAAATAAGCAAAGAAGTGGCAGATGGATAAAGTGAGGGAAGTGTGTGGTCACATACTTTGGTACAATGAATGAAGGCAAAGAATATTTTCTAAATGAAGAGAAAATTCAAAAATCAGATGTTCAAAGGGACTTGGGAGTCCTTGTGCAGGATTTTCTAACTAGCAGTTTGAATCAATGGTTAGGAAGGCAAATGCAATGTTGGCATTAATTTTGAGAGGACTAGAGTACAAGAGCAAGGATGCAGTGTTGAGGCTCTATAAGGCATCAGTCAGACTGCACTTGGAGTTTTGGGCCCCATATCCAGGAAAAGGTGTGCTGCCAATGGAGAGGGTCCAGAAGAGTTTCACAAGAATTATTACATTCTAGTACCAGAGGGCACAGCCTCAGAATAGCAGGACATCCATTTAGAACAGAGATGAGGAGGAATTCCTTTAGATAGTGTGTTGTTAATCTATGGAATTTGTTGTCATGGGTGACTGTGGAGGCCAGGTCATTGAGTATATTTAGGGCGGCAAAGGTTATGAGGAGAAGGCAGGAGAATGAGGTTGAGAGAGACAAAAAATTAGCCATGATGGGATGGTGGAAATTACTCGATGGGCTGAATGGCCTAATTCTACTCTCTGTCATTTGGTATTATGATCTTGTGGAAATATTCATATTCATTTGCCTTACACTGACCTGTTTCCAACAACCAATGGACATACTTTCATGGACCGTTCATTTTGTAGTGGTTGGAAACCACATATACTTTTGAAGAAAGGTTTGATTTATGCAACAGCTTTGTTCACACCTTTTCACAACAAACCCGGACCCTGTTGCTGTTGTTGTGTGTAGATGGGAAGTAGGAGGAGCCCCTTGATGGACCCTGGGCCTGGGAATTGCAGAGGTAATGACAGGAGAGCCAAAAGAGCAAAGCAATGCAGATTCTGAAGTGCTGGCAGGCCAGACAGCATCCGTGAAGATGACATAAACATGAAGAAATACAATAGAATTCACGAAAAACTGTAGATAAACTAAGACCAACAAATAACCAATGTGCAAAAGAAGGCAAATTCTACAAATGAAAAAATAATACTGAGAAGATGAGTTGTTGAATCCTTAGTATTAGTGTTCACCCACTCTTCCCTATGGTTCCACATGCTTTGATCTTTTGATTTCTTCTGTATTGATCTATTGCACATGGGTTGGCTCTGTTTATGTATGTTTTTCACAAATTCTATTGTATTATATTTTTCCTGTAAAGGCCTGCAAGAAAATGAATCTCAAAGTAGTATATATTTACTTACTTAGTAAGGAACAGTGCAGAGTAACCTCTTCCAAACCTCCAAGACACGCCTTCCAGTAATCTCCCGAATTAACCCTAGCCTAATCATGGGACAATAGACAATGGCCAATTAACCTTCCAACCACAGAGTATGTGGAGAGAACCCATGCGGTCGTGGGGAGAACGTACAAACTCTTCACAGGCAACGGTGGGATTGAACCCATGTTGCCAGTGCTATAAAGCATTGTGCTGACCACTATGCTACATGCCATGGTGACCTATACTTTGATAATAAATTTACTATGACTTTGACTGTTCTGGTTGCTAAATCCAACTGATCGTTATCTGACATCCGGAGGAACTAAGTAAGGCTCAAAGGACTTCTTTGTATAGTAGCTTTAAATTGGTAGCCAAAGCTTCTTAGTTTTTATACATCAACTGAAGTGAAATTCCCATCTATCAAATTGTCCCCATTACGTTAACTCATTTGGACCGATTTAAGGATGTTGACAATCAATAGGTGTTTGACTGAAGCATTCACTGATTAACTGCCTTTTCCTATTAATCCTGCCCCACTTAACTATATCTGGGACACTCCAGCACATAAGCAATAGCTTGGAACTAACTACTCAGTTAGTGAATGCAGCAAAACTTTCAGCCTGCTATTGTCACCTTAACAAGTTCCAGCATCTCAGTGGTGCTGCAACAGTTTATCCTGTTCCACTGCTGTGTTGGGTCAGTTTATTTAACTGCTCAGCAGGTTGGTGTTTGGTGTTACCGTTGCACCTTGACACCACACAGGAAAAGGTTGCGAGCTGACACCTACGTATGAAAGTGGAACTGAAGAGAACTGGGAGTCGGCTGAGTTTCAGAATCAGAATTATTTAACTGTCAGGTTCAGATTCCTTTAGGTTTCACATGGACATCGAAACGTCCAGTAAAATGTGTTAATGCGATCTTTGGTCTTGATTCCAGGACTCGCCGATCACGGGACTTTGAACTCCAGGCCTCAAGCTCTGAACTTGCGTGGGCCTCTGATTCCAGGAGTCATCAACCTGCAGGGGTGTGGTCATCCCTGGCCTGGACTCTCAAATTTGCAGACATTAGGCCTTCGATGTTTGGAAATGCCAATCTAAGGGCCTTTAGTATTGTCCCCAGGCCTTGCTGATCACAGGGTTTTGAACTCTGGACTTGTATGGATCTCCACAACCACAGGATTTGCCAACCTGGGTGGGGGGGGGGGGGGTGGGGGCTTAGTGGTGGTTACTGCCCTTTGTGCCTCCTATCCCGAAGGAATTTAGCTCCTGGAACTCACTGACTTGAGCCGGTGTCACCAAACATCATCCACACGATTCACTGACCTCAGTCAGTAACCACAAGGATCACTGGCCTTCTTTTCAGCACCCATCAACTGACTCTAGCTCCTACCCCTGACTCTTCCCTTACTGCCCTTGATCTTGAGTCCCCCCTCATCCCTGTCCCTCAACCCTAATCTGTCCCCCTAACTCCCCAAGCTACTACCAAAACCATCCCTAAAGACCTAAAAAACCAGCTGAGCCATGAGCTGGACAGACATCGCTCGGCACCATATTGTCTGTAAAGACATACAGTACGCACCAGGCTGCAAGTGAGTTCCTTACATGAATGAAGCTTACAGACAATACAGACCAATAGAATAGTGCAGTCAAAAACTGATCCAAATGGCCCATCTCTGCTATAAATTCTGCACAAGGAAAGACTTAAATTCATATAGTTCCTTTCATATCCTTTCCATAGGAGTTTGCAGTCATTGAAGTACTAGAAATATTTAATAAAGGAAGCACAGGGGCTAATTGCCAGGAAGATCTTATCACCCAATGAGCTTTCACAATGGTTGAATGCGTGCTGATATTGTTTAAAAGACAAGACTGGATGAAATATGTGTGAGCTGTGCTGCCATCACGTGTGGCCAAAAACCCTTCAGAAGCCTGATGCCATTCAGGACAAGACAGTGTATCCACAGGGGACACTGTACTAGATACTTATTCCCTCCATCAATAGCGCATCCTAGTGGTGGTGGGGGTGTGTGGTCTAAGCACAACCTCAGAATACAAGGATGTTGTTATGACTGTGAATAAAGTCACCGGAAACACACTGATGCTGGTGGATGTAGAAATCTTTATTCAGCAAAACAGGCAGTCATCTTACTGGAGACACTTTTGGAAGAAGAGGCTCACAAACTCAAAGTACATCACATTTTTATACCCTGAAGATCAATGATAACTCAAAACAGGTTCAATAGTTACAATGACATTGTTTTCTTCAATACTTTGCACCGACAATGCTTCCTTTGAGTTACATATAATTTTCAAACATCTACATCTTCACACCAACACTCTAGACACCCTAGACCAAACGTTAATCACCCCTGTCTTTTAGCTGCATTCATGCATATGCGGATATCTCAGGTCAGTGGGTGGTTTCCTTGTTTGCAATCAACCCCAGTCTGCAGCTCCAAGAAGACCAATATTCTGGGCAGCATTTTAAATTCAATCTACAATCCACATTCAAATCTGAAGACTGGTTGCTGTTGAGATTAATATTTGCTATATACCCTAACTCCAGAACATGCTCTAACGAATGTCCCATTGGAAGAAAGATGAGGAGGAACTTATCTAGCCAGATGGTGGTGAATCTGTGGAAATCATTGCTACAGATGGTCTTGGATGTCAACTCATGGGTATTTTTAAAGCAGAGTTTGATGGATTTTTGATGATTAAGTGTATCAAAGGTTATGGGGAGAAGACAAAAGAATTGGGTTGAGAGGGAAAATAAATCTGCCATGATGGAATGGTAAATCAGACTTGATGGGCCAGATTTTGCTCCTACATCTTATGACCTACAACAGGATGCAATTACTTGCCTAGGTAATTTTAGCAGCACTTCTCAAACCCACAAGCTCTAGAGCCGAGAAAAACAAGTGTATAGGAACAATGTCACTTGTTGATTTCCATTGCAAGTCAAAGTTCAAAGTAAATTTATTATCAAAGTACATATATGTTTCCGTATACAGTACTGTGCAGAAGTCTTAGGAAGCTCAGCTATATGTACTTCTGCACAGTTCTGTATTTGTCAATGTGGAGTAGAAGGTGAGTTTGTAAATCTGGCGGGAGCGAAGGATGTTGGGAATGGCGAGGGTGGGGTGCCATGGGAGGCCTCTGAGACAGGAGGCAGAGAAGGAGTACTGGGGTGTGGGGGGAGCGGGTGACACGGGTACAAAGCAAGGTCATTTAATTCCAAACAATTGGCTTATTGATCACTACAAAATGTCACTCTGGTTTTTCCCACTCCCTCCCCTCCCCCAACCCTTCTCTGCGCTCCCTTCTCACTTTCAGTCCACAATAGAAACCGATATCAGAATCAGGGTTATCATCACTCACATATATCATGAAATTCTTTTTATTTTGCTGTAGCAGTACAGTGTAATACATAAAATTACTACAGTACAGTGCAAAAGCTTTAGGCACCCCAGCTATGTATATATGCCGAAAACTTTTGCATAGTACCGAACTAACTTGAGATTCATTTGTAAAGATGTGGAAAAGGAAGAAGAGTAACAGGAGTTAATTTGGGATAGAAGAGGTTCTAAAGATGCTGGAAATCCTGAGCAACACACACAGAATACTGGAGGAGCTCAGCAAGCAGGTCAGGCAGCATCTCAGATAAACAGTTGACGTTTTGGGCTGAAACCCTTCATCAGACCAGGAAAGGAAATGGGGAGAAGTGGGTGGTGGGCGAGGAGTACAAGCTGGTAGGTGAGACCAGGTGAGGGGGGAAGGTTGGTGGGTGGGGGAAGGGGGATGATATTAGAAGCTGGGAGCTGATCAGTTAGATGGTCATAAAGTTAATTTGGTTTCTTTAAAGACTAAGATTGGGGATCAGGAAATGGCAAAATAAAACAAAGATGTTGTTTGACAGAAAGAAGTGTCATGAATAGTGGATGACATCCTCTTTGGCGTGTCTGGTAGTTGTGGGGTGGAATACCCAGTCAAACATAGGGAGAACAAGCAAAGTCTAGAGTGATAGCACCAGAGGTCAGTGTTGAACCTTTTAATTGCTGGAGCTTTAAGACTGTTCCCTGACATATCAATTCATGCAGATAGAGACGAGGGATAACCATGAGCTGGAACTGTGGTGAAGCTCCCTAGATCTTCTTTAATAACTCTATGGACCCTTCTGCATCTATCTTGGAGCGGAAGGCTAGGGTTTAACTTCTTGCTTTCAAGATGGAACCTGTGATATTACGCTAGTTCCTCACTATGCACAGCTATTATGTGTGTAAAATTAATTACTGCAGTTACAAACAACCTGCTGGAGAAGCGCAGTGTTTCTAGCAGCTTCTATGAGAAGAAAGGAATTGAAGACGTTTCCAGTTAAAAGGTTGAGTCAGGACTCTTGGTCCTGATTCAGGGTTTCAGTCTGAAATGTTGACAATTTCCTTCCTCCCATAGATGCTGCTCAGCTGGTTCCTACAACAGATTGCTTGTCACTCCAAATTCTAGTATCTACTGTCTCTTGTGCCTTCATTGTTTGAAGTTCTGTGTTAATGTTATCTTGTATTTACATGACATATAAATAAAATCATAATGAAAGTGAGGGTACCTGCAATTACCAGAGAACTGTGACCAAATCTTGAGCGGCAGTTAAACTTCGAGGTGACTGTTTGAAGATTTATATCGGTATATAGAGTACCTGTCTTTTAGACAAATTGGTCCAGTCTGTGGTGGTTGTCCATCGTGTCTGACGATGACAGGAAATCTGTGCGGGAGAGTTTTTTAAGTAGAAAAGCCACTGCACTGGGGCAGTTCCACTGTCCCGACCTCAGAAGTTTGGGTCCAGAGGTACGATCAAGCATCACAAAGCGAGGTCTTCCTCAGTGCAGTGGATGATCAGTCTTCTGTGCCTTGTCATGCCCCTCACTCTCCATGGAGCATTGCAGTACCATCTTCCTGGCCACTGTGGATCTGATCTACCCAGTCTGCTGGAGCTGACTTTGCATGCCAGGACAGACATGTCCCTCTCTCACTAGGGAATGAGGCCTCTGGCTACCCTCGCCTGGTTTAGCCCACCTACCGAAGTGGTGTACCGGGCTGTGGCTGCTGTCGCATGTGAACAGATACTTGGAACCACAGGTGAGAGCTGAGTGTCAGGAGGAAGCCAAAGGTGAGTGTGCTGCCCTGTAATGGACACAACAAGCCCCTTCACCAGAGGTGCTCCACCTCCCTGGACACCCCATACACCCCAATACATCCGTTCTGAAGAATGACAAAAAATGATCTTGAATGATATACATGATATATTCTGCCAATGCTAGAAATTCAGAGCACTCAGACAAAATGCTAGAGAGGATCTATGAAGAGAAATAGACAGTCAGTGTTTAAGCCATGTCCCTTCATCAGTCTCTTGTGCCTTAATTATTTGGAAATTCTTTTGTTAATGTGATCTGATATTTACATGCTCAATCAGGCTGATGAGTGATTTGGCACTTTGCTCTCTCAGAGGGAGTTCAGTGAGGTTTCAAACAGAGTGTGCAGCCTGAGGCCAAGAAGCCTGGAGACAAGCTGTAGGCCCATGATCAACTCAATTTCTGGTGAAAGCATCGAGCATGATTGAAATCATGGAGGACGAGAGCAGAAGGTGAGTAGATGTTCAGCACCACCTGCCTGTTCTCCCACACACAGCTGCCAGAGGTAGAAGCCTACATTTGACTGCTCCCTCTCTCTTGCTTGCTGCTCCCACAGCAAGGTGCTTGTGTTTGACTGGTTTCTCTCTCCCTCTCTTTCAATGCTGCTGGAGGACGGTGCCAGAGTCTTGTATTTTGGGCAAGGTTTAATTGACAAAGTTTATGGATTGGACTCTAGTTCATGTTATGCTGTGTATCTGGTTTCTTGATACCCCTTCTTAAAATTGGTATTTTGTGCAATTTTAATCAAGGTGATCTTGCTCTGTGGCCTGTAGTCAATGAAGGACATAGCGCTAAATTGAACTGATCTGAACTAAACTGACCATTCCCAGACTGTTTCAAGGACTCTGTGATTTGACACTTTATATTCTGTGTTCTTGCTCATTTGTGTGATTTGTTCTATTTTTTTGTGCTTTGGGTGTTTGATGTTTTCTTTGAATGGTTTCCATGGTGTTTCCTTGTTTTGTGGCTGTCTGTGGGAAGACGATCCTCAGGGTTGTATACTGCAGACACACTTTGATAATAAATGTACTTCGAATCTTTGAATCAGCGGAGAATTGTGGCCAAACCTTGAACAGCAGTTGGTATTTGAGGGAAGTTTTGGAAGAATGATTTGCGCTGTTGTACACTAACAGTCTGTTTCTTAACATTTGACAAGTTGATCCAGTCTGATGAAGATGAGATACTCAAATGAATTTGCATATGCTGGAAATTTAGAGCCACATGGTCAGAATGCTGGAGGAACTCAGCAAATCAGGCAGCGTCTACAGAAAGGAATAGACAGTCAGCACATCAGGCCAAGACCCTTCATCAGTCTGTTGTGTCTTAATTATTTGTAATTTTGTGTTATATTTACATCATATATAAATAAATTATAATGGTGAGATTACCTGTAATTACTTGAATGGCTATTGGAATTCGAGGCGAGTGTTGGAAGAATGATATACACTGTTGTTCAGTACCTGTCTTAAGGTTTGACAAATTGATCCAACTTAATGAAGATGATAAATCTTTATTTAGAACAAAAGAAGCAGAGGGAATTTCTTTGCTTTCTCTCTGCTTGGCAATTATGCCAAGATTTGAGCCCATATATCAAAGTGCTGAAAAGTGCTGTACCACTGCAGAAGTAATGCTCTTCCCATGACTGGAGGGAGTTTAATTATCATGGTGATGCTTTGCTTTATTCATGTTGTGCTGTTGCATTTTTGAGCTCCTGTGTGGACATTCGGGAGACTCAGGACTCACTCCAATACACTCAGGAACAGTTATTACTCCTCAACCATCAGGCTCTTGAACCAAAGGGGATAACTTCACTCAACTTTACTTGCCCCATCACTGAACTGTTCCCACAATCTACAGGCTTACTTTCAAGGACTTTTCATCTCATGTTCTCGATATTTACTGTTTACTTAATTATTATCACTATCATTGCAATTGCAGTCTTTTGCACATTGGTTGAACACCCAGTTGGTGCAGTCTTTCATTGTTTCTATTATGGCTATTATTGAGTATGCCCACAACAAAATGAATCTCAGGATTATATACGGTCATATATGTGCTTTGATAATAAATTTACTTTGAATTTTGACCTGTCCCACTCCCATTCTCATCAGGGAATAGGCTACACAGCATCCACACCGGGACCACCGGATCCAAAACAGTTTTTTCCCCTTTTGCGTCAAGTTGATCAACACCTTCACCGTAAACCCATTCCACCAACCCCTACCACCACGTCATCCACAGCCCCTCAGCATCTTTCATTCCCCCATGCAGTGCCTCTTTACGCTGACACCCCTCACCTCGTACCTGCAGTGAAACAGTCACTGTCCTCATGTGTTTTCATATACCCGCTGCTACCTAGATAGGCTCCTCTTGCCAAGAGACACTTTGTCAATTTATCATTTCCTGTCAGAGTCACTTTATGTACAGATACTCCTGCACCTAGTGTTACTTTATGGACATACAATCAATCTATGTATAAAAGCTAACTTTATGTATATATGGCCACATTCAAATAGATATGTGTACATTTGGTCTTATGGGATTGTTTTTTTTATACTTATATTTATCATTTTTTGTTAGTTTTTATTGTGTTCTTTATGTTTATCGTGTTCTCTATGCTGCATTGGATCCGGACTAAAAACCATTTGTTTTCCTATATACTTGAGAACTGAAGAATGACAATAATCAATCTTGAATCCTGAAGACCGAACACAAAGTCAGGGCCGATGCCGCACTGGAGTCCCGAGAGAGTGCTGGATGGTTGGAGATCATTTGGAGGAAATATTTGGCCAAAGTTCTGTTGAGTTTGATTGGTGGACGTAAAGAGGTTCAATGGTTCAATTTAATGTCAGAGAATGTATAGAGTATAGAACCTGAAATTCTTGCTCCTCACAGACCTCCATGAAACAGAAAAAAAACACAAAGAATGAATGACAAGAAAAAATTAGAACCCCAAGGCCCCTCTCCTCTCTCCCAAGCAGAAGCATCAGCCCTCCCCCTTCTCCTCACCCCACCTGCCTCAACAAAAGCATCAGCCCCACCACCTGCCATGCAAGTAATAACAAAGCCCCCAAAGAGACCCTGATTTAGAGGTAATCAAAAACTACACTCCATCCCATCCTATTGACATCCCACGGGCTCTCTCTCTCTCCTTAACAAGGGAGAGAGAGGTATTGACCCTGCCACAGCGAGAGGAGAGGCTAACAGCTCGCTGTTTCGGTGTTACAGTCTGCAACGTGACATTGTGACATCAGCGGACACTGCTGTCTCAATGTTCCAATCAGCCGTGATGCTCCAGATGATGGGAATATTGTCATCCACAGAGCCATGGGGCCACACCCTGAAGGGAATTGGATCTTTAGGCTCCAGACAGAAGCAGCAACATGCTTCCAACACTGGTTATGGTCCCAAAGGTATCTTGCAGGTGTTGTACACCTTGATAGACCCAGCCAACACAAATAATAACCCATTAGATGCCATGACAACGCCCCCCTCACCATTGCCATTCCTTGCCCTGTATACTAAATTATGAGGGTTAAGGCAAGCAGGCTTTTTCCACTGAGGTTGGGTGAAATGAAAGCCAGAGGTCATAGGATAAGGGTGAAAGGTGAAATATTTAAGGGGAACCTGGGGGGGGGGGACTTCACCTGAAGGTGGTGTGGGTGCTGAATCAGCTGCCAGAGCTGGGTGCAGTTTTGATTGCAACATTTAAGAGAATTTTGGCTAAGTACATGGATAGGGATTGGTATTAAGGAATATGAGAATAGGCAGAATATCAGTTTGGCATGGACTAGATGGGCCGAAGGGCCTCTTTCTGTGCTGTAGTATTCTATGATTCTATCCCATTCCTCTTCTATGTAATTTGTATCTCCCAGCTGGGAGTTGTGGGGAAGAGACGTTTAGCATGATAATGATGGCTGAATGGCCTTCTTCTGTTCTGTAGTGCACTATAATTCTATGACTCTATGTGCCAATTTTGCCTGGCCTGAACCCAGAACTCTTCAAAGACTGGTGTTGTGCCCCATTATTTACATGGATCTTCAGTGCAATATCCTCCCATTGATATGTCAAAGTGATACCAAAGATAGTGCAAAACGAAGCAGCGTTCTGGAAATAATTCGGAAGATGTGTAGCTGGGGTGGTCAATGGTTAAGCAAAGCTGTTCTCCAATCTTGTCAATTTATGTTTCATCACCATACCAGTGTTCTGTTAATTGTGGTGTCCTCCGAATGCTTGTCCTTTATGTATTTATCAAGCAGCTGATCGGACGTGAGGAGGAAATCTTGTCACTGATCAGTTGGGTAGCGAACTTCGTGCATTGTGATCTGGAATTTTGCCCCCAATGGCTCATCAATAGGATCAGGGTCTATATATCTGTTTACAGAATTGTTTGCAGAAAACTATGCTTCTAGGAATTCTCTTGTATGACATGTGTTTACTTGCACCATGACTTTCTGATGCCCAGTCGAAATTGTGACCCTCTCGAGGTTCTTGGGTAGAGGCTGGGGAGAGTTGCTCATGCCGCTTAAATGCCAGTTGATGTTGGTGGATCCTTGTGGATAGTTCTCTCCCAGTTTGGCTGACAAAATATTTGCTGCTGTCCCTGCATTGGATTTTGTAGACGCATTAGCCTTGTCCAGTACCGGGCAAAGTAAGGCCACTGGGTTCACCAGCTTTACTAATAACCTTCAAGGATTTTAATCTGCTCTCTTTACCTAGATTGGCTTCTTTGTGACCTGTCACACTATGGATGAGAAGATGGTATTGTGAGGAGACCAAGTCCATTGGAGATTAGTAAAATGAGAGGTCAGTTCATCAACAGATGATTCTGAGAGGCAACGTCTTCTGGTTGTCGAGTTGTAAATCAGGGACAGGGATTGACCATTGAAAAGGCTTCAAAATCTTTGGAGTCATTATCACAGAGGTCTAAAGCTGCTCAGTCATGATTGAATTCAGAGTCAGAATCAGTTTATTGTCATTGTCTTATATGAAGTGAAATCTGTTGTTCTACAGCAGCAGTGCACTGCAAGACATAAAATTACTATTGTTCATTCATTATGTGCCATGTCATATGACGTGTGCAATCATTGTCTTTCTACAACCATGATTGTTCTTCGCAAGTTTTTCTACAGACATGGTTTGCCATTGCCTCCTTCTGGGCAGAGTCTTTACAAGACGGGTGACCCCAGACATTAACACGATTCTTCGGAGATTGTCTGCCTGGCATCAGTGGTCACATAACCAGGACTTTTGATATGCACCAGCTGCTCATATAACCATCCACCGCCTGCTCCCATGGCTTTGCATGATCCTGATTGGGGAGGGGTGAGTGGGGTGGGAGGCTAAGCAGGTGCTACACCTTGCTCATGGGTGACCTGCAGGCTAGTGGAGGGAAGGAGTGCCTTACACCTCCTTTTTTAGAGACATATCTTCACCCTGCCACCCCAAAACTGCTGAATAAATAAATTGTGCATGTAAAAGGAATAATGAGCATGAGAGATTCTGAGTAACACACATAAAATGCTGGAGAAACTAAATTGGCCAGACAGCATCTAGGGAGAGGAATAAGCAGTTGATATTTTGGGCCAAGACCCTTCATCATGAATAAGTGGGTAATGTTCATGGGCTTTCAGAAATCTGATGGTGGAGGGACAGAGGTTGTTCTTCAGGATCCTTACCTCCTCTCTGATAGTAGTAATGAGAAGAGTGCAAGTCCGGGATGTAAGGATGCTGGCCTCTTGAGGCGTTGCAACTTGAAGGTGTCCTTGGTGATGGTGGGGGGGGGGAGTTTGTGAATGTGATAGAAGATAGAGGATAGTCCCTTGGCCCATAATGCTGTGATGAATCTATCAAATGAGTACTCAAATGGCCAACTAAATTAATCTCTTCTCCCTATACAATATCTATATCCTTCAATTTTCTCACATTCCTGTGCCTATCTGAACATCTTGTAAATGATGGAGCTGGCTGAGTCTACAACTTTCTGCAGCCTCTTGTCATCTTGTCCACTGGAACCAGTGGACAACCAGTCCATTGCACATCTATAGAATTTTGCAAGGGCCTTTGGTTCAAAGTTCAAAGTAAATTTATTATCAAACTACTATATACTCTGAGAGTCATACAGATTCTCCTCAAAGTAGAACTTTGATAGAGTAGAACTAAAAATCAGGATAGTCATATCAAAGCTTAAAATCAATAGATTTTTTAGATTAATGGAACTCTGGGTATGGAGATCAGGTAGGTAAGGGGCAGTGCAATGGAAGGTTGTTTGGGTGGCAAAGTAGTGTAGTCTAGTAGAGCTGCTGCCAGCTCCAGTGACACATCTTCATTTCTAACTTCTGCTATGGTTTGTGTTCAGTTTCATGTGCTCCCCGTGACAGTGTAGATGTCTTCAGATGTTTTGATTTCCTCCCAGAGCATTGCAAGTAAATTGGCCCCTCTACATAGTTGTGCTAGGTGGTGGAGTAGTCAGATCTGGTAGTGGTGGGAATGGGAGTACAGTGGCTGGTTCATTGATGGAAGTGTGGGCAGTGTATGTTGTAGGGAAAATTTAGTGTGGAAATGGGATTACTGTGTGTAAACTTGATAGGCTGAATGATCTCTCACGTTGGCGTATAAGATTATGAAAGAGTGGACAGCTGGTGCCTTCTTTCCCAGGGCAGCAATAGCCAATATGTGAATAATGTGAATAAGTGTGAGGTTATCCACTTTGGGAGTAAGAACAGAAAGGCAGATTATTATCTGAATGGTGTAGAGTTAAGTAACGGAGAAATACAGAGATCTAGGAGTCCTTATTCATCAGTCACTGGAGGTGAATTAGCAAGTGCAGCAGGCAGTGAAGAAGGCTAATGGAATGTTGACCTTTATTACAAAGGGAATTGAGTACAGGAGCAAGGAAATCCTCTTGCATTTGTACAGGGCCCTGGTGAGACCACACCTGGAGTATTGTGTACAGTTTTGGTCTCCAGGGTTAAGGAAAGACATCCTGGCTGTAGAGGAAGTGCAGAGTAGATTCACAAGGTTAATTCCTGGGATGTCTGGACTGTCTTATGCAAAGAGGTTAGAGAGACTGGGCTTGTACACGCTGGAATTAAGGAGATTGAGAGGGGATCTGATTACAACATATAAGATTATTAAGGGATTGGACAAGATAGAGGCAGGAAATATGTTCCAGATGCTGGGAGAGTCCAGTACCAGAGGGCATGGTTTGAGAATAAGGGGTAGGTCATTTAGGACAGAGATAAGGAAAAATTTCTTCTCCCAGAGAGTTGTGGGGGTCTAGAATGCACTGCCTCGGAAGGCAGTGGAGACCACTTCTCTGGATGCTTTCAAGAAGGAGCTAGATCGGTATCTGATGGATAGGGGAATAAAGGGATATGGGGACAAGGCAGGAACCGGGTATTGATAGTAGATGATCAGCCATGATCTCAGAATGAGATGGCTCATTCTCAAATGGCTCGAAGGGCCGAATGGTCTACTTCTGCACCTATTGTCTATAATATCAAAAGACATCTGTTTAAAGCAGGGGTCCCGAACTTCAGGTCCATGGACCTTTTGGTTAATGGTATGGCTCTGTGACATTAAAGAAGTTGGGAACCCCTGTTTAAGGTGAGTGGAGGTATCACAGGTAGGTTTTGTTTCCAACTTCCAGTAAGACAGTGAGGTGCTCAGATGCAAAAGCCTCTCCGGGGCCAACCAAAGGTGTTTTTGTCATTTTTAAGCATCTTTTTTATGGTCGCAACACAGGGCTGGACATGAAAAACATCAAATACTGCAAGCTTACCCCATCTGTAAGCTGCATGTTTGGCGGAGGAGCTGAAATTGGTGCAGACCATGTTGCTGCTTCCTTCAGAGGCATTGGAGTCATTGCACAAAGTCTCAGAGCAAATGATTATCTGCACATTTTTCTTATGATTGTAAGTCCCTTTTGGACATTGGTAATATATTGTAAGTCTGGTTCAGTTCAATGGTTTATTGGGGAGACTGATGGCGGGGGACCTGCATGGCCCAAGTTGCATGAAGTCTGGGCCTCAAGCCTGTTGCAGCAGTCTAGGGAGGGAGATGCTGGCAGCGGTGTGGCATGACATCTAAGCAGAGTTGGGGACTGGCCTCTTCCACTGGTGCTGCCCTCTAGTATTCACTCACTGAAAGACAAGTGTGCATACGTTCACCTGCCTGCTGCTGAGAACTGCTTGTTCTTGCCAACAGCAGCCATGCACCATCAATTTACAGGTCATGTCACGCTTTAGGACTTGGGCTATATATTTTTTTTGGGTGACTGTGTCTTTACTGCTATCCTATAAGTGCTTTGTGCTATGTATGACTGTTTGTACTGTGTTCTGCACCCTGGCCCTGGAGCAACGCTGTTCCATTTGGCAGTTTTCATGTATGGTTGAAAGATAATTAAACTTCAGTTTGAACCTTTGCACAGGGCATGTGCCTGGAGTGCATTGTCAGAGGTGGTGGTAGAGACAGATACATTAGGGACTTTTAAGAGACTCTTAGGTGCATGGGTGAAAGGAAAATGGAGGGCTCTGGGCTGTGTAGGAGGGAAGGGTTGGATTGATTGTGGAATTGGTTTTTATGGGTTAGCACAATACTGTGGGCTGAAGGGTCTGTGCTATCCTGTTCTATGTGCTTCTATGTTGTTATGAAATATGCAACTTTATTGAATGGCAGAGCAGGATGCCACAGGATAATGTGAACAAATGTAAGTAAGATGTTTACTTGAGAGTAACATTTCATCTCTGGAGGCACGAGGAAAACTCCTATAGGAAGAGCAAAACTCTCAGTTACGAAACAGATTTTCTGAACTAAACTGTGCTAGTGTATAACAGCGACTGACTGATACAATAACAATAACCTCGCACTCAATGTCAATAAAACCAAGGAACTGTTTCTCGGCTTCAGGAGAGAGAAACCAAAGGTGCCGGAGCCGGTAATCATTGGTGGATCAGAGGTGGAGAGGGTCAGTAACTTGAAATTTCTGGGTGTCCATATCTCAGGGGACCAGTCCAGGGCCCATCATATAAATATTATTGTGAAGGAAGCACAATGGTGCCTCTACTACCTCAGGAGCCTGCAGATACTTGGCACGCCATCGAAACCTTGGCATACATCTATTGATGTGTGGTGGAAAGTGTGCTGACTGGTTGCATTACTTCCTGGTATGGGAACACCAATGCCTTTGGGCAGAAAATCCTACAAAAGACAACAAATTCAGCCCAGTACGTCACGGGTAAGACCCTCCCAACGACTGAGCACATCTAAATGAAATGTTGCCGTAGAAAAGCAGCATCCATCATCAAAGATCCTCACCGCCACCCTGGCCATGCTCTTTTCTCGCTACTGCCATCAGGAAGATGGTACCGGAGCTTCAGGACTCACACTACCAGGTTCAGGAACAGTTATTACCCCTCAACCTTCAGGCTCTTGAATAAAAGGCAATAGCTACACTCGTTTAAGGACTCTTTTATCTTGTTATTTCATGCTCATTGTGTATTGCTATTTACTAATTTCTGCATTTGCACTGTTTGTTTACAGATAACATTTCCTGATGTTTACAGTTACTCTTCTATAGATTTGCCGAGTATGCCTGCAGAAAAAGAATCTCAGGGTTGAATGTAGTGACATGTATGTACTGTACTCTGATAATAAATTTTACTTTGAACTTGGAACATCTCTTGGGTTATATACTTATGTCACATGGTTGAGGTTTTAAAAAGTTATGTTGAAATGGATCAAGAAGCAACTTAGCTCAAGGAAATTACTGATGGGCAATAAATGCTGGTCTGGTCAACAGCTCCTGCATCCTGTGGAAAAAAAATACATGTATTAACAGAATGTCACGTTAATGGTCTGGCAAATTAGTTCTATAACCGTGAATTGTCTCTGCAGAATTTGAAGTCAAAGTCAAGTTTATTGTCATGTGCACAAGTAGAAGTGCGCAGATGCAATAAAAATTTTACATGCTGCAGCATCAGGTAACCAGCATTCACAAGGAAAACATAACTGAGCACCATTTTTGAAGGAAAGTACGCTTCTAGAACAGAATATGAGTGCAATCTGTTTCTCAGTGGTCATGGTGTTGCTAAACCCTTGTAATTGGGGCCGTGTTGGTTGGTTCAAGAATTGAATGGTACCTGTTCTTGAATGTTGTGGTGAGGGGCTTCAAGCTTTTGTACTTCCTGTTTGATGGTTTGTTCATTCATAATGTGCCATGTCTTATGACGTGGGTGATCATGGTCTTTCCGTGGCCATAATTGCTCTTGGCAAATTTTTCTGCAGAAGTTGTTTGCCATTTCCTTCCTCTGGGCAGTGTCTTTGCAAGATGGGTGACCCCAGCCATTATCAATACTCTTCAGAGATTGTCTGCGTGGAGCAGTGGTCTCACAACCAGGCTTGTGATATGCAACAGCTGTTCATACGAACATCTACCACCTGCTCCTGTGGCTTCACAGAACCCTGATCAGGGGCGGGGGGGAAGCTAAGCAGGTGCTACACCTTGCCCAAGGGTGACCGGCAGGCTAGCAGAGGGAAGGTGTGTCTTGCACCTCCTTCAGTGGAAACGCATCTCCATCCCGCCACCCACTGTCTGATGATAGCTTGGAGAAAATGGCATAGTGGGGGTGGTCTTTGATTATGGTTGTTGCCTTTTACCACTACTACTTATAAATATTGGCCTACCAGCACAGTAACATCAGCGCCAGACTCTGGAGCGAAGGTTCCTGAGTTTGAATCCAGTCGGGCCGCTCCCAGACATGCTTTCCATCCATGCCGGGTTGAGTGTCGAGCTCGCAACCTGGCCTCGTAAAAAAAATATTGCGCTGTGAGAAGGACATGGGCGCCCACTCAGAGAATCTTCCCTCCAAGACAACCACTTGAAAAAATATAAGTGGTCACCGATATGTGGCACGCAGAAACAACCTATAAAAATTACCGATGGTAGGGAGGGATTTGCCCATGTTGTATCGTGCTGAGTCAATGACTCTCTGCAGCTTCTTAGGTTAGTATAGATATTGGATTATTACTGTCACAGGTACCAAGATACAGCGCTTGTCTTGCATTCTGTTTGCATACAAATCAAATCATTACACAGTGCATTGAGCTAGAATCGGGTAAAACAATAACAATACGGAATAAAGTGAAGGTCCATGAAGGTTCAGAGATGACTGGAAGGATGTTTTTTTTCTCTCTTTTTTAAAAATTTTATCCTCAATTGGACTGGCCAATCTTTCTTTTTCTTTCTTTTTTTCTTTTGTTTCAGTTTAGTTAGTGGGGTCTTTTTCTTTTATCAATAAAATTTCCAATCTTTTTTTTATGATTGCTATGAGGAGTTGTAGTTTTTCTTGACCATTGTATATGTAACAGCATAATATTTTACCTATTTGATTTTGACATTATATACTTTCTGTTTTTATTATTGCTGTTTATATGTCTTTTATATAATCTGTTTGCTAAACTCCACCCCTGATTTGTATATTCTTTATTGGAAAATCAATAAAAAGATTGAAAAATGAAAAAGAAGAATAAAGTGTAAAAGCTACCGAGAAAATGCAGTGCAGGTAAATGATAAATTGCAAGATAATATTGACATAGATTGTGAGGTGGAGAGGCCACCTTATTATAGTTTTACACTTTACTTTTATACTTTATTGTCACCAAACAATTGATACTAGAGTCTACAATCATCACAGTGATATTTGTTTCTGTGCTTCATGCTCCCTTAAGTACAAATCAAAGTAAATATAATAAAAATTTAAATTATAAATCATAATTAGAAAATAGAAAAGGGAAAGTAAGGTAGTGCAAGTCAGGTCCAGATATTTGGAATGTACGGTCCTGTGGTAAACTATGTATACCTGTCTGGACACACCCCTCTGCTGACTGCTCCTGTGGCTCCTCCCACAGACCCCTGTATAAAGGCGATTTGGGCACTGCTCCTCCCTCAGTCTTCGAGATGTTGTGCTCCCTTTTCGCTGTTAATAAAAGCCTATCATTCACTTCCAGTCTCCCAGAGTTATTGATGGTGCATCAAGTCCAGATCTGGGCAAGGATCCGTTCAGCAGTCTTATCACAGTTGGAAAGAAGCTATTCCCAAATCTGGCTGTACAAATCTTTAAACTCCCGAACCTTCTCCCGGAGGGAAGTGGGACAAAAAGTGTGTTGGCTGGGTGGGTCTTGTCCTTGATTATCCTGGCAGCACTGCTCCGACAGCGTGCAGTGTAAAATGTATTGTACAAGGGATCCATTCAGGAATTTGATAACACTAGGACAGAAGCTGTCTTTGAGCCTGATGGTACAGGCTTTTAAATCTTCTGGTTGAGGCGAGAAGAGACAGGAGGTTGGTTTCTGTGATGTGCTGAGCTGTGTCTATGACTTGCCATCACCTGTGGGGTAGTTGCCATACCAGGCTGTTATGCAACTATACAGAATGCTCTCTATAGTGCATTGATAAGAATTGGTAAAAGTTGACTGGGACAGGCCAAATTTCTTTAGTTTCCTGAGGAAGGGGAGGAGCTGGTGAGCATTCTTGGCTGCGACCTTAATGTAGTTGGAACAGAATCGGCTATTGGTGATGTTCATCCATGGAAACTTGAAGCTCTCACCAGACCATGATTGCAACTGGTCAGGACACTTTCAACAGGACTTCAGCAGAAATTAGTCATTGACAACCCAAACCTCCTCAGAAGGTAAAGACACTGGCACACCTTCCTTGTGATTGCATCTATTTGCCGAGCCCAGGACAGCTTATCTGATATGTTAACGCCCAGGAATTTGAAGCTGCTAACTTTCTCCACTGTTGATCCCGCCCCCTACGAGTTGACTGATGCAGTTCACATGTTTGCACTTCTTCCCCTTCCTGAAGTCAACAATCAGCTCTTTAGTTTGACTGACATTGAGTGAGAGGTTGTTGCTGCGGCACCACGGAATCGAATATCCTATCACGGTCCTGTACTCTGACTGTTCTCCACTTGTGATTTGTTCAGCAACAGTGAAGCCACGAGGGAATTTAGATACACATTTAAATATAATATGAATCTGTGTGTATGTATATATATTACACATACACACATATAAATTCAAATACTGTATATATAATTTGTTAATTAATTTTCTAGTAGCTGCAGAGTTAAAATATACTTTATTTAGAGATACAGTACAGTGCAAAGATCGTAGACATATGTAAAATGAAGATGCTCTCAAAGTAATGAAATGAAACATTTCTAAATATCAAAAAAAATTACCATAAAGTGCAGTAAATAGTATAAACCTGAATCAAGTCAATATTTGGTGTGCCCACCCTTTGCCTTTAAAACTGCATCAATTCCCTTAGTTATACCTTCACGCACCTTTACAAGAAAACCGGTTGGTAGGTTGTTCCAAGCATCTTGACACAGTTTCTGTACAGTTCTATATTCTTTGGCTGTCCTGCTTGCTTCTGTCTTCCCAGGTAATGCCAGACAGCCTCGATGATGTCGAGATCAGAGCTCTGTGGAAGGCATCTGAAACCATTTAAAAAAAGTCAAGGGTCCCTAAGACTTTAGAACAGTACTGAACAGCATGGTAATAGGATCTTCTGGCCCAGTGAACCAGCAGCACCCAGTGACATCCACGTGACCAATTAATTAACCTACTAATCCGTATGTCTTTGGAACGTGGGAGGAAACCATAGGGTGTTGGGGATAATGTGCAAACACATTGAAGACAACGGCTGGATTTGAACCTGGGTTGCTGGCATTGTAAAGGCGTTATGCAGTCAAGATCTTGAACAAATAACCTAGTTTATGTTAGTTCTCTTTGGCGTTTAGTTACCTGGTTTGTTTGCAGAGTTGTGTCTTATCCAGTGCAGAAAATGCATTTTGTATTTAGTCCCATTATTGGCTTAACCTTAAATATTCCTTTGAATTTAATTCCATTCTGAACATCGTTTTTTTGTTGCCTTTTTATTAGATTTTAATCCTCCTTTAAGGTTATTATAACTGGCGATGGGGTGGGGGGAATAGTGGGGGCAAGCTCCCATTACCTAGTAAATGTTTCCAATGGTGTGTGTCTCAAATAATCTCTGACAACTAAGTCCAACTTCTGGCTTTCTTGTGTGGCTTAGCTACTAACCGCACTGGAATCATTGTCACTGGCAGGAGAGGGGGCAAAGGCGGGTTGCTGGTGCATTAAAACCAGTCGCTTCGCGCAAATGGGGGTCATCAGCAATGGTTTGAGAAGGAAAGCTCCTGCCTCAAACCTTTGCTGCCTTGCAGCCATACTTAACTCATGGGGAAGGCTTCAGGAGTTAATCCTGAAGAAAAATCTGGAGCTGGATTCCTAAGGCAGTCCTACTTTGAGTTCAACACTGACTGGTAAATCCTGCGGCACTGCTGGTCCCAGATTGTATCAGTCTCTGGCATTCTCTTTGATGCATCAGCTGTGTGGAGAGGGGGAGCCTGCTACATGGGCAACTGCTTGCTCTCCATGTCGTACTGCCCTGGCATGGACACCTGGGATGCAACATCCATGGTCGGCCCCCATCAACAGAGGGCCTCCTCCTCCTTGGAATCCTCTTTTATCTCCACAATTAGAAGATGATCATTTCTATAGGCCCGGAGTTTTTGTGAGGCAACACTTCACCTGCAAATCTGCTGGAGTTGTCTGTTGTGTCCGGTGTTCCTGATGCGAGCTCCTCTAGATTGGTGAGACCTGATGTAAATTGTTGAGCATTTCTGCTCCATTCACCAAAAGCGGAACCTTTCAGCGGGCCAACATTTTAATTCCGATTCCCATTCCCGTTCCAACATGAAAGTCCATGGCCGCCTCTTTTGCCACGATGAGGCCACCCACAGGGTCCCCTCCACCTTCCATTTCTCCTATGGTCCACTCTCCTCTCCTATCAGATTCCTTCTTCTCCAGCCCTTTACCTTTCCACCTGGCCAGCTTCACCTTTCAGCTTCTAGCTATCCCCTTCCCCTCACCAGCTTTTTATTTCTGGCATCTTCATGGTCTTCTGCCGCTTCAAGTTTCGACGTGTGTGTTCAGAGATGCTCTTCTCTATAATGCATGGTTATTTGGGTTACTGTCAGCTTGAACCAGTCTGGCCATTCTCCTCTGACCTCTTTAATTAACAAAGCATTTTACCCACAGGACAGCCACTCACTGGATCTTTATTTGATTTTTTGCACCATTCGCCATAAGCTCTAGAGACTGGTATGTGTGAAAATCCCAGAAGATCAGCAGTTTCTGAGATACTCAAACCACCTCATCTGGCACCTATAATCATTCCACGGTCAAAGGCACTTGGATCACATTTCTTCCAAGAGTTGTTGGTGACATATCGAATTTCCTCAGATTCCTCAAGAAGTAGAGTAACTAATGTGTACTCTTTCTGAATGCATCGATGTGCTGGGCCCGGGATCGATCTTCTGTGATGTTGATGCCAAGGGACTCGAAGCTGCTCGCTCATTCCACTGCTGGTCCAGTGATGAGGACTGGTGTGTGTTCTCCCAGTTTCCTTTTCCTGATGGTGTGTTCCCATTCACCATCACCCTGCTTGAGGGGACATGTCATTTGGTTAGTTCCAAAACTTTGGCATTGTGTCTCTGAAGAACATTCAGGCATTGAGATTAATTAGAGTTTTAACCAATCAAAACTGAAACCATCTCCAAAAGCTTTCATGAAAATAGTTGTTTTTTTAATTGCCCCTTTCACCCTGGGAATGAAAGGCCAACCATGCAGAATTTACATTTCATTTTCCTTCAGAATACTTCTACAGACAGACCAACATGTTTCCATGTGTTGGTCAGGCTGGTCAGTAGTGTGCAATGTCCAAGAGTGAGGGGGGAAGTCAGTTGCAAAAACAAAAATATTCACGGTAACATGAAAAGAAAATGAAGATTTTGCGTGGGTTTTCAGTCCGAGGGATTGTTCTCCCATGATTCTGTTGTCCAGACACTTTGTAAATGATTTCCAATGTCTAATAGCAAACAGCCTTGGTGAAAAGTAATCAATGAGACACTGTGACTGACTGGTTCTGTTTCATCAGTAAGACCATGGACTTGCAATCAAACACGTACACACAACTGTGGCTATTTACTTAGGCAGATTTAACCAGGCAACTACTGTCTGATGAGAGGTGATTCAATGGAGATGTACAAGATGATAAGAAGCATAAACTGAGTGGCCATTGTAATAGGCACCTCCTGTATATTCCTGGTCTTCTGCTGCTGTCACCTATTCAGTGTGTTGTCAGTTAAGAGGTCCTCTTTTTATTTATTTATTGAGATACAAGCAGAATAGGTCCTTCCAGCTCTTCGAGCTGCGCTGCCCAGCAAATCCCAATTTAATCTTAACCTAATCATGGGACAATTTACAACAACCGATTAACCTACCAGCCAGTACTTCTTTAGGCTGTGGCAGGAAACTGGAGCACCTAGAGGAAACCTACTTAGTCATAGGGAGAACATACAAACTCCTCATAGGCAGTGGTGAGAATTGAATCCAGCTCGCTGGTACTGTAAAGTACTGTGCCACGTGATCATTGGAGTTACTGTCACATTCCTGTCAGCTTGGAAAGTCTGGCCATTCAAGAAAGTGTTTTTACCCACAGAGCTAACAGAACTGCTGCTCACTAGATTTTTGTTTTTGTTTTTAACACCATTCTCTGTAAACTTGAGAGACCGTTGTGCATGAAAATCCCAGGAGATCAGCAGTTTCTGAGATACTGAGATCACCCTGTCTGGCACAAACAGTCATTCCACGGTCAAAGTCACTGAGATCTCATCTCTTTCTATTCTGATGTTTGGCCTGATCAACCTCTTGACCATGTCTGCATTCTTTTATACATTGAGTTTCTGCCATATGATTTGCTGATTGGATATTTGCATTAACGAGCATATGTATCTAATTAAGTGGCCATTTGGTGGCTTGATTGAGTGGCTAGCCAAAGACTTGTACCCAGGGAGGAAATAGCTAATACGAAGGGCATAGTTCTAAGGTGATTAGAAGAAAATATAAGACATCAGAGGTAAGTTTTTTTTACATAGAAAGTGGCGAGAGCATGGAGCGCTTTGCAAGGGGTGGTGGTGGAGTCAGATACATTAGGGGCATTTAAAAAATGTCTAGATTAGCACATGGATGATAGAAAAATAGAGGGTTATATTTGGGAGAAGGGTTAGATTGATCTTAGCGTAGTCTAAAGGGTTAGCACAAATCATGGGCTGAAGGGCCTGTGCTGTTCTATATTGGCTATGGTCAAGAAGGAATCTGTGCCACTCACAAAACAGTTCTTGCTTTTGTACTATCTTGGCTGTCCTTGTTATTAACTCTAGATTGCATGTGGTATCCGGGGTGAGAGATACCTGACTGATATCTTGACTAGCTTTCTCAACACTCTGTTTTCTACCATTTCTCCCCTGACACATTGACACAGTCAGTCGAAAATTATTTCATAGCTCTTAAAATCTGGGTGGCCTGACGTGGCAGATATGTGATAGACTCTGGATATATGTGAGCTCTGCAGTTAACCCACCACTCCCTCACAGGATAGGTCAGCCAGGATAGGAAGCAATATCATGGGAGATTGACTAATACGTGTATCTGAGATGTTAATGTTAATTTGTTTTATTCAGCCACCTGACTCAAAATTGCTGTGCAGGGGACAAATGATAACTGAACCCAAGAGACTTAAAATGTAATTTCAGCATTGCAAATTTAATGTGATGTTTTCAGTGCTTGTTTATGATGAAGTACATGTCCAAACCTATCCTCGGCAAGCAGAAGTGCAAGATTGTTTCTCTGACTCATATTTGCAGCTGGGTTTGTCCCAGGGACAAACCCAGAGACTGTCATCATTTGCTGCTGGGAGATCAGCTCGGTGAAAGACATCCTTCGATCTGCTGGAAACCTGTTGGTCTGCCAGCACATTGAGATGTCTGTGGAGGAACGCTGCCGCCTGGCACACTCCAGGCTGCAGGAGTACGTGCTGAGGGAAGCACAGAAGCTCGATGCAGCCACAGCAAGGGCTCAAGGTGTGGGGGGAGGGCACATTATAGTGTCCTTCCATTACTGGACAGGGAGGGGTTGGGTTGGGTGAGTAAGCTCCTCGATTATTGTAGTAGTGTACCACCCCAAAGGGCCATATGAGTGGCGGCAGTGCTATTAGTTTTAAGAAATGCAATAGAATGCTACTTGGTGCATAGTCTATGAACATAGCAATAAGGCATTACATGGTTTATTCTTGTAAATAATTTTTAACAATATGAATAAAGATTTTTTTAGTTAAGTAAAAGATCCGTCTTCCTGTAACAGGATTTAGAATTTGTAGGTGTCAGTTACAATCTGCAGAAATGCCTTCACTGACAGAACAGTGACATTTACCTGTAGCACCTAGTTTAATAGTATAGCCTAACAGATCTGCCTTATAACTGAACAAACCAGAAGATCAGGTTTACTTGTGCCTTTACTGCTAATTTACATGGGGAAAGTAATCTGATATTGACTCAGATTTTCAAATTGGTTGGATATTGGAAACCACTTTCAAAATCTCTGAGCAACAATTCAGCTCCTCTCCTGCGGGAACGTATTCCAGGGCATATCAGGGAAATGGTAAGTGTTTCAAACATTTGCTGATTTCATTTCAGATTTTTCAGCATCTGCAGGGTTTTGCTTCTTGACTCAGATGAGGGCGAGTACCCTTAAAGCTGGACTCGAAGTAGAACTTCAACTGGAAAGACTACTTTTCATTTGAGGGGAAAGCATGGAGTGTTTTTTTGGAACTGGTTTAATATAGTGGTCCAAACTCTGAACAGATTTCACTGGAGTAAATAAAGAGAATCGGAGCTGCCTGCATGATGAGAGTGTGAAGCATTGAATAAACTTGTCTAGAATAGGTGGTTAAATTCTCTATTACTGGAGATGGTAATTTGTCTCCTTTATGGCCTGTATGTTACTTGCCCTTACCAGATATTCAGAACATGTTCTCTTCTCTTTACTATCATCAGGAGACTGAAGACACATACTCAGTGTTTTAGAAAGAGCTTCTTCATCTCCACTATCAGATTTATAACACCATCTCTTGATGCTCAAATGCTCTCTTTTAGCACTGCCTATTTATTTTTTATATTTCTTATTGTAACTTACAGCATTTTTTGACAATAATTTACTTATACTATATATTTACTTATAGCACAGTGCAATACATGTCTGCTGCAAAATAACATATTTCACGACTAATGTATCAGGTGAATGTAATAAAGCTGATTCTGATTGTGAATGGTTAGGTGAGCTGTCTGCGGAATGGGCAGATTCATTTGCTGAGGAGATGAGAAAGGCATTGGCAGTCGTCAGTGAGACACCTACAGTCCGAATTTATGGAATGTTATTGATGAAGTAAGTGATGAAAATTGGCCAGAGGATAGTGCCTTGAGAAACTTCCCCAGTGTTGTCTGGGACCATACCGGCAGATCTTCGCTGGCCATAAGGCGGGGCTGTTGTGGACTGTCTCTGGATTTGATGGAGGCAGAGCAATGAGCTGCAGGGAGATGTTGGAAGGCAGTGCTGTGATTCGAGTTGTTAATGGCTATAGAGTGCATGGGCCAGACGAGCAGGGAAACAGTGCCAGTCACAGTCACGTTCAGTTTAGATTATTGGGTTGAAGTGTCTAGTACCAGAGGTGAGTGGGGGTAGTGTGGAGAGCAGTTTAACTGCTGCACCGGAGTAAGCTCCAGAGAGATGTAAACTCAGCCAGCTCCATCAAAGGCACTGGTCTCCAAAGTATCCAGGACATCTTCAAGAACCGATGCCTCAAAAAGGCTACCCTCTTCTCATTGCTACCATCAAGAAAGAGGTACAGGACCCTGCAGGCACACACTCAATTTTTCAGGAACAGCTTCTTCCCCTCCGCCATCAGAATTCTGAATGGAGATTGAATGCATGAAAACCACCTCATTACTTTTTTATTTCTATTTTTGCACTACTTATTTAATTTAACTATTATATATTTACAGTAATTCACTTTTTTCTCTGTTGTTATGTATTGCAATGTACTGTTGCCGCAAAGACAACAAATGGTAACATATGCTGGTGATATTAAACCTGAATCTGATTCATTTCAAAGGAGATGTGAGGGCAGGTTTTTACACAGCGAGTGGTGGGTGCCTGCAATGTGCTGTCCGGGGTAGTGGTAGAGGCAGAAACATGAGGGACCTGTAATTGATGTTAGAATGTGATGCAAATGGAGAGATATGGAGATTGTGTAGGCAAAAAGATTAATTTAGTTTGACATTCTATTACAAATTTCATTGGTATGGCAAAATACTGTGGCCTGTTCCTGTGCTCTTTTGGTCTGTGTTCTATTTCCAGCCTCGTGTTGTGCATGATCAGAGAGGTTAAAGGAAGTTGGGCGTGGAACTGGCAGGTGATGATCTGGTTATGGAATGGTCTAACAAGGAAGCAGGTCCCTTAGTGTTTTGTCACTGAGCTGATCATCACACTCCCATTTACAAGCACATGGTCTACAATCTTCTCTCCCTTGCTCACCTCTGACAGAAGCTTCCTCAATGTTGTGAAATTCCCTCCCTCCACCATGCTCAGAGACAGTGTTTTCCAAAGTCTCTGCCACTCTATCGGGGTAGTGTGTTCCAGTGTTAATACCACACCCTCCGACGGTTCCAGTGTCTCTGCCACCCACTTAGACTGTGTGTTCCAGTGTCCCCACCCCTTCAGACACAGTGTTCCAGTAACATCACCCCTTCAGATAGTTTGCCAGTGTCTCCAACCCCCAGACATACTTTTCCTGGTCTTTATCACCCCCTCAGCCAGTGTGTTATAAAATAAGCTGAAAATGCTTGTAGAGGAATGGAACTTGGAGATGTGGCAGATGCTGGTGATTTGAGAAGTTGAGCAGAGGGTTATTGAAGGTCTTTGGACCCACTTCTAGAGAGAGAGAGAGAGAGAGAGCGCAGATACAGTGCAGGAGTGATTTGAAGAAGATTTGCGAAGGATATCCAACAAGGAGCCATCGAAGTATAGTGGGTCAATCATGGGTGGTTAATCTGAAGATCAGCAGAGGTCAGTTCTAGATTCAAGATTGTTTATTGTCATTCTTCAGTACCCGAGCGTAAAGGAGAATACAGTGATTCTCTCTCTGGATCTGATGCTGTATAAAAACATAATAAACAAAGAATACAATAAAAGACAACAACAAGTAGTCTCTATAAATAACATGATCGAATTGCTTGTTTTGTAGATAGTGTTGATGCTGTAAAGCTTTCCCAGTGCCCTCTGGGATGGTTGGGAGTGGGGGCAGGGGTGAGGTAGACAGCATTGATAAATGCAACAGTAAACTCCCTAAGGAGACAATGTGGCCTTTGGTTAAAACGGGGCCATCAGTTAAGACAATAGACAGTAGGTGCAGGAGTAGGCCATTCGGCCCTTCTAGCCAGCAACGCCATTCACTGTGATCATGGCTGATCATACACAATCAGTACCCCATTCCTGCCTTCTCTCCATATCCCTTGACCCCACTATCTACAAGAGCTCTATCTAACTCTCTCTTGAATGCATCCAGAGACTTGGCCTCCACTGCCTTCTGGGGCAGAGCATTCCACATATCCACCACTCTCTGGCTGAAAAAGTTCTTCCGCATCTCTGTTCTAAATGGCCTACCCCTTATTCTTAAACTGTGGCCTCTAGTTCTGGACTCACCCATCAGCGGGAACATGCTTCCTGCCTCCAGTGTGTCCAATCCCTTAACAATCTTATATGTTTCAATCAGATCCCCTCTCATCCTTCTAAATTCCAGTGTATACAAGGCCAGTCGCTCCAATCTTTCATCATATGACAGTCCTGCTATTCTGGGAATTAACCTTATGAAACTACGCTGCACTCCCTGAATAGCAAGAATGTCCTTCCTCAAATTTGGAGACCAAAACTGCACACAATACCCCAGGTGGGGTCTCACCAGGGCCCTGTACAGCTGCAGAAGGACCTCTTTACTCCTATACTCAATTCCCCTTGTTATAAAAGCCAGCATGCCATTAGCTTTCTTCACTGCCTGCTGTACTGCATGCTTGCTTTCATTGACTGATGTACAAGAACACCTAGATCTCATTGTACTTCCCCTTATCCTAACTTGACTCCATTTAGATAGTAATCTGCCTTCCTGTTCTTGCCACCAAAGTGCATAACCTCACATTTATCCACATTAAACTGCATCTGCCATACATTTGCCCACTCACCCAACCTGTCCAAGTCACCCTGCATTCTCATAACATCCTCCTGACATTTCACACTGTGACCCAGCTTTGTGTCATCAGCAAATTTGCTAATGTTACTTTTAATCCCTTCATCTAAATCATTAATGTATATTGTAAACAGCTGCGGTCCCAGCACCGAATCTTGCGGGACCCCACTGGTCAGAGCCTGCCATTCCGAAAGGGACCCGTTAATCACTATCTTTGTTTCCTGTCAGCCAGCCAATTTTCAATCCATGTCAGTACTCTGCCCCCAATACCATGTGCCCTAATTTTGCTCACTAATCTCATATGTGGGACTTTATCAAAAGCTTTCTGAAGGTCCAGGTACACTACATCCACTGGCTCTCCCTTGTCAATTTTCATAGTTAATCAACAGAGATCAAAAGAATAGGGTAGGTGACATTAATTAAAGCACAGTCAAACCCCACTGTCAAATCCAGGAGATCAGGATCGAGGAGCAAGTGCAAAGAGAAGGAAGGAGGAGCATTAGGACCCCGCAGAGTCTGCACTGCCATGCATTTTGAATTCAGCCGCAATCGATTTGATGGGCATAACTGAATGAAGGTGGAACCAAAAGTAAATCATCCAGCTAATTTCTCTTTTAGTCAACAGATTAATTAATAATGATTCAAAATTCACAGCTAATTAATGGACTCCGCAATTTCTGTGATGTTTTACTGTCTCTGTACAGATGCTTAGTTGTTTAAAATGAATAGAATAATCAATTATGAAAATTAGTTGCCAGAGCTTTAATTTACATAATGCAAATAGTAACAAGTCAGGGTGCTTTGCTATGGAAGCTTAATTGGATGCAGCTTGTCACAGCTTTTAGTGCTGAAGGAATAAAGTAAGGGAAATTAAACAATCATCCACTATAAAATAGCAAATGTGCTTCAAGGATAAATCTCTCAGAAGGATGTTATTTACAGAGCCAGGTAAAACCCATGAGCATTGCAGGTTCCCAGTTTACTGGCTGACCTGTTGAATCAGGTTTAATTTTACTGGCATATATTGTATTATATATTATATGGATATAAATCTGATGGCGGAGGGGAAGAAGCTGTTCCTAAAGTGTTGAGTGAGTGTGTCTTCAGGCTTCTGTACCTCTTCCCTGATGGTAGCACCAAAAAGAGGGCATGTCCTGAGTAATGGAGGTCCTTAATGATGGATGCTGCCTTTTTTCAACGCATCCCCTTTTTTTGAACATGTCCTCAATGGCGGGGAGACTAATGTCCATGATGGAGCTGCCTGAGTTTGCAACCCTCTGCAGCTTTTCTCGATCCTGTGCAGTGCACTCCTTACCAGGAACTTGAAAATGCTCAAGCTTTCCACTGTTGATCTTGCGATGAGGGCAGGTGTGTGTGTGTGTTTGTGTGTGTGCGTGTGTGGTCATTTGTCTAATAAATGCTTTTGTTAATACTGTCTCTCAACTAAAAAGTAGTAATGGAGAACACTGACAATTTGGAGCAGGTCAGGTAGCATCTGTAGAAAGAGAAATGGAGTTAACATTTCAATAAGCGATCTGTAAGAACTCAGCAGTTCAAGCAACATCTCTGCGAATAAAGGAATTGTTGATGTTCTGGGATGCAGCCATGCATCCGGACCCAAAATGTCGACAATTCCTTTTCCTTCCACTGCTTGACCAGTGGGTTTTTCCAGCACATTGTTGCACTACTTTCTAGCATCTGCAGTCTCTAGTGTCTCCTGTCAAGGCCAGTCCTCATTAGGGGTTTGGAGATGGTGGGGGTCAGTAACTTTAAATTCCATGGCATTAGCCTATCAGAGGATCTGCCCTGGTACAAGCACATAAGCACCATCATAAAGAAGGCATAATAGTGCCTGGACTTCCTTAAAAGTTTGCATAGATTTGGCATGTCACCTAAAACCTTGACAAGCTTCTATAGTTGCACAGTGGTGAATATCCTGACTGGTTGCATCATAGCCTGGTATGGAAGCACCAATGACCAGGAATGGAAAGTGGTGGATACAGCCCAGTCCATCACTGGCAAAGCCCACCCCACTATTGAGCACATGGACAAGGAGGGCTGCCGCAAGATCATCGGAGATCCTCACCATCCAGACCATCCTCTCTCCTCGCTACTATCATCGGGCAGGGGGTACAGGAGCCTTGGGTCCTACACTACCAACTATAGGAGTAGTTATCCTTAAGCCATTAAGGATAATGTCACCTTAACACTGAACTGAGTCCACAACATATTTATGCATTTTCAGGAACTCTACAACTCATGTTCTCAGTAGCATTTGTTTACTTTTTTATTATTTGCACGATTAATCTTCTTTTGCACACTGAGTGTCAGTTTTTGACATTTACAATTCTTCATAAATTCTATTGTATTTCTTTATTTTCCCATAAATGCCTGCAAGAAAATGAATCTCAGAGAATCTGGTGACATATACATACTTTGACTTCATTGTTTCAGTTGAATATCTTTCGTTTGAACAAAACTTGCAGAAATTATTGCAGAAAATCCCATTATGAATGAAAAACTATTATCTACACATCACATTTCATATCCCACTGGGATTGACAGCCCCAGGTGCTCTTTTCATTGCCTGGTAATGTGGCAGCCAATTTGTGCACAGTATGCCTTGAAAGTGAACAGATTTTTTTCAGTGATGTTACTCAAGGTGGTGACCATGGAGAATTTCTCTGCTCTTTTGGGAGGCACTGGTAATGATCATGAATCATTTGATGTCACTCTACTCTTTAAGAAGGGAGAGTGGCAGAAAAAAAAGATTTTTTTTTTTGAAGCCAGTTAACCTGACTTCAGTAGTTCGGAAGATGTTGGCGATAATTACTAAGGATGAGGATTCGGGACACATGATAAAATAGGCCAAAGTCACCATGGTTTCCTTGCCTGACAAATCTGTTGGCATTCTTTGAGGAAATAATAGGCAAGATAGGCAAAGGAGAGTGATTGGATGTTGTTTAGTTGTTTACTTGGATTTTCAGAAGGCCTTTAACAAGGTGCTATGCATGAGGCTACTAAACAAGAAAAGATCCCATGGTATTACAGGAAAGATGCTAGCCTTGGTAGAAGATAGGCTGATTGGCAGGAAGTAAAGAGTGGGTGTAAAGTGTAAAGAACATCTTTAGGGAGCAATGTTTTAGAAAGACAGTGTCCATTATTAAGGACCTCCGGCACCCAGGGCATACCCTTTTCTCACTTTTACCATCATCCTAATTTAATTCTTAAGCTCCTTTCTGGTAGACTTATAATCTTCTAGATTTCCATCTAGTTTTTTGAACCTTTTGTAAGCTTATCTTTTCTTCTTGACTAGATTTTCAACAGTTTTTGTACACCACAGTTCCTGAACCCTACCATCCTTTCCCTGTCTCATTGGAGTGTACCTATGCAGAACTCCACACAAATATCCCCTGAACATTTGCCACATTTCTGCCGTACATTTCCCTGAGAACATCTGTTCCCAGTTTATGCTTCTAAGTTCATACTTGATAGTGTCAGATTTCCCCTTACTCCAATTAAATGCTTTCCTAACTTGTCTGTTCCTATCCATCTCCAATGCTATGGTAAAGGAGATAGAATTGTGATCACTATCTCCAAAATGCTCTCCCACTGAGAGACCTGACACCTGACTGGGTTCATTTCCCAATACCAGATCAAATACAGCCTCTCCTCTCAAAGGCTTATCTACATAATGTGTTAGGAAACCTTCCTGAACACACCTAACAAACTCCACCCCATCTAAACCCCTTGCTCTAGGGAGATGTCAATCAATATTGGGGAAATTAAAATCTCCCACCACAACAACCCTGTTATTATTACACCTTTCCAGAATCTGTCTCCCTATCCGCTCCTCGATGTACCTGTTACTATTGGGCGGCTTATAAAAAACACCTTCCTGTTCCTAACCTCCACCCACAGAGACTCTGTAGACAATCCCTCCATGACTTCCTTCTTTTCTGCAGCCATGACGCTATCTCTGATCAGCAGTGCCGTGCTCCCACCTATTTTGCCTCCCTCTCTGTCCTTTCTGAAACATCTAAAGTCTGCCACTCAATGTAACCATTCCTGCCTCTGACCCATCCAAGTCTCTGTAATGGCGACAACATTATAGCTCCAAATACTGATCCACGCTCTAAGCTCATCCGCTTTGTTCATGATGCTTCTTGCATTAAAATAGACACATCTCAAACCATCGGTCTGAGCGCATCCCTTCTCTATCACCTGCCTATCCTCCCTCTTGCACTGTCTACAAGCTTTCTCTATTTGTGAGCCAACCACCCCTTCCTCCATCTATACAGTTCTGTTCCCACCTCCCAGAAGTGTTCTAGTTTAAACTCTCTCCAACAGCCTTAGCAAACCTCCCCACCAGGATATTGGTCCCCCTCAGATTCAAGTGCAACCCGTCCTTTTTGTACAGGTCATGCCTGCCCCAAAAGGGGTCCCAATAATGCAGAAATCTGAATCCCTACCCCCTGCTCCAATGCCTCAGCCACACATTAGCAAGTATTCATAAGTCGGCCATTCATGACACACAGATGGCTTGTAATCTAATATCTAAACCAGATAGGTCAGTAGGCGACACACACACAAAATACTGGTGGAATGCAGCAGGTCAGGCAGCATCTACAGGGAGAAGCGCTGTCGATGTTTCGGCCCGAGACCCTTCGTCAGGACTTCGTTAGGTCAGTAGGCATTGGGTGACTGACTGTCACAAGATACAGTGATATTGTAATCTATAAGAAAATAACACTGTTAGAGCAAGTCAATAGGTAAACCATCAACCCCAGAGGTATTCTCATGATGCAGGATTACAATTCAACAACGATCTTCCCCCGGGTCCCCTCCGCCTTCCCTTTCTCCTGTGGTTCACTCCTCTCTCCTATTTGGCTCTTTCTTCTCCAGCCTTTGACCTTTCCCACCCACCTGGCTTCACCAATCACCTTCCAGTTCACCTCCTTCCCCCTCCCCCTGGCCTTTCTCTTCTGGCATTTTCCTCCTTCCTTCTCAGTCCAAAAGAAATGTTTTGGCTCAAAATGTTGACTGTTCATTCTTTTACATAGATGCTGCCTGACCTGCTGTGTTCCTCCACCATTTTATGTGTGCTGCTTTGGATTTCCAGCATCTGCAGACTTTCCAGGGTGAGGGTTTTCCTTTAGTTTAGATTTCCATCATCTGTAGTTGTTTTTTGTTGAATTTTCATTTACTGTAACTTCCTGACTGATTTGGATACCCGGTATTTGAAACTGAATTCCTGAGATAAAAATAAGTTCTACCTTAAATAGAAACAAAGAGTGGATGTGGAGAAGATATTTCCTATAGTGGGTGAGGAGGGTGCGATCTAGGACCAGAGGCCACAGCCTCAGAATAGAGAGATGTCCCTTTAGTACAGAGATGAGGAGGAATTTCTTTAGGCAGAGCGTGGTAAATTGATAGAAATCATTGCCACAGATAGCTGTGGAGACCGTATCTTTAGGTAGATCTAAAGCAGATGGTGATTAGTTCTTGATTAGTCAGGGCATAAAAGATTATGGGGAGGGGGCAGGAGAATGGGGTTGAGAGGAATAATAAATCAGCCATGATGGAGCGGTAGACCAGACTCAATGGCCTAATTCTGCTTTTGCCATTCATTTCAAAACTGTGAAGGTATGGTTACCATATCGAATGATTTTTGTGTATTTTTCGACTTCTGGACAAAATCGACTTATGGAACATTTGCAAATAAAAATGAACCTCTTTGTTATGCAGGGACGACCTGCACTTGAGTTCTTTAGGAGGGTCAGCTTCTTCTTGCCTTCTGCAACTTGAGAACAGACTTTGTCTCTACGATGCTGGATATCTGTCATCCCACCCAAAGAATGTATGGATTACCACTATTCTTCCCTGCTCTTCACCACCCTCGTCTCCCTTGTTTCATGAAAGAGCATTAAAAAAGATGAAACATACAATATCAATACCTTGGGAATTCTGTTCTGAGTTTGTTTGTTTGTTTATTTATTTAATTAGAGATGCTGTGCTTAACAGGCTTTTCCAGCTCAATGAGCTACATCGCTCAGCCACCCACTTAACCGTAGCTTCATAGAGTACCCCTGGAAAAGTACAGCACAGAAACAGGCCTGTTGGCCCTTCTAGTCCATGCTGAACCATTTAAGCTGCCTAGTCCCATTGACCTGGACTGTAGCCTCCATGCCCCTACCAGCTATGTACCTGCCCAAACTTTGCTTAGACATTGAAATTGAGCTTGCATCTACCACTTGTGTTGGCAGTTTGTTCCACACTCTCATGACCCTCTGAGTGAAGAAGTTTCCCCTCACGTTCCCCTTAAATCTTTCACCTTTCACCCTTGACCCATGGCTTCTAGTTGTAGTCCCATCCAACCTCAGTGGAAAAAGCCTGCTTGCACTTACCCAATCTATACCCTTCATAATTTTGAATACCTCTATCAAATCTCCCCTCAATCTTCTAGGTTCCAAGAAATAAATCACAGAATCACAGAGCAATTTAAAAAGACCAATTAACCTATTAACTTTAAGACTTTGAACTGTGAGAGGAAATGGGAGACCTGTGTTCTCATGAGAAGCACATACAGAGGATGCTGGAATTGAACACTGAACTTTGAGCTGCAATAGCATCGTACTAACCACTACACTACTATGACACCCTGAGTTGCTGAGGTGATAGAAACCAGCCAGATGGTGGGAAGATAGCACTGATAAGACAGGCCGGTCATTTTGAGATGATTTGGAAATTATGTTTATCTGGTGTTGATACTGCTGTATTATGAAATAAAAAGCAGAAATTGTTAAAAAAAAAGTTCGGCTGCTCAAACGACATCTATGGAAAGAAATTCAGTGAATATTCCAGGACCGAGACCCATCACCAGAAGTGATAAAGAGGAAACAAGTTAGTCTTAGCAGTAGAGAAGACAGAGGAGAGTAATAGCTGGATTCACCTTCACTTCTTCCTTCAATATAAGGAGCAAAATATCTAAGATACACATAACTATACAGTGGGACAGTGCTTTGTGCAGATGTAATTCAGGAATTCCCATTGCATTAATTTTAGAGAAGTGGAAATATCTGCAGAGCAAAATGACTGTTAGTAGAAATGCAAATTAAAGACATGAAAACTTTGCATCTGAAGCCTTTGAAAACCTCAGGATGCTCCAAATCACTCTGTAGCCAAATCTGTTTTTTTTTATATAAATGAGTGTTGTAATGTGGGAGGCTTGGCTGTTATTTTGTACACAGCAAGATGCAAAATAACTGCAGTTAGATCATCACTCAATGTTTTAGGAACAGTTCTGCCATCAGATTTCTGAACAGATCATGAATACTGCCTCACTATTCCTCTTTTGCTCTACCTACCTACCTATTCATCCATTTATCTATTTGCATGTCTGCTTTATTATATTGTAACAGTAATTTTTCTTGTCTTGCACTGTACCTTGTGGGACAGCATGGTAGTGTATTGCTTTACAGCAACAGTAATTGGAAAATCAGGGTTCAATTCCTGCCACTGTTTGTCTGTTCTCCCCGTGACTGTGGGGGTTTCCTCTGGCTGTTCTGGTTTCCTCCCACATTCCAGAAGATGTATGGTTAGGGTTAGTACGTTGCGGGCATGCGACAGTATGTTGGCACCAGAACACTTACGGTCTGCATTGGTCATTAGCGCAAACGATGCATTTCACTATGTGCTTACGTTGTTTTGATGTCCATGCGCCAAATAAAACAATTCTTTAATCTTTAATCTCTATTGCTGCCACAAAGCAATAAATTTCATGACGTATGTCAGTGAGGATAAATCGGATTATGATTCTGCTATCGATTGTGAGCAAATATTCGCTAGTCCTGGAGATATGTTCTTAGTGTTTGTGTGGATGACATCGTGCAGGCTCTTACATCCAGCTGAGATGACCTTCATTTAACCTGTCAGAAGGCAATGACAGATATCAATAAGGTTGAAAGAATGCAGAGAAAATTTACAAAGATGTTGCCAGGACTTGAGGACCTGAGTTATAGGGAAAGGTTGAATAAGTTAGGACTTTATTCCTTACAATGTTGGAGAATGAGGGGATATTTGATAGAGGTATACAAAACTATGAGGGGTATAGATAGGGTAAACACAACCACTGAGGTTGGGACTAGAACTAGAGGTCATGGTTTAAGGGTGAAAGGTGAAATGTTTGAGGGGAACTTCACTCAGAGGGTGGTGAGAGTATAGAATGAGCTGCCAGTGGAAATAGTGGATGCAGGTTCAATTTCAACATTTTTAGAGAAATATGGATATGTACATGGATGGGAGGGATTTAGAGTACTATGGCCCAGATGCAGGTCGATGGGACTAGACAGAATAATAGTTCAACATGAACTAGATGGACCAAAGAGGCTGTTTCTGTGCTGTAATGCTCTATGATTCTTTGAATCTAAGTGAAAATATGTTAAACACAGGTGAAAAATGTTACACTCAATTGGGAGGCTTATAACCACTTCCCTTTTGTGTCATGTGTGACAGCACTATCACAGAACTTTGATGACACATTAATTGTTGATGCTTCAATGAAGAAACATGGCAATGATCCATATGAACTGCATATTGAATTTCAATGTAGCATCCTGGCTGTAAATTCACACAGGCTATGAAACCATCACTGAACCTCTTTGATTTCACAGGGTGATAGAATTGCTTTGACTGGTATAAATGGTTCTGCCATTTAAGATTGCTGTTGATACCGCACGAACAAAAATTGCCATTCATTCCTGACACTTATGCACATTGTGACATAAATCTCTCCATTGACTCTCACAATCAGGGTGCTAAGACTCATTGTGACTTTGGGAACCATACATAATGTGGTCTCACTGCAAAAATTGCTTTTTTATTAACTGGAGCGGTTTTAAATAAAGAAATGACAGAATACAATCTGAGAGGCAACACCTCATGCTATACTAACCATCAGTGAGGTTGTATTGGGAAGGTAGCCTGTAGTCGTGTAGTGTGATACATGAGTTGAGTATGAAGTTCTCCTAAGGGGTTGTCTATTGATAGGTCTTCACATGGCTGTAAACACCAATCCACAGTTTTCTAGTGAGGGGCTTCCATACTTTACAATCCTGCCTCCTTCGCCTTTCACTGATCAATATGGAATTTAATCTGGGATGTTAGTATGGATTCCCGTAATGGAGAATGCCTGTGCATGACTTTGTTTAATGTGGGATGGCTGATGCATAGGCAACCACCACACAGTCCTTGACAGATCAGGGTCAGGGTCCAGTGGCATGGAATGCAGAACGACTGGAGGTCTTTCACTGCTGCCACCTTCCTCCACCCTCACTGCAGTTGTGGTGTGTCATCATCTTCCACCAGCTCTGCCGTTGATCTGGATTGCTCTTTGCCCTTGACCTTGCCACCACAGGTGACTCTATCAGGAGCTAACCTCCAGAAGGCATCGCTCCAAGCACAATCAAGTGACAAACATCATTCACCAAAATCTTGCTTTAATATACAAGATTATACCTTACTAAAAGTACAAGCTAGATCCAATTTTAGAGTCAGAATGCCACAAATTATCTTATGACTGATCAGCTATTACAGATAGGACAATCCACAATAACCGTCTGGATATAGCAAAACAAGATAAACCAGCAAGAACAGCTTACTTAATAGATATAGCCATTCCAAACTCATAAAACTTACAGAAATCAATAACTGAAAAACACCAGGAATATGCTGAATTAAAAGAGGAAATTGAAAGACTATAGAACGCGAACAGGGTATACATTGTTCCGATAGTAATATCTACAACTGGTATCATCTGGAATTCATTACACAATAGCATTAAACAATTAGGGCTACACAGCAATATCTGTGTAAATCTCCAGAAAGCCACAATACTAAACACCACTAGAATAGTCCAAAAGTTCCTAGAAATTGAGAAATGAGCGTGCTTGCCTATGCCTGTATCTGAGGTTATACCAGCTTCAGCTGAGAGAAAAAAATGTGTTTTTATAATAATAATAATAATAATAATAATAATTAATAAACAAACAAACAAACAAACAAACAATACATTTTGAGAACATGAGATGAAGAGTCCTTGAAAGTGAGTCTGTAGGTTATGGGAACATTTCAATGATGGGGCAATTGAAGTTGAGCGAAATTATCTCCTTTGGTTCAAGAGCCTGATGGTTGAGGGGCAATAACTATTCCTGAATCTGGAGCTTGAAGCTCCTGCGCCTTCTTCCCAATGACAGCAGCAAGAAGAAAGTATGACCTTTGTGGTAGGGGTCTCTGATAATGGATATTGCTTTCCTGAAACAAAGCTTTATGTAGCTGTGCTCAGTGGTGGGGAGGACTTCACCTCTGATGGACTGGGCTGTGTCCACTACTTTTTGTAGGATTTTCCATTCAAGAGCATTGGTGTTTCCATACCAGGCTGTGATGCAGTTAGTCAATATACACTCCACCACACACCTATAGAAGTTCGTCAAAGTTTTACTTGTCATGCCGAATCTTCGCAAGTTTCTAAGGAAGTAGAAGTGCTGCTGTATTTTCTTTATAATTGCACTTAAGTGCTGGCCCAGAACAGGTGCTCTGAAATGATAACACCGAGAAATTTAAAGTTGCTGACTCTCTCCACCACTGATCCCCTGGTGAAGAATGGCTTATGAACTTCTATTTTCCTCCTCCCGAAACCAATAATCAGCTCCTTGGGATTGCTGTCATTGAGTAAGAGGTTGTTGTTGTGGCATCACTCAACCAGATTTTCAATCTCCTTCCTCTACACTGTATCATCACCACCTTTGATTCGGCCTGTGACAGCAGTATCAAAAGCAAACTTAAATATGGCATTGGAGCTGTGCTTAGCCACAGTCATGAGTGTAAAGCAGGTAGAGCAGGGGTCTAATTATACAGCCTTGTGGTGCATCTGTACTGATGGAGATTGTGTAGGAGATATTGTTGCCAATCCAAACTGACTGGGGTCTGGAAGAGAGGAAATTGAAGATCCAATTGCATAAGGTCAGGTCAGGTCAGGTCTTGAAGCTTATTGATTAGCCTTTTTTCTTAGTACACTTCTGCATCCCTAAAACTTCTCCAGAGATTCACTTTATCCTAGCTGACCCATGCCTCCTTCATCCTGGCCAGCACCTCAATATCCCTGATCACCCAGAGTTGTCTACACCAACCAGTCTTGCCCTTCACTCTATCAGGAATATGCAGACCCTGAGCTCTTCCTATCTTACTTTTAAAAGCCTCCCACTTGTTTGTGACTGCTTTGCCCGCAAACAAGCTACTCCAATCAACCTGTTGTAGCTCCTGTTCATATCATCAAGATTCACCTTACCTCAGTATAGAACTTGAGCCTGCACATCTGTTCTGTCCCTTCCCATGTCTATTTTCAATTGTATTCAACTGCATCGACTGCCCTGATCTGGGCATTGTCTACAGGTTTGCTTCTAAATCTCCCTCAAAATGGAGTTTTTGGTATACTGTTAGCCACGTGTCTCTGTTTTTTTCTTAAGTTTAGCTCTTAATACCTGATTAGTGACCCTTTTGATATTTCAAGTCAAGTCAAACTGAAAGTAAGTTTATTATCAAAGGATGTATATGTCACCATATACTGTCCTGAGATTCATTTTCTTGCAGGTGTTTTCAGGAAAATGAAGAAATATAATCAATTTATGAAAGCTATACATAACCAAGGACTGATAACCAATGTGCAATTTATAAAAAATAAATTACTAATACTGAGACATGAGTTATAGAGTCCATGAAAGTGAGTCCATTAGTTGTGGAATCAATTCAGAGAGGCAGTAAGTGAAGTTATCAATGCCAGTTCAGGACCCTAATGGTTGAAGGGTAATAACTCTTCCTGAACCTGCTGGTGTGGGACCCAAGTCCCCTATACTTCCTGCCCGATAGTAGTAGTGAGAAGAAAGAATGGCCTGGGTGGTGGTGGTCCATGATGATGGATGCTTCTTTCTAATGGCAGGACTCCTTGTAAATGTGCCCAATGGTGGGAAGGTCTTTGACTGTGATGGACAGGGTTGTATCCACCACTTTCTGTAGACTTTTCCATTCCTGGGCATTGGTCCATTTTCTCAGTGTGGTTGTCTCTGAGAAAGTAGCCTGCCACTTTATTCTTTAGCCTCTTTGGAAACCCTGTAATTGGAGACATTATTCTGCCTTGTTTTTCCCTCTTTAAAAGCCATGTTTCAGTAATTACGATAGTGTCCAGACTGCCTTCAAAGAGAGGTTTCATTTGTGAAGGGGAATTAAAACTGGGGTAGCTCGCAATGGAGAAATGGTAGATTATTAAGTAATTAAAAACAGTAGTCATATAGAGGTGAATTTATTTTCATCATAATAGATGACTTGGTCATTATTATTCAGTGGGATTTTGCTATTTGCAAATCAGGTGTTACTGTTCTTTGATCACAGTGGTGAACATACTTCTTGGGGACAAACTCAGATGTTTAGAATATTTTGGGCCGAACTTTTATATGTAGGTAAGATTGTATTATTCAATGCTTCTATCTACAATTGGGAAGAACAGCAGGATAAAAACACAATCTGTAAGGCTGCTGTCTCATTGCTCCAGCGACCCGGGTTCAGTTCTGATCTCAGGTACTGTCTGTATAAAGTTTGCACGTTCTCCCTGGGTCCTCTTTACTTTCTTCCTGCATCACAAATGCGTGAACTGTAAATGGCCCTTGGCCTGTAGCTGAGAGATCTGGAGGGAATTCATGGGAATGTGGGGAGAATAAAATGGAATTAGTGTCAATGGGTGTTTAATAGTTGGTGTTCACTTGATGAGCTAAAGGGCCTGTTGCCATGGCAGCAGGATTCTGTGACATGTTTCTACGGTGTGACATTCAACTGTTCTAACATTATTATTTTATCAAACTTTCACTGTTTCCACTCTACTTTGATAATAAATGTGTTTTGAACTTTGAACTCTAATTTGACTGCCTAGCAGACACAGATATGTCTACTGATATCATATTGTAAGTCATTTTGCTGAAGCAACAATGATCACTCTAAAAAGCATAGTTTGTCTCTTAAACACTGGATTAATGAACTCTGACAGGCTTGACAGCTAAATTGACTTTCTTCTGTACAGTTTAACTAGGGTTTCTGCAGAATTCCACTGTCCAAATTGTAATTCACAGCTTCATTTTACACCGGCATATCTCCAAGAAAAATTCGATGGTTGAGAGGCAAGGATCAATTCTTGGAAAATACTGCATAGGTTGTGGCTCATTTCCATAGAAAGGGGAAAGTGAGGGATGATCTAATAGAGGTTCTTAGAATTAGAGTTTCTGAAGAGATTTACAAGGGTGGATGGTAGCAAGGTGTTTCCACTATGTTGTTTAAATGGTTCAATGGTTCAATTTAATATCAGGGAATGTATACAGTATACAACCTGAAATCCTTACTCTTCACAGACATCCACGAAACATAGGGAAATTGTTAACAAAAGCAGTGAGGAAATCAAGGGTAAAACTATTGCTCCAAATATGATTAGAATGTGGGTGTTAATCTCACTGTCGCAAGCAGTACTTTGGATTTTTAGCTTTTAAGGGGAGATATAAAGTGTATGAGGGAGGAAAGATTAGAAAAACACAAAATGCTGGAGGAACTCAACAGGTCAGGCGGTGTCTGTGGAGGGGAATAAACAGTTGACCTTTCAGCTTGATGAAAGCGCTTCATCACGATCTTCAGCATCCTGATGCAGGGACTTGGCCCAATCAGTCAACTACTTATTCTCCATGCATAGATGCTGTCTGATCTGCTCATTTCCACTAGCATTTGGTGGGTTGTTCTGCATTTCTAAAACCTGCAGAATCTCTTCTGAAGAATAAAAAAGATAGAGTGAGATTAGTGGAGTGGGATGGTTGCAACAGTAAGAGTTTGCCTGAATGAAGTCCATACCTTAACATCTACAGCTACACATTGGTAGCTGTATGATAGCATAGTGTTAGCATAATGCTTTACAGTACCAATGACGCAGGGTTCAATTCCTGCCTGTAAGGACTATGTACATTCACCCCGTGACTACGCGCATTTCCTCCAGGTTCTCCGGCTTCCTCCCACAGTCCAAAGGTGAACCGGCTGGTAGGTTAATTGGACATTGTAAATTGTCCTGTGATTGTGTTGGGATTAAATTGGGGGGATTGCTGGGCAGCGTGACTTGAAGGGCCAGAAAGTCCTATTCCATGCAGCATCTTAATAAATTTTTAAAAAATTGATTGTATTACAGCATCCACAATTACACACTTGACATAGAGAAGAGTTAATGGAGAAGTTGTTCAAAATGAGACCAAATTCAGTCAGCCATACAGAGGTGTTGGTGGAGGGGGATTGCTGGAGGAAGAGAGCCCTCAGACCACCCTGGTGTGAGATAGAGAAGTAGATGTACATCCATGGTAATGATGGGCTGGTTGGGATCAGGGAATTGAAATCTATGAAAGTTAGGGAAGGATCAGACATGGAATTAGGATGGAACTGAACCAGGGGAGAAAAAGTTGATGTCAAAGTTGGAAGGAACACACGTGTTCTTCCTTCCTCTATTTATCAATGCCTTGGACCTTACCGGTGCTCTTTCCAGTCCTCGCTTCTTGGCAACATGGCCCGCCTTCTTAGTGTGATGAGGCAATGAATTGGCATGGCTGCAGCCAGCACCATTCAACATGCCTCAGGCTGTGCTGTGGTAGAACCTATAGTGATAACACTATCCCATGATCACTTCTCAGGGAAGTACAGAATGGTTACAACACAGCAGAAGGTAATGGTGACCTGCCAAGTCCATTGTCACTCTACATAAGGTTATCCTGTTCTTACCAGTCAGAATCAGAATCTCAATCAGGTTTAATATCACTGACATATGTCATAATATTTGTTGTTTGGCAGCAGCAGTACAGTACAATACATAAAAATGCTGTAAATTACAGAAGAAATAAAGTGGAAAAAGAGAACAAAAATAGTGAAGTACTGTTCATGGGTTGGTTCACAGTCTGTTCATTAAACCTGATGGTGGAAGGGAAGAATCTGGTCCTAAAATGTTGAGTGTGTTCTATCAGTCTCCTGTACCTCCTCTCTGGTGGTAGTAATAAGAAGAGGACATGGCCTGAGTTGTGAGGATCCTTAATGATGGGTTGCCGCCTTTTTGAGGCATTGTCTTTTGAAGATATCCTCGATGCTGGGGAAGCTAGTGCCCACGATGGAGTTGGCTGTGTTTACAAATGCCTGCAGCTTCTTCCGATCCTGTGTAGTGGCCCCTCCATACCAAGATAGTGATACAACCAGATACAATGCTCCCCACAGTACATCTGCAGAAATTTGCTAAGTCTTTAGTGACACACCAAACCTCCTCAAACTCCTACAACTTCAAAGTTCTATCAGAGTACATACATGACACCACATACAACTCTGAGATTCTTTTTCGCGTGGGCATACATAGCAAATCTATAGAACGGTAACTGTAAACTGGGTTAATGAACTACAAACTGTGCAAATGCAAATATAAATAAATAGCAATAAATAATAAGAGCATGAAATAGCAAAATAAAGAATCCTTATAGTAAGACCATTGGTTGTGGGAACACCAGAAATAGAAAGAGTTTAGTCATCTCCTTTTGTTCAAGAGCCTGAAGGCTGAGGGGTAGTAACTGTTCTTGAACCTAGTGGTGTATGTGATGAGGCACTGTGTGTTTGTCATTGGAATCAATGATCTAGATGATAATGTGGTTAACTAGATCAGCAAATTTGCAGAGAACACTGGGATTGGGGGTGTAGTGGACAGCGAGGAAGACCATCATGGTTTGCAGAGGGATCTGCATCAACTGGAAAATGGGCTGAAACATGGTGGATGGAATTTAATGCAGACAAGTGTGAAGTTTGGCACTTCAGCAGGATCAACCAGGGTAGGCCTTGCACAGTGATGGTAAAGCATTAAGGAGTGTGGTTGAACAAAGGAAACTGGGAGTACAAGTCCATAATTCATGGGAGGTGGTGTCATAGGTAGATAAGGTCATAAAGAAAGCTTTTGGCACAATGGCCATAAATCAATGTACTGAGTACAAGAGATGTGATGTTATGTTGAAGTTGTATAAGATGTTGGTGAGGCCTAATTTGGAGTATTGTGTGCAGTTTTGGTCACCTTCCTACAGGAAAGCTGCAAATAAGGTTGAAAGGGTGCAAAGTAAATTGTTGTAAGGTGTTGTCATGTCTGGAGGACTTGAGTTATAAGGAAAGATTGAATAGGTTAGGACCTTGTTGCTTAGAATGAAGAAGATTGAGAAGAGATTTGATGGAGGTATTCAAACTTATGAGGGGTATAGATAGGGTAAATGCAAGTGGGCTTTTTCCACTGAGGGTGAGTGGGACTACAACCGGAGGTCATGGGTTAAGGGTGAAAGGTGAGAAGTTTAAGGGGAACATGAAGGGAAACTTCTTCACCTAGAAGGCTGTGAGAATGTGGAATGAGCTGCCAGTGCAAATGGTGCATGCAAGCTCGATTTCAGTGTTTAAGAGAAGTTTGGCTAGGGACATGGATAGTTGGGATATGGAGGGCTATGGTCCCTGTGCAGATCGATGGGAGCACAGTTTAAATGGTTTCAGCATGGACCAAATGGGCCAAAGGGCCTGTCCTTCTCTATGACTTGCACCTTCTTGCTGATGCAGCAGCAAGAAAAGAGTATGGCCTGGGTGGTGAGGGTCTTTGATAAAGAATGCTGCTTTTCTATGTCAGTGTTTCATGTAGATCTGCTCAGTGGTTGGGAGGGTTTTCCCCCGATGTACTGGGCCAAATCCACTATCTTTTGTAGAATTTTCCACTCAGAGGCATTGGTGTTCCCAACTTCCTCCACCCTGGCTCAGCTCCCTTTTGAACTCTATAAGTGACTCTATAAGATTGCTAACCTGGCTGTGTAATCCAAACACTAACCACTAGCTGGGTGAAAAGTCCTTTACCTTGACAAGGGGATGAGTTAGTTCACTTTTTATCATGGGTTGTTTTTTGGGTTAGGTTTCCTTAGCAGCAGTGTCAACAAACTCCCTCTCCAACCATAATATACATGCTGTTCTTTTTCAATGATCTTACATCCCCTCATGTTGTAACCTGCTTACGTGATATTATGGGCAGGCGCTTACTTGTGAAACAATGTTCCAAGAACTTAGAAAACACCTGAAAACAGGTACATAACCTGAAGAGAAGAAGCTTCTTTTTGCTATTTGGAATTTTGATATTTCTTGGCCTAAGGTAAGTGAGATGTCACAGTGTTCATTCCAGAGAATGACAGCTATTTTTTTCCATTTTGTTTTAGAAATGTATCGAGCCTGTTCCTGTTAGTTGATTTCACTTGAATGTAAACTGAGAAGGGGTTAATTCCTGTAAGCACTGATTTGTCACCGTGAACACTGATTCCTCTCGTTAACACTCAGAGTCAGAATTCAGAATCACATTGAAGTTGGAAGCTGGAATTTAAAGAAAAACATGCTGATAGTTGGTCAACAGTAACCTGGAGGCACAGTGTTAGAGGGGAGATGAGAAGGTTTTTTTTTTCACACCGTGCTGTCAGTCAAGAGCTCAGTACTTGAAAGGAAGCAGAAACGTTCGGTGTATTTTGGATGAGCACTTGAGAAGTTGTAACCTGCAGAGCGTTGAACATTGAAAATAACCTGCTGTTTATTCTTGTGATCTTCCATGGACGAGCATAGAGCATAGAAGTGTACAGCACAGGAAAAGGCTCTTCAGACCATGATGTGGCTCAAATGCAAATATCCAATTAGCCAAACATGGCAGCAGCTCAATGCACAAAAAAAAACCATGAAAACAAGAGGTTCAGTTTGTTCAGACCAAACATCAAAATTGGGAAGAAATGTGATCTAAGTGACTTTGACCGTGGAATGATTGTTGGTGCCTAACTGCACTTTGCGTATCTCAGAAACTACTGGTCTCCAGAGTTCACAGAGAATGGTGCAAAGAACAAAAATAAAACACCCAGTGAGTGGCTGTTCTGTGGGTTAGAATGCCTTGTTAAGGAGAGAGGTCAGAGGAGAATGGCCAGGCTGGTTCAAACTGACAGGAAGGTGACAGTAAATCAAATAACAACACATTATAACTTTGATGTGCAGGAGAGCATCTCTGAATGCACAACACGTCAAAGCTTGAAATGGATTGGCCATAGTAACAGAAGACCACACTGGCTTCCACTCCTGTACCTAATAAAGTGGCCACTGACTAAATCTTTTTTAAACTGTCCCCCTCTTGTCTTAAAACTATGCCTTCCTGTATTTGATATTTCTATTTCTGCCCTGAGGAAAAAGACTCCAACTATCTAATCCTCAAATAATTATATATACGTCCACCAAGTTACTCCCAAGTCCCAGCCACCCTCCTCCACACCACCCCTGCTGTCAGCCTGTGATGCTCCAAAGAGAACTATTCAAATGCATCCAGCCTCTCTGTTAGATAACACTTTCTAATCCATGCAACATCCTTGTAAACCACTTCAAAGCCTCCACATCCTTCATTAATATGGTGACCAAAACCATATAACATGGCCTAACCAAAGTGTTATGCAACTGCAATGTAACATTCTTACTTCTATATAATCTCTCCAACTGATGAAGGCAGGCACTCTGTAACCCTTCTTTATCACTTGTCCTTACCACTTTCTGGGAATTATGAACTTGCACTCCAAGTTCCCTCTATAGACCAATGTTTCGAAGGGTCCTGCTATTTACTGTATACTTTCCTCTTACATTTCAAGGTTGAAAGAGTACGGAGAAAATATTAAGGATCTGGTTATAAGGAAAGATTGAATAGGTTAAGACTTCATTCCTTGGAACGTAGACGATTGAGAGGAGATTTGATGGAGGTTTACAAAATTATGTGGAGTATAGATAGGGTAAATGCAAGCAGGTTTTTGCACTAAGATTGGGTGGGACCACAGCTGGAGGTCATAGGTTAATTGTGAAAGGTGAAAAGTTTAAGGGGAACGTGAGGGGTAACTTCTTCACTCAGAGGGTCATGAGAGTGTGGAACGAGCTGCCAACACAGGTCGTGCATGTGAGCTTGATTTCAAAGTTTAAAAGAAATTTGGATAGATACAGGGACGGTAGGAGTATGAGAGGGCTATGGTCCTGGTGCAGGTCGATGGGAGTAGGTGGTTTAAATGGTACAGCATGGATTAGATGGGCCAAAGGGCCTGTTTCTGAGCTGTACTTTTCTATAGCTTCATTTCACTTCCTGAAGTGCAAATGCCCACATTTGTCTGGATTAAAATTCATTGGCCTTTTCCCTGCCCGCATTTCCACCTGATCTATGTTCTGCAGAATCATTTAGCAATCTTCCCCATTATTTACACTCCAGATGGGAAATGTAAATTCATTTCTCTCAGTGTTGTGAGTGCTGGAACTTCCTTCCTCCAAGGTTGGTTGAATATTCACCTTTGAATAATGTAAGACTGAGGCAAATGGATTCTTGATGAACAGTGGGGTGAAAAGTTAAACAAGTTTAGACTGGATGGTGGAGGTTACAATGGATCAGCCATGAATTTATTAAATGATGGCATTTAAATTGAATTAAATTAAATTGAATTAATTTAATGGTGGCATTTAAAATATTAAATTAAGGGGCCGACTGGCCTACAGCTGCTCCTAATACATTTGTTTGTATGTACATTGAATTATTATTAAAGTGGATGGCACAGTTGTGTCACGGTTACATAATGCTATCACACCACCAGCGACCCTGGTTCAATTCTGTTATTGCCTGTGCTGAGTTGGTGCATTTTCCCATGACCCATGGGCTTCCTCCGGGTGCTTCAGTTTTCTCCCACAGTCCAAAGATGTTTGAGTTAGTGGGGTGATTGGACAGTGAGGACTCATTGGGCCAGAAAGGCCTGTTATCGTGCTGTAGCTTGAAATAAATAAATAAATCTAGAATAACCAGCATAGGAACAGGCCCTTTCACCAAATTGGTCCCTGTGTGCATCTTTGCTCCACTTGGGCATCCTTCTCTCTCCTCTAATACAATGGACATAGCCCTTCCTTTTCATATCCTTGGCTCCCCCTTAGTTGTCATCACAAAGAAGGCCCGCCAATGCCTCTAGTCTCTTGAAAGATCAGAGAGATTTGACAAATGCAGCCAGCTCCATCACAGGCAGTAGCGTCCCCACTGTCCAGGATATTTTTAATAGCACTCTCTCAAGAAAGCTGCATCCATCATTAAGGATATCTAGGAAATGCCCTTTTCTCATTGCTATCATCAAGGTACAGAAGGCTGAAGACTCACATTTAATATTTTAGGAACAGCTTCAGATTTCGGAACAGACTATAGAACCCATGAACACTGCCTCAATTTTTATTTTCTTTTTGCACTAATTCTTTTTATACATTTTATCGTAACTTTTTAATGTACTGCTGCTGCAAAACAACAAATTTCACAACATATGCCAGTGATAATAAGCTTGATTTTGATTTATGTCACCAAACACTCTCACAAACCTTGACAGATGTACTGTTGAAAGTGTCCTGATGAGTTGAATCATGGTCTGGTACAGTATTTCAAATGCAGAAAGTAGGTAGCAAAGCCTGGAACATCACTGGCAAATCCACCCCCACCGTCTTGGCCATGCCATCATCTCACAGCTACCTTCGGGCAGAAGTCCCACACCACCAGTTTCAAGCAACACACACAAAATGCTGGAGGAACTCAGCAGGCCAGACACCAGTTTCAAGAACAGCTACTTCCCTTCAACCATTTCACTCTTAAACCAACCTGCACACCCTTAATCACTACGTCATTATAGTAACACTATGACCACGTTGTTCAAGTGCAAGTTTAATTGTCATTCATTTGATGTGGAAACCATAGAAAGGGTGCAGAGGAGGAGATTTATAAGGATGTTTCCTAGATTGGGGAGATACTTAATGAAAACAGGTTGAGTGAACACGGGCATTTCTCCTTGGAGCGACGGAGGGTGAGAGGTGACCTGATAGAGGTGATGAGAGGCGTTGATCGTGTGGATAGTCAGAGGCTTTTTCCCAGGGTTGAAATGGCTGCCACAAGAGGACACAGGTTTAAGGTGCTGGGGAGTAGGTACAGAGGAGATGTCAGAGGTAAGTTTTTTACTCAGAGATTGTTGAGAGCGTGGAATGGCTGCTGGCAATGGTGGTGGAGGCGGATATGATAGGGTCTTTTAAGAGACTTTTGGATAGGTACATGGAGCTCAGAAAAATAGAGGGCTATGGGTAACCCTAGTAATTTCTAAAGTAGGGACATGTTCGGCACAACTTTGTGGGCAGAAAGGTCTGTATTGTGCCGTAGGTTTTCTATGTTTCTATGTTCAACCATACATGAATATATTCAAATGAAACAGCGTTATTCTAGGGCCAAGGTGCAAAACACAGTATCATCAGTAATAAATAGCATAAGGCACATTGAGCACATATAAGATAGCAGTAAAATATAGTCATACAAAAATACATAGTCCAAGTCCCTGAGTTCATGAATATTGCAGCAGTCTTCCAGCGATATCCTGGGCACTATAGCTTATCTTCTATTGAGTGAAAACTAAGGGGCAGTACAGACTCCAGCATAGATGCCACGCCACACCACCTGATGCACTCTGGTAGAGCACCTGACTCCAACGCCTCCCCTGGGTGGCTACAAACAGGCAAAACCGCGGCTTGAGGCCTAATCCTTGCTGTGACCAAAGGCATGCAGCTCCCCCACCGTTTGCCAATAAACCAATGCATTGGAATTGCAGCATTTCATACCACCAATGTCCAATGAGGTCTTGCAGTCACGAGATAAGTGACCAAGGTGATCACTTGTTGTTGAACTGTACACCTCCTTTGCTCACCAATGCCCGTCTGTCGCAGGCCGCACCAAGTCCGGGCTCCTTCAGTTTCTCTACCAACAAGCAACTCGCTCATGGGGTAGACCTGTAATACTTTAAGTTCTTAATGTCCAGCATGTCTTGTGATCATAAAAAATACATTAAAAAAGGACACTACCACCTTTGGTTGGCTCCGTAGACATTCCAAAGACATATGAGATAGGGTTAGTGAGTTGTGGGCATGCTATGTTGGTGTCAGAAACATGGTGACACTTAGTCTGCCCAACACAATCCTCGCCGATGTGATTTGATGCAACAACGGATTTCACTATCTATTTCAATCTACATGTGACAAGTAAATCTAATCTTAAATCTTTGAATAATTTATGATTTTTCTTTTGAACTTTGTGCCTCTAATGCTTTGCACCTATAATGATGGTGTAAGTACAGTTTTCATGACACATCTGTGGACACATATTGTGTACATGACAGTAAACTTCACTGCTTTGACTTGGACTAGAGCAGGGTAGTATAATCTAGACCATGAAGCTCTTACAGCTGAACAGACTTCAGAAACTCACTGTTCACGTTTGGAACTAAGATTGCTGAGCATATTTAACACATTGGTAGGGATTGGTTGAGGGAAATTGAGTTAGGGTTTTGGAGTCTGTTGGAGATGTGAGAAACAATGACTGGATAGAATCCAAAGGGGTCAGTCTATTATGATATTGTGCAGTAGTAGTTGTATTTATGGATGAGTTGGTATCTAGAGCCTTCTGCATTAATGGCCTTCAGTCAGACTCAATGAACACACCATTTGGTTTTCGGAAACCCACCTGGTTCAACCTTACCTTGTCATGTCTATATTTGACTCTGTGCCACCAGCATGGTTGACTCTTAATGGTGTTCCGCAGGGGGCGGTGTTGGGAGCACTTCTTTTTATGCTGTATGTAAATGATTTAGATGATGAAATAGATGGCTTTGTTGCCAAGTTTGAAGATGATATGAAGATTGGTGGAGGCACAGGTAGTGTTGAGGAAACAGGTAGGATGCAGAAGGACTTACACAGATTAGAAGAATGGACAACAAAGTGGCAAAGGAAATATAATGTTGGAAAATGCATGGTCATTCACTTTGGAAGTAGAAATAAATGTACAGACTGTTTTCTAAACAGGGAGTAAATCCAAGGATCTGAGATGCAAAGGGACTTGGGTGTCCTTGTGCAGAACACCCTAAAGGTTAACTTGCAGGTTGAATCAGTAGTGAGGAAGGCAAATACAATGTTAGCATTCATTTCAAGATGTCTAGAATACTAGAACAGGGATGTGATGCTGAGACTTTATAAGACACTGATGAAGCCTCACGTTGCGTGTTGTGTACAGTTTTGGGCTCCTCAGCTTAGAAGAGATGTGCTGGCATTGGAGAGGGTCCAGAGGAGGTTCACAAAGGATGATTCCAGGAATGAAAGGGTTATGATACAAGGAACATTTGATGGCTCTGGGTCTGTACTCGCTGGAACTTAGAAGGATGAGGGGGGATCTCATTGAAACCTATCGAATGTTGAAAGGCCTAGACAGAGTAGATGTGGAAAGGATGTTTCCCATGGTGGGAAAGTCTAGGAAAAGAGGGCACAGCCACAGCATAGAGGGGTGTCCATACAAAACAGAGATGTGGAGAAATTTCTTTAGCCAGAGGGTGGTGAATTTATGGTATTTGTTGCCGTGTGCAGTTGTGGAAGCCAGGTCATTGGGTGTATTTAAGGCAGAGATTGATAGGTTCTTAATTGGATATGGCATCAAAGGTTAAGGGGAGAAGGCTAGGGACTGGGGTTGAGGAGGAGAAAAAAGGGATCAGCCATGATTGAATGGCAGAGCAGACTCGATGGGCCAAATGGCCTAATTCTGCTCCTATGCCTTATGGTGCTAATTAAATGGTCATTCAGCTCACCTCATAAGGAGCAATGAAGCTGTATTGAGGGAACTTTGCATTGTGGGAGGGGAGGTGCTGAGGGAGCTCTGCATTCTGGGAGGGTCAGTACAGAGGGAGAACTGTAATTTGTCTATCTATCAATCCATTTACCTAATAATCTATTTATTTATTTGCTTGCCTCTTTATTTATTGTTACTTACAGTATTTTTTGCAGCAAAATAATGAACTTTACAACATATGTTGTGATAATAAACTTGATTCTATTCTGATTCTGAGTTTATAGTAAGAACACAAGGAGCAGTGAGCTGTAAGTACAAAGAGCCTTAAGTATTTAAGCCTGGAATTAAAAAGAAATCAGTCTTAAAGGAAAAATCAAGAAAAGTTGGCATGATCCCCAAGTTATCCTTATCATTTGTATTGTTATTTCTGGTATGCGAGAAGTTGAGTGTAGACAATGCAATACTTTGTTTCTGGCACAACTATGACTGAATGTTGAAATTTGGGAGCCCTTGGATAAATCACCTTTGTGTTATTGATTAACCTTTTTCATAGGGTAATTCGGGCAAAGAAGGATTACAAGCATTGTTTAACATAAACTCATGGTGCTTGCTATGATTTATCAACATTCCAGCCATGAAAGGAAATATTTATCACAGCAAGCAATTAATCTTTAATTACAAAAAAAGCTGTGACTGCTGTGAATTTTATATAAAAATTTCTAGAATCATCGAGGGAAACACCAGAGAAACAGGCCTTTCAACCCATTTCATCAACCATCTACCATCCATTTATAGTCATTGTACCTTATCACCCCTAACAGACCCTGAAACCCGACCAATCAAACCCAACTGATGTGTTAAATGTGTCTAGTGATTGTCGAGACAGAACTTACAGAATCAGAATATTGCTGGCATTTGTTGTTTTGGGACAGCAGTGCAATGCAATACACAATAATAATAATAATAAAGTTTATACTAGAAAAAGAAAATATGTATAAAATTAAATTAAATATGTAGTGCAAAAAGAGAATAAACAAAGAAAGAAGTGAAGTATTTGGAGAGGTGAGTATTCTGATTAAGTATAGTAGGCATGCCTTTGTGAGGTGATGGTCATGCCTCATGAGTCTGATTAACATCTTTGAGGAAGAGGCAAAACAAAATGAAGGTGGAGCAACATACTCAAAATGCTGGAGGAACTCAGCAGGCTGGGCAGCATTTATGGAAAAGAGTACAGTCTACGAGTAAAGACAGCATCTGTGGAAAAGAGTACAGTCTACAAGTACAGATAGCATCTATGGAAAAGAGTACAATCGACAAGTACAGACAGTATCTATGGGAAGTAAAGACCCCCTTCAGTGTGTCTTGGCCCAAACGGTCGACTGTATTTTTTTCCATAGATGCTGTCTGTACTCGTAGACTGTACTCTTTTCTGTAGATGCTGCCCAGCCTGCTGAGTTCCTACTGAATTTTGTGTGTGTCGCTTGGATTTACTAGCATTTGCAGATTCTCTTGCTTATGATGAAGGTGGAGCAGTGGATGGATTTTAGTGGGGCATTTGACAAGGTTCCCCATGGTAGCCTCATTCAGAAAGTCAGGAGACATGGGATCCAGGGAAACGAGGCAGCGTGGATTCACAGCTGACTTGACCATAGCAGGAAGAGGTTGGTAGTAGATGAAGCATTTTCTGCCTGGAGATTGGTGTTCTGCAGGGATCTGTTCTGGAACCTTGATCTTTTTTATAAATAATTTTCAATTTTCTGATTTTTATAATTGGCTTGGATGAGGTAGTGGAAGGGTGGTGATGACATGAAGGAAGTTAGTGTTGTGGATAGCATAGAAGGTTGTTGTAGGTTACAACTGGACATTGACAGGATGCAGAGCTGGGCTGAGAAGTGGCAGATTGAGTTCAATTCAGAAAAGTGTGAAGTAATTCACTTTGGAAGGTCAAGCTTGAAGGCAGAGTACAAGGAATATGCCAAAATTCCTAATAGCATGGAGGAACCAAGAGATCTTGGGGTCCAAAGCCATAGATCCCTCTAAGTTGTTGTGCATGTTGGTAGGGTGTTTAAGAAGGTGTATGGTGTGTTGCTTTTCATTAGTTATGGTGTTTAGTTCAAGAGCCATGAGGTAATATTGCAGTTGTGCATTTAATATTTAAGTAAAATTTGAGGAATATTGTTAAATATATTGTTTGATACAGCATTCTTTGTTGTTTACGTAATTCCTTATGGTTATATATATATGAAGTATGTAAATGGCGTACATCATTACTCCACTGCATCACGTATGAGAGACTCACGAAAGTAAAACTAAGAGAACATGATTTCCTGGACTCTTGGGCTCCTGTGTTTTTCTTTTGATTAGTTTTCAGAGTTACAAAACATACAATGGTGATGAGGTGATTTTAAAGTGAACCCAAGACAATTACCTACCTGTTGAAGCACAGCCCGTTTTTTGAAAGTGGAGAAAGATGTTTGTGTTTTTTTTAAAAAAAGGACAGAATATTGACCAAATCCACTGGTTCATAAACAGTGAGCACCAGGTGATAATACAAATAAATAAATAAAAGGAGGCAGAAATGGTTGGCTACATTGCAATGTTAGAATTGTTTAATTGCACAGTTGATAACTAGGTGAGGTATACTGAATGAATTGATCAGTACTTTGAAGCAAATGAAAAGGCCAATGAAAAGTGAATGCCAGCACTGCTGAATGTAACAGGTGGAAAAACATGCAGTTTGCTCAGAAATGTGACTACTCCAAACAAACCAGCTGAAATGAGCTTTGCTGATGTCATGAAAATAATGCAGGAACATTTAGAACCAAAACTATTGTTGATTGCAGAATACTTTAGGTTTCAAAACTGGAATAAAAAAGGAAATTGGCAGTAGTGTACTTCAACTGATGTGGCTGAACTGAAGAAATTGTCTGAGCATTGTCAGTTCAGTGTGGGCTTGATAGTGCATTGAGAGATCATTCAGTTTCTGGAATCTTACAAGAAAACATTCAAAAATGCCTCCTGACTGAAGCACACTCATATTTAGAAGAGTAGTTGAAATCACTGTATCAATGGAAACAGCGGCAAGAGATGCGGTTGAGTTTTGGTCAGCAATGAAAGTGAGAATGAATAAAATTGCAACTTCTAAACAGAAACCTTCCTGAACAATCTGTGTTACCATTGTGGTAGGGGCTCTCATACACCAGACCAATGCAGGGTTAAAGGCAAAACTTGCAAAAATGCAACAAAGTAAGACACATACAGAGAGCATGTCAGGCAGCCGAAAATAACTGGACTGTACAGGGAAAAGAAAAAGATAAAAAGTGAAGTTGCAGTTTCAAAAAGAGCACTAATCTACATGCTGTTGATGAAAAATCTGATAATGATGAGAGTGATACTGCACTGAGTAGCCTTGAGATTTACGATGTGAAAACTAACAGGAGACAAGCAATATGGTTTATATCAGAAGTGAATGGCAAATTAATTAAAATGGAATTGGACACTGGCTCAGGTGTTTAAATCATTTCACAAAATGAGTTTGAACAGCATTTCATTGATACTGAATTGAAACCTGCAGATATCCACCTTAGAACTTATACTAAAGAAAAGATAATTCCTGTAAGATCATAAGACCATATGGCATAGAGAAGAATTAGGCCATTCGGTCCATCGAGTCTGCTTCACTATTTCATCATAGCTGATCCATTTTACCTCTCAACCTCATTCTACTGCCTTCTCCCTGTAGTTTCACACCCTGACTAATTATGAACCTATCAACCTCCACCTTATCTACACCCAATAACACCCTTATCTCCACAGATGGCTGTGGTAATGAAATGCACAGATTCGCCACTTTCTTGGGTAAAGAAATTCCGCTGTCTCTCCATTCTATAAGTACGTTTCTCTATTCCAAGGCTGTGCCCTCTGGTCCTAGACATCCACTCCACATTCGCTCTATCCAGGCCTTTCGATGTTCTTTGAGGTTCCCCCTATTATCCTAAATTCCAACAAGTCGAGCCTCCTCATGCAATAACCCTTTCATTACTGGAATCATTCTTGTGAACCTCCTCTGAACCCTCTGAGTTAGATAGAGCTCTTATAGATAGCGGGGTCAAGGGATATGGGGAGAGGGCAGGAATGGGGTACTGATTGTGTATGATCAGCCATGATCACAGTGAGTGGCGGTGCTGGCTAGAAGGGCCAAATGGCCTACTCCTGCACCTACTGTCCATTGTCTATTGTCTCTCCAATGTCAGTGTATCCTTTCTTAAGTAAGGGGCCAAAATTGCTCACAATACTCCAAGTGAGGCCTCACCAATGCTTTAAAAAACTCAGAATTTCATCCTTGTTTTTATATTCTAGTCCTGTCAAACTAAGTGCTAACATTACATTTGCTTTGTTCTAACCACTGACTCAACCTGTAAGTTAAAGTCCTGCATCTTGGATTTTCGAATTTTCTCCCCGTTTATAAAATAGCCTATGCATTTTACCTATCAAAGTGCATTACTGTACAGTTCCTAACAGTTTTCCATCTGCCACTTCTTTGCCCATTCTCCCATTCTCCTATTCTCCTAGTCTGACCTCCCTTCTTCTTCAATACTACCTGCCCCTCCACATATCTTATTTTCATCTGGAAACCTGGCCACAAAACCATCAATTCAGTCATCCAAATCATTGACATATAGCATGAAAAGAAGCAGTCCCAACACTGACCCTCGCAGAACACCACAGGTCACTGGCAGGCAACCAGAAAAGGCTCCCTTTATTCTCACTCTTTGCCTCCTGCCAATCAGCCAATCGGTCACCCATGCTCCTATCTTTCCTGTAAAACTATAGGCTCTTATCTTGTTATGGAGCCTTGTACGCAACATCTTGTCAAAGGCCTTCTTAAAATCCAAGTATGCAACATCCACCAATTCTCCTTTGTCCATCCTGCTTGTTGTTTCCTCAAAGAATTCAACAGATTTGTCAGATAAAATCTTCCCTTAAGGAAACCATGCTGACCTTGGTCTATTTTATCATGTGCCTCCAAGTACCCTTATCCTTAACAATTAACTCCAACATCTCCCCAACTATTGATGTCAGGCAAACTGGTATTTTATTTAATTTCTCTGCCTCTGTTCCTTTTTGAAGAGTGCAGTTTTCCCATCCTCCAGAACTATGCCAGAATCTAGTAATTCTTGAAAAATCATTACAAGCTCTTAAGCTACTTCTTTTGGAACTCTGGGGTGTAGTCCACATGGTCCAGTTGACTCGTATACCTTCTGACCTTTCAGCCTCCCAAGCTCCTTCTGCCTAGTAATACCAACTGCACTCACTTTTGCCCCCTGATACTCTCAAACATCTGGCAGTATACTGATGTCTTTCACATTGAAGACTGATGTATAAAACTTATTAATTTCCTCTGCTATTTCCTTGTCCTCATTACTACCTCTCCAGCAGTCTGATACCTACTCTCACCTCTCTTTTACTACTTAATATATCTGAAAAAATCTTTTGTTATTGTCTTTAGTATTATTGGCTGGATTGCCTTCATATTTCATCTTTTTCCCACTTACGGTCTTTTACTTGCCTTCTGTTGGTTTTTAAAAGCTTCACAAACCTCGAACTTCCTACTAATGTTTGCTCTATAATATGCTCTCTCTGGCTTTTATGTTGTCTTTGTCTTCCCTTGTCAGTCCGAGTTGTGTCATCCTGCCTTTAGAATACTTCTTCTTAGGTATGTTTCTATTGTGTGTCTTCTGAATTGGTCCCAGAAACTCCAGCCATTGTTGTTCTGCCATTATCCCTGCTTTTACCCCCTTCAAATCGACTTTGGTGAGGTCCCCTCTCATGCCTCTATAATTCTCTATCCTGTAATACTGATGCATTTGACTTTAGCTGCTCCCTCTCAAATTGCTGGGTGAATTCTATACTATTATGATCACTGCCTCCTAAGGGTTCCTTTACCTTAAGCTTGCAAATCAAATTTGGAATATAGCATCAACCTGATTTTCCCAATTTCCCTGCATATTGTAGCATTGCCCCTTTTATATTTCCTTTCTATCACCCATTGTAAATTGTAGCCCTCATCCTGGTTGGAGGCCCGTATTTCACTCTATTCAGGGTCTTTTCACCTTTGCAGTTTATTAACTCTACCCACAATGATTCTATATCTTGCAATCTAATGTCACCTCTTTCTATGGATTTGATTTAATTTTTTACCAACAGAACCACACCACCCATTCTGCCTACCTGCCTGTCCTTTCAATACAATGTGTATCCTTGGATGATAAACTCCCCATAATGATCTTCTTTCAGCCACGACTGAGTGATACCCACAACGTCATGCCTGCTGATCTCTAACTGCGCTACAAGATTATCCACCTTATTGCATATACTGCCTGCATTCAAATTTTACACCTTCAGTCCTGTATACATCACCATTTTTGATTTTGTCTCTGTTACACTGCAACTCATCCCACTATCTGCAATTTTGCCTGCTAATCTGCCTGCCCTTCCTCACAGTCTCACTACACACTGCCTCTGCTTGTATACCAAATGGCCAGTCTTCAGCCCTATCACTCTAGTTCCCATCCCACAGAGAAATCAGTTTAAATCCTCTCCAAGAGCTCCAGCAAACCTTCCCACAAGGATATTAGTCCCCCTTGGGCTCAGAGTAACCCTTCCCTTTCATATAGGTCATACCTTCCCAGTAGAGATCTCAATGATCCAGAAATCTGAAGCTCTGCCCCCTGCACCAAATTCTGTGCGAATGACATTCATAACAGTGAAATCTAACAACTAACAAGACACACTTGGTTTGTATTTGGTAAAAACAGGAAGGCCAGCATTGTAGGGTGACGATTGACTGAGACAACTATAAATTGATAGGCGATCCATCCATCAATTTCATGCCACATCCCCTGCAATAGAGTCAATTGAAAGCAAATTAAGGAAGGTACTGGATATGTTTAAAGATGGCATTAGAAAACTCAAACATGTCAATGGTAAAATAGTGTTAAATGAAAATGTCACACCCATGTTTTACAAATCCCACTGTGTTTCTTTTATCATCTGTGATAATGTAGACAGTGAGCTCGAGTGCATGGAGGCTGAAAGAATTCTTTTCAAGGTAGAGTGGAGCCCATCGGTAATGCCAGTGTTCCCAGTAGCCAAGAAGGATGTATCTGTCAGGATCTGTGGTGATTTTAAGGTTACTTACAACCCTGTACTGAAAGATCAATACCCTCTGCCCAGGATATCTGAGCATTTCTGGAGGGAAATACTTCAGCAAAGTGGACTTGGTGAGGCCGAGCTGTAAGAACAGTCCAAAGTATTTCTCACCATAAGCTCGCACAAAGGGCTTTTTTACTGTAGGGGTTTGCTTTTGGAGTAGCTTCTGCACCTGCATTCTGGCAGGAAGCTATGGACCAGGTACTGCAAGGCATCTCAGGCACTCAGTGTTACCTGGGTGAATCATTGTTACTGGTGGGGATGACAAGGAACATCTCCAAAAGCTCAAGAGAGTATTAAAAAGATTAGAAGATTCTGAGCTCAGAGCACAATGAAACAAGTATGAATTATTTAACCAAATATCATATGCTTTTGTCAAACCAGTGTTGCACAAGAGTTTCACAACTATTTTGAGAAACTTGAAGCAGAGGCGGATGCCCCAGGGCCAGAAGATGTGTCAGTTACGGTACTTTTTAGAGTTTGTCAATAACTATAGATGGTTTCTACCAAACCTGGATGTTGTGCTTCACCCCTTGAACTTATTACTACAGATCAGGAAGAATTGACAATGGACAAAGAGGTGTGAGGTGGCTTCAAACAGGTAAAGGAAATGGTGACAGTAGACACTGTACTCACATATTATGATCCACATCATCCAGAGAAACTTGCCAGTCACACCACATCTTATGGTATTGGTGCAGTCATGTCACATGTTATGAGTGATGGAAGTGGGCTCTCCATTGCCTTGACATCCTGTTCCCTTAGCATTGCAGAGAAAAATAACGCACAGATTGATAGAGAGGCCTTGAGTCTGGTTTGGGGTGTAAAACATTTCAACCAGCACTTAAATGGGAGAGAGTTTACCCTTGTTACCGATTCTCAACCACTAGTGTCTATTTTTAATCCACAGAAGGGTGTTCTAGAAACAGCGGCGGTGTGAATGCAGAGATGGGCTGTTTTTTGGAAGACTCAATTATAAGATAGAATTCAAAAGAATGACAAATCATGGAAGTGCTCTTGGATTGTCCCGTTTACCCTACAGAAAGGAAATACCTGAAAAATTTACAAAGGAGGACACTCCCCTTGACATATTTTCCTTGTTGCATCACGGATGATCCAAAGGGAAACCAGAAAAGACCCCCCACACTGTCTCAGGTCTACATGGTCATCCAAAATGGCTGGAATGTGCAGCAGAATTTCCAGTTACCAAAACCTGGATGTACTTGCCCTTGATGGAGGTTGCCTTGGGGTTCGAGAGTTGTTGTACCATCCAAGCTGAGACCTAACGTGTTGGAGGAGCTGGTCATCTAGTCATGATAAAAATGGCAGCATTGGCTCGTGGGTTTGCCCGGTGGCCTAGGATAGATCAGTAGAATGAGCAGCTTGCCGTGCACTGTTTAGGATGCCAACACATAAAGAAGGTGCAAGTGCAATACCTTTCCATCCCTGGGAGTGGCCTGCATTGCCCTGGCAGAGGATTCAATGTGGGTTTTGTTGGGCCATTCATGGGCACAACTTTCTTGTTCATAGTGGATACAGCCACAAAGAGGCCAGAAGTGTTCTCAATGTCCTTTGCTATAGCTTTGCACACTACTGATGTGTTCAGAAGACTCTTCTCAAGGACTGGTGTTCCAGGCACTCAGTGACAATGGATCACAGTGTGTTACAGAAGAAGAATGGATAAGACATATTACATCTGCGTCATACCACCCAGCTACAAATGGCTTCTTGGAACGGGTTCAGTCTAAAGAATGCACTGTGGGCAGTGTCAGCAGGAAATCCTCTCACTGATACTGAATCAGAAACTCACCACCTACGCTCTTCCTGGGTTGTCCCTTGCACCCACACCTGCAAACTCAATTCCAGAGGGACAAATTGAGAGCTCCACAAATAAGGAAGTTCAATGTTTCACTCCTGGTAAAGCAATCCTTATGAGGTCATCAAAAGTGAGCACCTGGAATGATTAAGGACAGAACTAGACCACTCTCCTACACAGTGGAGATTGTGTCTGATGTCATCTGGAGATGATACATCGATCAGTTGAGGAGAGAAGGGTCAATTGTTAGAGAAGAAAGGTGTCCAGAGATGTCAGGACCACTTCCTGCAGCCCCAGAGTCAACTCCTGGAAATACGCAGGAAGCCCCAGAATCTGAGACTAGCTGCATTTGAGAGTGTGTTTGCCTCTGGCAGAGAGGGAAAAACCTTACCCACTACTGAGACATCTGCAAGGAGCGCTGCCAGAAGAAAGTAGTATCTCTCATCAGTGACCCCCACAATCCAGGCCGTGTTCTCTTCTCGCTGCTGCCTGTACAGCCTCAGGTCCCATTGTACTAAGTTTGGTTCAGGTCCTGCAACCCATCTATGGGTGCTTTCACATGCCTTGGGTCAGGCTGAGGAACAGTTATTATTCTTCAGCCATCAGGCTTGTGAACCAGCATGGATAATTTCACTCACCTCAACACTGAACCTATAAACTCACTTTTAAGGACTCTACAACTCATGTTCTCAGTGTTATTTATTTATCCATCTATTAACTTTTTTTGTATTCGCACAGTTACTCTTTTTTGCACATTCATTGTTTGGCAGCCTTTATGTGCAATTTTTGATACATTCTATTGTATTTCTGTGATGAATGCCTGCAAGAAAATTAATTGTATCTGGTGACATATGTATGCTTTGATAATAAATTTACTTAGAACTTGGAAGGTTGTGGATTGAAATCCCACTGCAGGGTTTCAACACAATTTTCATGGCTGGAGCTCCCGCTGCAGAATGCTGCATGTTAGGCATGCCAACGTTCAGTGAATCTTTTACTGATGTCACTGTCTGCTCTTACAAGTGGCTGGAAAAGGTTCCCTGCCAAAATTTAGAAGATGAGCAGGAGTTATCTTGCAAATGTTTTATCCAACAGTCGGTGGGATCATTCAACATGGAAAATTAACTGTAGACTTTCCTATTTCAATGCATTTCAAAAAGGTGCAATGCAAAAAATTATTTTACTATTTGTAACCATTCTGAGGCAACGTGAGTCTTCCTTCACAGAGGCAAAAGCTGCGTTTTTTGAGGGATGTTAGTCTTAGTACAATCCCTTCTTTGTATCTGAGTTAAACCATTTACAATTGTTCATTAACTACAAGTTATTTTGGACTTAGAAATCCAGACTTACAACATAGTCGCAGGCCCTACTGGCCCAACATACCCAACTACCCAATTACACCCATATGACCAATTAACCTACTGACCCGTAAATCTTTGGACTGTTGGAGGAAACCCATGTGGTTACAGGAAGAACATACAAACTCCTTATAGACATGGTGGAACTGAACCCACGGCTTTGTAATGGTGTTACACTAATCACTATACCACTGTGCCACCACTATCCATTATATGCAGACGGATCCATGCAGGTGGGTCCAGTAACCCACCTGTTGTTTTTGAAACATCATTCATAGCCAGCAGCAGCTGCACAGAAGGTTATGTCATTGTACTTGCAACTGGAGCGGGAGCATTGATTCAGAGTCAAAACTTTCAGGTCTTGTGGCGGCAATTGTGTAATTTAAATTTAAATAATTAAATAAATTAGTGATTAACAAAAGGCCAGAGTCAGTGAAAGTAAGTGCAAATCTATTTGGTTACTAAAAAACCCAGAAGTTGGGAGTGTTGAGAGCTTCAGGTTCCGAGGTGGGAGCATATCCTAGATCAATCACAGTCACGTCAAGGTCAAGGAAGCTCACCAATGCTTCTAAATCCTCAGGAGGATAAAGAAATTTGGGGAGTTCATGTCAAACCTTGGCAATTTTTGTCAAAGCATCATACTGCCTTTGCGCATGCTAGGCTGTGTTTTTTTACTCACTGCACTTCAACGGGTCGATAGCCATCTTGGGTTCGTTTTAAAAATATTTCGTCGCCAATCTTCTGTTTTGTGGATACAGCTCAGTGCATCATGGGAACCAGACTCCCTTCCAAGGGCTCTGCTTGTACTCTTTTCTGCCTCAGTAAAACAGCCACAATAACCAAAGGCCCCTCCCACTCTGGACATTCCCTCCTCTCACTTCTCCCATGAGGCAGAAGACGCAAAGGCCTGAGAACATGAACCACCAAGTTCAAGGGAAGCTTCTATCCCACTGTTATCAGGCTCTTGAACATGGACTCCCTTCCTCATTTTGATTTTGCAATTTATTCTATATCAACACTCATTTTTTCTGTAGCTTTTATACTTTATTCTGAATTGTTATTGTTTTATCTAGTTCTACCTCAATGCACTGTGTAATGATTTGATCTGTATGAACAGTATGCAAGGCAAGCTTTTCACTGTATCTTAGTACATGTGACAATAATCAACTAATAAATTAACAAGCCAGCTATGCTCTGAGGAGCAAGTATCAACCAAACTTCCCAGGGGAAGGTGGTGTCCCTGCTTTTGAGTGATCTCTCTCTTCCTCTCACTCAATGCTGCCAGAAGATCCTGCTGGAGTCCTGGGTCTTGGATAAGGTTTAATTGATGTGGTTTGTGGACTGGACCGTGTAGTTCATGTTGTGATGTGTTTCTGGTTCCTGGTCTCTCCTTTTTTTGGTGCTGTTTAGGTGATTTTGATTGGGCTGGCCTGCAGGTAACAAACAGCACAGCACTAGAGTCTGTTGAACTGAGCTGAACTGAGGATGCCTGGAATCTTTTGATGTTGTGCTTTATATTCTGTGCTGTTCACTACATTGTTTTTGATGTTTGTGTGATTTGTTTTTTTTTGCACATTGGGGGATTTGAGGCTTTTCTTTAAATGGGTTCCATGGTTTTTCTTTGTTTCGTGGCTGTCTGTGGGAAGACAAATCTCAGGGTTGTATACTGCAGACATGCTTTGAATCTTTACTTGAGCTGTTAACACCTCAATGAGCTGCATTTATGAATGAGAGTTTCTTCCCTACTCAGTTGAGATTGGAGGCTGTAACACCAACTGACTAAAAGGCCAAAGTCAAAGTCCAGTTTATTGTCACGTACACAAGTGCAATGAAAAACTTACCTGCAGCAGCATCACAGGCATGTAGCAGCATACTTGAACCTTGAATCTTGAATTATCAATATCAATACCAATACCCACCTTCCGGAAAGATGGTGGCTCATTTGGATGCAGTTGCTTCTGGATGGCCAACTAAAGGTGTTTTTGTTTTTTTAAATGTCATTTCTACGATCGCAGGACATTAGGAACTTCAGGTACTTCAGGTCTACCCGATCAGCGAGCTGTTTGATACAGATGAGCTGGAGGAGTTGGACTTGGTCTAGATTTTGTACTGCCTGCTACAGGAAGACATTGGAATCAGTGCCCAAAGGCAGTGTGTAGTCTAACTGTGAGTGATTGTCTTGGATGTTTCTCTTGCGATTGGAAGACCCTGTTGGACATTGATAGTGTAAAGTGCTGCAAGTCCATTTCCCTTCTTTAATGGTGAGACAAATGGCGGAGGGAGCTGTGGGGCCTCTTGGTTGTAGCAAGGACTAGACCTCAAGCCGCAGGCTTGCTTGTTGCAGCTGTCCAGGAGAAGAGATGCCAGAGGCAGTGTAGCATGGCAGCCATGCGGGGTTGGGGACTGGCCCCATTGGTAGGTTCTGCCCTATTGTGTTCGATTGTGTGCATGCATATATTTGTCTGTGTCCTGCCGAGAATTGCTCATTCTTGCTGATAACACCCACGCACCATCAACTTACAAGACATGTCACTTAGGTACTTGGGGTATAATATACTCTTTAATGTATGTTTACTGCTATCTTATAGGTGGTATATGTGTCTTGTGTTGTGTATGACTGTTGGTACTGTGTTTTGCACCTTGGCCCTGGAGGACGCTGCTTTTTTTAGCTGTATTTATGGGTCTTCATGCATGGTTGAATGACAATTAAACTTGAACTTGAATAATGTCCATAAGGGACGTCTGGTCTTATTGTGAATTTGCACAGTAAAGATAGGAGATTTGAAACCGCTCACTTCAGGATCAAAAATAAATATTGGCTTCTAATGGACAGTTAAACACTACATTTTGAATGTAATCATTGAATGATCTAAATTCCTGTCCTCATTGCACAGGGTTTTCTGTCTCCTCCACTTCCTTCTTTATTTCCTTCTGATAGAGGAGGCCTTTTGGCCTGTCCAGTCTATGTCAACGCTTAGTTCCCCCACTTACTTCCCAGAATCTATACTCGTGTAGCTATAAACTCTGATCAATCGAGCCTGATCTACACAAAGGGTAACTTACAGTAGATTATTATCCTCCCCACCCACATATCATTAAGGGTGAAAGGTGAAATGTTTAAGGGGAACCTGAGAGGATCTTCTTCACTCAGAGGGTGGTGAGAGTGTGGGGTGATAGGCCAGCAGGAGAGGTGGATGCAGGTTTGATTTGCAACATTTTAGAAAAGCTTAGATAAGTACGTAGATCCAGGTGTGGATCGATCATTTTGGCACAGACTGGGTACGTGGAAGGGCATGTTTCTGTGTGGTGTGTTTCTCTTTCCATAGGTGCATAGATTTTCGAGCACTTTCTATTTTTGTCTAATATGTCGGTACTTTCACCACCAGTTTCTACCCGACTCAATTTCACGTGAGATAAACCGACTGCTCTTACTTTTGTTTTTAGATGACAGAGCCCATCGTCTATGCCAGCTCTGAGGAATCTCACCCCAGTTTGTAGATATGATCATTTGTGTATTTTGCACTAATGTCAACAGTTCTATACACTTGACCATAAGATTCACACTTGACTGGTGGCTCTGCCGATGTCAAACCAATGATGACATGTGCTGAAGGGTATTATGTGATGAGTGCAGCACAACAGATTTGAGTTACAGATCAAACCTCATTTTATTGAATGGCAGGAAAGCCTCGACTGCTTAATAACCCACTCATTTTCCTACATTACTATGGAAACTTGTTAGGGCAGGCTGCAGTCTATACTCCATTGTAAAAATTATAGCTTAATCAGTATGTAAGCTCCATGTCAAAAAAAATTCCAATAATTGCAGCCCTCAGTATGTATAGCACAGAAACACTGAAGAATTTATCACTTGACATTTTAGAGCTGTGATCTTCTTGTGGGTTTCCATAATTTGTTTTTTGTGGGTCGACATTTGAAAAGCAGCAAGCCAAACTTGACATTTCCAAATGATCCCAATCGTTTTCAGAGCAGATGTTTTTTTCTGGGTTACCATTTGCAATCCATTGACAGCTACCACCTGCCAGAAGAAGAGAAAAAGAAACAAGAATATTCACCAATGATAGATGCACAACAGCGATGAATCTCCAGAGATGAATCTCCAGAGATAGGCAGAGAGTGTAAGGAACTCCGTCCTTATCTGGACTATCTCATGGCCACTCTATATGAAATAATAATTGCTTTTCATCAATCGAAAAATGTTATAATCACTTCTCCATTTCCTCACTGCAAGCAGATCAGTTAAACCATAAGATATTAGAGCTGATTTAGGCCATTCGTCCCATTGAGTCTGTTCCACCATTCAACCATGGATAATTTATTATCTTTCTCGTCCTTATTCTTCTGCCTTCTTTACGTGTCCTTTGATTCTTACTAATCAAGAACCTATCAACCTCTGCTTTAAATACACCCAATGGCTTGGCTTCCACAGTCGTCAGTGGTAATGAATTCCACAGATTCACCACCCTCTGGCTAAAGAAATTGTTGTTTTGGGTGAGGTTCTCCTGAGTTTTAATATTGCAAAATTCAAACCCTGACAGATTTAAGTTATTTGCATGTATATATTGGGTTACAAAGAATATATAGGAAGATGGTACAGGAGCCTCAGGATTCACAACACCAAGTTTAAGAACAGTTATTACCCCTCAGTTGTCAGGCTTGTGAGCCATTTAGGGTAACTTCACTCAATTTCACTTGACCTGCCATTGAAATGTTCCCACAACCTATGGACGGACTCAGTTTCAAGGACTCTTCATCTTATTTTCTTGGTATTTCTTGCTTATTTATGATTAATATTTCCTCCTTTTTGTACCTGCAGTTTGTTGTCTTTTGCACATTGCTTGAAAATCCAAGTTGGTGCGACCTTTCATTGGTTCTATTATGGATTGATTGAATGTACCTACAAGAAAATAGGTTGTACATGGTGACGTATATGTACTTTGATAATAAACTTACTTTGAACTCTATGATTCTCAAGTCTAGTCTGCCACTCAGTAAGATGATAGATGATCTGATCTTTGTTCTCAGCTTTACTTTCCTGCAAGATTTTTTAATTTCCTCGGATCCACAATTCTATCTACTCGAGCCTTGAACGTATTTAATAATCCAACCTGGAGACTGAGCGAAGAAATTCCTGCTTGGCTCTTTTGAAGAGGTGACCCCTTCATTCTGAAATTATGTCCCCTCATTCTTTATTCTCACTATGAAAGTTAATATTTTCTCAGCATCATCTCTGTGAAGTTCTTTCAGGATCTGCTTACATTTGGTTCTCATGGTTCTTCCTGTGCTAATGTTTTTCCATTGGATGTGCAGTTTATTGACAACTCCATAGACCGAATAACTAAGCTAATTTAACTCTAGTTAATGGTGTCTGATATTACCCCAATAGCACCCGTAGATATGGTGGTCAACATAAGGAGCAAAGATAAAGGTTAGATTTATTTGTCACATGTACATTGAAGCATACAGTGGAGTGCGTCAAAGCAAATCAGTGAGAGTGTGCTGGGGGCAGCCTACAAGTGTCATCACCTTTACAGTGCCAAGAAAGCATGTCCACAACTCATCAATTCTAACCCTTGTGTCTTTGGAATGTGGGAAAAAATAGAAACATACAGAAGAAACCTGCATAATCACAGGGAGAATGTACAAACTCCTTTCAGACAGTGGCCGGAATTGAACCCCAATCGGTGACAGCCGGCTCAGTAAAGTGATTGCACTAACAGCTCCACTCCTGTGCCGCTCTAATAGGGGAGTGAAGTTTAAAACTTTCTCTTATAATTGTTGAAAGAGTATTTCAAAAGCACATTGAAATTAAATGTTCATTTTTGACTTTGTACAATGTTAAGGGGGATTCGTTGAAGTGGAATAATTTAAATTCTAAAGGACATTTTGTAAGATGCTGCATTAAGGATTATTGCTCAAGGGCACATTGGAATAACATGGATGTGTCATGATCGCAACTGAACAATGGCAGGTATCCGAGTTTCAGTGTTCTTATTCCCCAGGGTATGGTTAGCTACTGCTGCCCCTTTAAGACTCAGACGGGCCAATTATTGCCTGTCACATTCATTCATGGAAAGTCTCTGCTTAAATGCCTCGGCCTGAGCACTCAGTGCTTAGGCGTTCAATTTCTCGTGTTACTGTTTGTGTTTCTGCCTTTGGATTTTGTTTGTGCTATCATGTTCATTTTGAGTCTGAGTCTGAGTCTGAGTTAATTCTAGTCCTTACTCTACACTTAGGTTCATAGCTCTCTCATTACAGGATGGAAGATTCATAAGCTCACAGAAAACAGAGAGCTGGGGTAAATGGATCAATTTCAGACTGGCACACTGCATCTGATGGGGTGCTGGAAGGATTAGTGCTGAGGCTTCTAAGACTTGTACTCTATGTTAATGATGAGTGAAGGGCCAAGTGCTTTGTTGAAAGATTGTCTGACAAAACAAAGATAAGTGGGAAAGCGAGTTCTGAAGAGGAGCAGCTCCAACAGCTCTGGGACTCCCATGCCATCACCTTTCACTGAATGATTGAAATAATTCCAGGCGCACAGGGAGTACAATGAGGGAAGACAGCCTAAAGAACTTTGTGACAGCCGTGTGTCTGCTAACCAGCAGCATAAAGAAAGGTTTCTGTAGCAGATGCACAGGGATGTGTGTGGGTTCTGGTAGTGAATCAGAATCAGGTTTATTATCACTGACATATGTTGTGAAATTTGTTGTTTTGTGGCAGCAGGAGCGTGCAAGACATAAAATATACTATAAATTACAATAAGGAATATACAGAATATATAAAATAAATTAGTGCCAAATGGGGGCAAAAAATTGTGAGCTGCTCATGGATTCATGGTCCATTTAGATATCTTATGTCAGAAACAAAGAAGCTGTTCGCTATTGGAAATATCTGATCAGCCAATCATGCGACTGCAATTTAATGCATAAAAGCATGTAGACGTGGTCAAAAGGTTCAGTTGTTGTAATGGGGAAGAAATGTGACCGAAGTGACTTTGACCATAAAATGATTGTAAAATGAATATCTCATTAACTGCTGATTCCCTGGGATTTTCACACACAATATTCTCTGGAGTTTACAGAGAATTATGGGAAAAACAACAAAAGTATCCATTGTGAGTGGCAATTCTGTGGACGGAAATGTCCTGTTAATGAGAGAGGTCAGAGGAGAATGGCCAGACTGGTAAAAGCTGATGGAAGGCAATAGTAAGTTAAATAACCGCGGCGATGGAGGCGGTTGTGCAGGTGTTGGCAAGGCATGGTCACGGCAAGTGGAAACAAGCAGAAGGAGAAGGTAGGTCTGGTCGAGGGAAAAGGAGTGGCTGTTGAAGCAGAGTCAAGACTGCGTCATGGCATTCCTGAGAGTGGGGAAAGTCGTGATGTCTAATCGAATTGGAAAGGTTGTGTACGGACCAAATTATGGCGGTGGGGTCCAGGCCCCAGAATTGTCTGACAACGACCACTGACCTGATGTTTGGATGATTTAAGTGCAGGGCTGGATTGTAAAGGCCAGAGGTGAAGCAAGGGCCGGTTCTGCTCACTGATCAGTGACGTTTACTCAGCTCTGTGCTGAACTGCAGTAATGCCTGGCTTTGCGTCTGCAGTCTCGCAATGTTTACTCGGCCTTGTGGTGAACTGTGGCTGTTGCTGCAGAGGTGCCTGGCTTCTTCATGTCTTTTGTAAATGGTGGAGCAGACTCGATGGGCCGAATGGCCGACTTCTGCTCTTTTGTCTTATGGTCTTATGGTAAAACTCCAGTTCTCAAGTTATTCGCTTACTTTTATTGTTTGCATGGTTTATTTTTTCCTGTTTCTCTCTCTTCACATGGGTATTTGATGGTCTTCTTTAACATTCCCCCTAAAGTGTGCTCATAAGGGAATTTAAACATGCACAAAAGATTGCAACCCTCTACCTCGTTGGCATAGAAACATTATGCTACAGCACAATACAGGCCATTCAGTCCACAAAGTTGAGCTGAACATGTTCAAACCTTAAAAATTACTGGGCTTACCTATAGACCTCTATTCTTCTAAGCTCCGTCCACCTATCCAGGAATCTCTTAAAAGACCGTATTGTATCCGCCTCCACCACTGTTGCTGGCAGCCCATTCCACGCACTCACCACTCTCTGAGTTAAAAGCTTACCCCTGACATCTCCTCTGTACCTACTCCCCATACACCCCAGCACCTTAAACCTGTGTTAAACATATTAAGTATATTTCACAATTGTACACAATCATATTTCCTTTTCCAGTTTCTGATGCGGACAATGTGTAGACAATGTTCCTGTGAATAGCTAAGCGAGTAAAAGATGACCTAATTTCCAAATGGCATAAAGTTAAAGATGGCACATTTCTTTAAAATTTTAAGCAAGATTACTTTTTTATTTCCATCTTTTACAGTTTCAAAATAACAAAAAGGGAAAAAGGCCTGAAGCAAAAGTTTGGGCACCCTGCATGGTCAGTACTTAGTAACACCCCCTTTGGCAAGTATCACAGCTTGTAAACACTTTCTGTAGCCAGCTAAGAGTCTTTCAGTTCTTGTTTGGAGGATTTTTGCCCATTCTTCCTCGCAAAAGACTTATAGTTCTGTGAGATTCTTGGGCTGTATTGCATGCACTGCTCTTTTGAGGTCTATCCAGACTTTCGATGATGTTTAGGTCAGGGGACTGTGAGGGCCCTGGCAAAACATTCAGCTTGCGCCTCTTGAGATAGTCCATTGTGGATTCTGAGGTGTGTTTAGGATCATTATCCTGTTGTCGAAGCCATCTTCTTTCCATCTTCAGCTTTTTTACAGACGGTGTGATGTTTGCTTCCAGAATTTTCTGATATTTAATTGAATTAATTCTTCCCTCTACCAGTGAAATGTTCCCCGTGCCACTGGCTGCAACACAAGCCCAAAGTATGATTGAGCCACCCCTGTGCTTAACAATTGGAGAGTGTTCTTCTCGTGAAATTCTGCACCCTTTTTTCTCCAAACATACCTTTGCTCTTTGTGATCAAAAAAGTTCTATTTTAACTTCATCAGTCCACAGGACTTGTTTCCAAAATGCATCAGGCTTGTTTAGATGTTCCTTTGCAAAGTTCTGATGCTGAATTTTTGTGGTGACACAGGAAATGTTTTCTTCTGATGACTCTTCCATGAAGGTCATGTTTGTAGAGGTGCTGCTGCACAGTAGAACGGTACACTACCAATCCAGAGTCTGCTAAATCTTCCTGAAGGTCTTTTGCAATCAAACGGGGGTTTTGATTTGCCTTTCTAGCAATTCTGTGAGCAGTTTGCTCAGAAAATTTTCTTCGTCTACCAGACCTCAACTTGACCTCCACCATTCCTGTTAACTGCCATTTCTTAATTACATTATGAACTGAGGAAATGGCTACCTGAAAATGCTTTGCTATCTTCTTATAGCCTTCTCCTGCTTTGTGGGCATCATTTATTTTAATTTTCAGAGTGTTAAGCAGCTACTTAGAGGAGCCCATGGCTGCTCAGTGTTTGGACAAGGTTTGAGGAGTCAGGGTATTTATAAAGCTTTGAAATTTGCATCTCCTGGCCTTTCTGAATGATGAATGTGAACAAGCAGTAGCCCTAACAACCTAATTAAGGTCTGGGGCCTTGGTAAAAGTTACCTGAGAGCTCAAATCTCTTGGGGTGCCCAAACTTTTGCACAGTGTTCCTTTCCTTTTTTTCCACAGTAAAATTGTACAACACAAAAATAATACACTAAGCTTGCTTAAAATGTTGAAAAGAATGTTTCATCTTTAATTTTATGACTTTTGGAGATCAGTTCATCTTCTACTTACTTCTATTCACAGTAACAGAATTTTTTCACCAGAGGTGCCCAAACATTTACATGCCACTGTATTTAGACCGTTCCTATTATTGATTCACTGTGTCGAATTCCAAAGAAGCAAAGCACATGAAGCACAAGGAACTGTTAGTTCATTTAGAACAGAATGGCTTAGTGAAACAGTAGAAACTGCTACACCAAAAACCCATGAAGTCAGAAACGTGCAGCTATGACAAATATTTATGTACAATACAGAAATTGATATTCCTTGTGTATGTTGTTACAATGCAAAAGTTGCTGAAGATCCTGCAAGTGGGAAGAAGTAGAGTGATATTTGGAAACTTGTCCTTTAAAAATGCTATTTAGCAAGCAAATCTCATATGATGGTGTGCAAAAACTCTGGCGAGAAACATACCCGCTACAGGCCTGCTGTGTATATTCTGTGAGAGTGCAGATGAGCGACAGTGAGAGTGATCAAACACAGAGAAGATCAAAATTCTTACTGACAGCAAAAATCAGTGCGTACATATTGCTGCCACTGAGCAAACAAATGCATAGCGCAAGAATTTTGCCCACACTGGTCATTACAGATCAGCGGGAAATTTGACTCTCAACATTCCAGGAACAGCTTCCTCCCCTCCATCAGATTCCTGAATGGACAATGAACCCACGTACACCACTTCAGTATTTTTACCCACGCTTTTTACACTACTTACTATTATCGTAATTTATTGTTCAAAACAACACATTTGCACAACATATGCCAGTGATATTGAACCTGATTCTGATTCTGCTAGTAATGATTCTTCAGCTCTCATTCAACACTGGATCATTCTGTTTGGTGTTGGGAAGAACTGGGCGAGTACAGTCAGCACCGGAATCGCACAGGGTGATTGATAGACTGAGAAGCAGGTGCATTCCAGCTCCAACAGTCCTGGGACTCCCCTGTCATCACCTTTCACAGAATGATTAAAATGATTCAAAGCTTGCCAGTACTACAATGAGGGAAGCTGGCCAAAGAAACTTTGTTACCACCGTAAGTCTGATAACCGACAACATAAAGGGGGACTTCAGTAGCAGATGAGCAGGGATGAGTGTGATGTTTGGTAATGAATCAGAGTCAGGTTTATTATCACTGACATTTGTCATGAAGTTTGTTGTTTTGCAGCAGCAGTACAGATAAATACATAAAATATACCATACATTACAATAAAGAGGTAGTGCTGAGCAAACTTGTGGGCCTGAAGATAGATAAGTCCCCTGGTCCTGATGGAATGCATCCCAGAGTACTGAAAGAAACGACAGAAGTTATAGTAGAGGCTTTGGTGGTGATTTACCAAAATTCTCTGGACTTTCAGCAGGTGGATTGGAAGATGGTGAATGTCACGGCACTGTTCAAAAAAGGATGTAAGCAAAAGGCAGGTAACTATAGGCTGGTTAGTTTAACATCTGTAGTTGGGAATATGCTTGAAGTTATCATTAAAGAGGAAAAAGTGGGGCATCTAGAAAGAAATGGTTCCATCAGACAAAGGCAGTTCCTGATTGATAGACTTAATGGAGTTCTTTGAGGATATAATGAGTGCAGTGGATAGAGGGGAACAGATGGACGTTATTTACTTGGACTTCCAGAAGGCATTTGATAAGGTACCTCATAAAAGACTTATCCATAAGATAAGGATCCATAGAGTTCGGGGTGACATATTGGCATGGACAGAGGATTGGTTAACTAATAGAAAGCAGAGAGTTGGGATACATGGGTGTTACTCTGGTTGGCAATCAGTGGTGAGCGGTGTGCTGCAGGGGTCGGTACTGAGCCCACAACTGTTCACGATATACATTAACGATCTGGAAGAGGGGATCGAGTTTAGTGTATCTAAGTTTGCTGATGATACTAAATAGAATGGAAATGTAAATTGTGTAGAAGCTATGGATCATCTGCAGAGAGTTATAGATAGATTAAGTGAGTGGGCAAGAGTCTGGCAGGTGGAGTATGATGTTGGTAAATGTGAGGTCGTCCGCTTTGGGAGGAAAAATGGAAGAGAAGATTATTATTTAAATGGTAAAAACTTGCAGCATGCTGCTGTGCAGAGGGACTTGGGTGTGCTTGTGCATGAATCACAAAAGGTTGGTTTGCAGGTGTAGAACGGTATCAAGAAGGCAAATGGGATGTTGGCCTTTGCTAGAGGGATTGAATTTAAGAGCAGGGAGGTTATGCTACATCGTACAAGATACTGGTGGGGCTGCGCTTGGAGTACTGCGTGCAGTTCTGGTCTCCTTACTTGAGGAAGGATATACTGGCTTTGGAGCCGGTGAAGAGGAGGTTCACCAGATTGATTTCAGAAATGACGGGGTTAGACTATGAGAAGAGATTGAGTTATCTGGGACTGTACTCGCTGGAGATCAGAAGAATGAGAGGAGATCTTATTGAAACATATAAAATTATGAAAGATAGAGGCAGAAATGTTGTTTCCACTAATAGGTGAGACTAGAGCTAGGGGACATAGCCTCAAGGTTCAGGGGAGTAGATTTAGATTGGAGATGAGGTGGAAACAGCTTTTCCCAGAGAGTGGTGAATCTGTGGAATTCTCTGCCCATTGAAGTGGTGGAGGCTACCTCAGTAAATATATTTAAGACAAGGTTGAATAGATTTTTGCATAGTAGGGAGAATTGAGGGTTGTGGAGAAAAGGCAGGTACGTGGAGCTGTCCATGATGAGACCATCCATGATCCTATTGAATGGCGGAGCAGGCTCGATGGGCCAGATGGCCTACACCTGTTCCTAATTCTTAAGTTCTTATAAGAAATATAAATAAAAATTTGGTAAGTAGTGCAAAAAGAGAGCAAAAGTAGTTTGGTGGTGTTCATGGGTTCATTGGCTTCGTAAATCTGATGGCAGAGGGGAAGGAGCTGCTTCTAAAACATTGAATATGTAACTTCAGGCTCTTGTACCTCCACCTTGTTTGTCATAATGAGGAGAGGGCATGTTCTGGGTGGTAGGGGTGCTTAATAATGGAGGCCAACTTTGAGGCATTGCCTTTTGAAGATGTCCTCAATGGTGAGGAGACTCATTGCCATGGTGGAGCTGACTGAGTTTACAACTCTGCAGCTTTTTTTCGATCCCGTGCAGTGCCTCCTCCATACCAGCGGTGGTACAACCAGTTGAATTACTCTTCATGCTACCAGTGTGGAAATTTGCTGGAATCCTTGGTGACATACCAAATCTCCTCAAACTCCTAATGAAGTATTGCCACTGCCATACCTTCTACATAATTGCATATATATATTAGTCCCAGGATAGTTCTTCAGAGTTGTTGGCACCCAGGAACCACTAACTCCTGCTGTGTGTTCCCTCGACTTCCCCTTCCTGAAGTCCACAATCAGTTCCTTGGTCTTGCTAATGTTGAGTGCAAGGTTGTTGTTGAGACACCACCCAACCAGCTGATCTGTCTCATTCCTGTATGTCCCTTTGTCACCATCTGAGACTATGCTGACAACAGATGTGTCATTGGCAAATTTATAGATGGCATTTGTACTGTGCCTAGCCACACAGTCCTTGGTGTAGAGAAAGTAGAGTAGTGGGCTAAGCACACATTGAAGTGCAGAAACAGAGTAGAAAGGCTCACACCAGGGTTATACAGATAGGAAGAGTCAATGCAGCAACAAAATAAACAGTGTAATCCTTCCCTTCTACACCTCCACCATCAGATTTCTGAATGGACAGTGAACCAACCCATGAACACTACCTCACTTTTTTTTCTCCGTTAGCACTACCTATTTAATTTAAGTTTTCAATATATATTCCTGATTATAATTTATTGTATTTTTATGTATTCTCTTGTAATGCTGCTGCAAAAAAATCAAATTTCATGATATATACTCAGTGTCTACTTTATTAAGTGATGCAAAAATCTTATTATTAGAAACAGGAGGTACAGTAGTTCATGTTCAAAGTATAGTTATTATCAAAGTATGTATACTATATACAACCTTGAGATTCATTTCCTTACAGGCAGCCAGAAAATAAAGAAACCCAATTGTACTCATTAAAGTTAAAGACCGTTAATCACCAATGTGCAGGAAAAAAAACAAATCATGCAAATAACATTCGGAACTGAATTTCATGAAAGTGAGTCCACAGCCACAAAACCAGTCACAGCCAATCCATGAGCCTGTTAGCACAGAGAGGAATAAACTTCACAAGCAGCATGCTAAACACCGGCCCCATCCCTCACCTCTGACCCTGACACCCTGACCTTTTCAATCTAGCCTGTCGCATAAGTTGGCCAAACAGTGATTTGTTCCTTGCTCTCAGACCTGGGCCTTGCTGCTTCAATACGCTCTCAGATCTGGAACCCGCCCCCACGATTCAGCCCATACCTGACCTTTTCAATCTGGATCGGCACTTCAATTTGTCTAACATTGGCTTGTTCCTCACTCTTTGGTTCAGGCCCTGCCGCCTCAACTCTACCTCGCCTCATCTCAGCTCTGCCGCTTCGAATCTTCACCAAGTCTGCTCCAGCAGTGACAAACCATTGGCTTGTTCCCCGCTCTTAGCCTGTGCCCTGCTGCCTCAATTTGGCCCGTACATGCCCTGACACAACCATCCTGCACTTTTGAGACTTCAGTTCCGACGGCTAAATTGTCAGGTTGTTCAAGAGCTCTACTCCGAAAGGGAAGTTACAGGCTATTGATTGCAGTGTCATTTTCGAGTAAAAGTGTGATAATAAAATAGTTAGTAGTTTTGTTTGTAGCCAGCAAGTCGTTGCTATGGTTCATTAGTGCCATCTGAAACTGGAACCACAGTAGCCATTGAGTGAATGTCAGTGATATTAGACCTGATTCTGATTATGGAATCCAGTTTTGCTTTTGGATCTCAGCTGACAAGGAAGTGAATGTCAGGCACAGAAAGCTACCACTTAGCAACAGATGTCATCCGTCATCGCTGAAAACTCGAGAGAGAGAGAGAGAGAGAGAGAGAGAGAGAGAGAGAGAGAGAGAGAGAGAGGGAGAAGCTATAAAAAGCTGATGATTCATTTTCAAGGTGGCCCGGTTATCAGTTCAGGGACTTATAAGAGATCAGGTGTGGAAGGAGTGAAGCATATTGCAGAGAAGGAGTTGGGAGGAAAGGCTGCACGCTTAATGATTAATAATAACATTGAAATGAAGGCAGGCTCAGTGAAAGGCGGCACCTTGTCGAGCTGTGGTAAAACTGGGGTGGGATTGGGAAGGTTTTGCAGGAAAAGTTAGACAGAATCCTGGTCACAGGTTGGCTTCAACAAGTTAAAAATTGAGCCATGAGCCATGTCAATTTGAAGAAGACGTACACAGAAAATGTCTTTGGTTCAATTAAGCTGCTCTCTGCTGAAATGTTAGTCTCATTAGACAAGGATTAATGAGCTGGCATTGATAGTGCCTTTACCCTTCTTGAATGTCATGTTCCTGAAAGGCCAGTTGAGGATTTTGAGATGCTGAAGCATTCATTTCAGGCTTGCAGAGTAAGTAGACAGTTTCATCTCCGCTATCCCTGAGATAAGGCACATGGATGATAGAGCAACAGAGAGCTATACAGGAGGAGGGAAAGGCTAGGTTAAAAGGTCAGCATGACACAGCAGGCTGAAGGGCCTGAACTGTGCCATAGTGTTCCATGTTCTATAGCAACAGTGTGGGCACTGGAGTTTCACTGGACATTAAAATTAAAATCCAGTTCTCACAAAAAGCAGGAAATAAAGGTTTCATAAAGTGATTGGAATGATTTATTTAAAAAAAAACAACCAGTTTTCCGGTTTTTGGCAAAGAAACTTATTGTCCTCAACTTAACTTGCCATCAAATGGATCCAATCTTTGTTGAAAAAGTCTTTTACTTGGCATTGGTTTATTATTTCTGTTTTGTTTCGTCACTTCAAAACATTAAAATAATTCAAAAGAAGACACAGGAGTCTGAAATATGAGTTTAATTTCTTATTTACTTTAAGTGAGGTGCTCACCTATCACATAATAGCATGATAATGTATTTTTTACATATAACCCGTAACAGATTATTTAAACAAAATATAATACTTAATCAACCAATATATTAATGCTAGATTACTTGACTCTTACTGAAATATTAAATACAGAACACTCATCTCTGCTTAACTATAAACTCCAGCTCAATAGAGTGTGCATCTCGTCTATGTACAAAGAATACTATGGAATACAATTATGATATACAGATATCTGCAGCAAAGTAAATTTTGTATTGTCCTATCAGGCCTGAAGATTTCATATCTGTGGAGAGTTTCTTACTCTTGCGGCTCTGTAAACAACCTTAGGTTCTGGGGCCCCCTCTGTGGTGGTTGTAGAAATTGACTGAGACTGCAGGAAGTGGTTCTGACAGCTCTGAACACGTTTTTGCTCCTTCCTTTACCTTCTAGTTTGTGCATCTTGATCTTGGGAAGATGCATTCAGTTCATTGGAGTATTCTCTTATTATAATTATTATAATATAATTATAATATATTAATATCTCTTATTATAATTAATTGGTATTAATCTTTCAATTGCTCCCTTTAAGATCTGATCTCACCTCTTGGTTTTCTCATCCATGGCATCTGATGAATTCTCTTTTCATATCTCCATTGACTTCTTTCTTTTTGGCCTTCCATTCATCCATCTGGGCTTTGCTCTTTGCACCTACTTTTACAAGAAGTCAGCTGGAAAAATGTTCTATGGTCTGATGAAACCAGGATTGAGCTTTCTGGCCATCAGACTAAATCCTATGTCTGGTATAAGCCAAACACTGCACATCATTTAAAACACACCATCCTTACCGTGAAGCATGGTGTGACTGCATCATGCTGTGGGGATGCTTCACTGCAGCAAGCTCTAGAAAGCTTGTGAAGGTAGAGCGTAAGATGGATGCAGCAAAAAACAGGGAAATCCTGGAGGAAAACCTGATGCAGACGGCAAGAGAATTGTGAGACGGAGAAAATTTGTTTTCCAGTGAGCATAAAGCTGCACAGGAATGGCTTAAGAACAACAAAGTTAATGCCTGTAGTGGCCAAATCAGAGTCTAAACCTCAATCCAATTGAGAATTTGTAGCTGGACTTGAAAAGGGCTGTTCACTCATGATCCCCATGCAAACTGATGCAGTTTTGTAAAGAAGAATGGGGAAAAATTGCAGTGCCCAGATGTGCAAAGCTGATAGACACCTATCCATACAGACTCAAGGCTGTAATTGCTGTCAAAGGTGTATCTACTAAGTACTGACTTGAACGGGGTGATTAATAATGCAATCAATTATTTTGTGTTTAATAATTGTAATAAATTTAGACCAATTTGTAGAAATTTCTTTTCACTTTGACATGAAGGAGTCTTTTCTGTTGATTGGTGTCAGAAAGGCAAATTAAATCCACTGTGATTCAATATTGTAAAACAATAAAACATGAAAACTTCCAAGGGGGATGAATTCTTTTCATAGGCACTGTATCTATAAAAGCTGTGGTAGCTGGACCACTGCTTTCAGCACTTTCACAACTTCTCTGATCAGCATGGTGCTTCATTGGTCTGATATGCTTTCAAACCAGAGGCACTGACATTGACACTAACACCTCTGTCGGGCAATGATTTATGGTGTATGGCACGGAAACAGTTGTGATATCATCCAGTACCTTTTTAAATTCTCTTTCAGATGGCTTCATTGCAGGGGATGTGATATGAAAATTGTGGATAGATCTCTAATCAAATTATAGTTGTCTCAGTTAATTACATCCCCTCACTGCTGGTCCTCCTGTCTTTATCACATACAAGCCCAATATGGCTTGTTGGTTGTTGTATTTCATTGTTCCGAATGTATTTCCCACAGAAGTTATCTTTTCTCCAGTATAAGTTCCTAGTTGGATATCTGTAGGCTTTAGTTTTGAATTTTTGAATTGCATCTCAAACTTATATTGTGGAATGACTGAAGCAGCTGATCTAGTGTCTAATTACATTTTAATTAATTTGCAATGCACTTCTGGTGTAAGCCATATGACTTGTCTATTGTTAGTTTTCACTTTGTAAATCGCAAGGCTGCACAGTCCATTGTCACTCTCATCATTATTAGATTTTTCATCAACAGCATGTAGATTCATGCTCTTTTTGAAATTGAAACTTGACTTTTTATCTTTTTCTCTTCTGTGTGCAGTCTATTTAATTTTGTCTGCCTGACATGCTCTTTGTACGTGTTCTACTTTGTTGTATTTTCTGCAAGTTCCACCTTTAAGTCTGCACTGATCTGGTGAATGTGAGCCCCTGCCACAACTGTAACACAAATTTATTCAACCAGGCAGGTTTCTGTTTAGACATTGCAATTTTCTTCATGCTCACTTTCATTTCTGACTGCAATTCAATTGCACCTCGGTCTGTGGTTTCTATTGACACAGTGAATTTTCTGGCTTATTTATATGTAAGTTGTGCTGTGGTTAGGAGCCATTTATTAATGCTTTCTTGTAAGATTCCACAAATTAAACAATCTCTCAGAGTATCATTACTCCCATTACTGAACTAACAATGCTCAGTCAATCTCTTCAATTCAATCACATATACTAAAATGGACTTCCCTTCTTATTGATTCTGTTTATGAAACCTAAAACATTCTGCATCAACCATGGCTTTGGTTCTAAATGTTCCTGCAGTACTTTAACAATAGCAACAAAGCTCATTTCTGCTGGTTTGGTTGGAGCAAACTGTATGCCTTTAAACACAATGCGCACAGCAAAATTGGTACTTGTTTCTCATTGGTTATTTCATTTGCTTCAAGATACTATTCAATTTGCTCAGTATATAAAATCCAGTCATCTGTTGTGTAAGCAAACCTGTCTATCTTTCCAATGTAGCCAGCCATTTCTGCTGCTTTTTAAATGATTATGATCACCTGGTACTCATTCTTTATGAACCCTTGAATTCTTCTGTTTATTCTCTTCTATTTTAAACTTGACAGTCTCTGGACGTCCTGCACTTTTTTTTATTCACTGTTTTTTTTGCTGTGCTTTTCTTTGTACTGAAACGTCTTGCTGCACTCCAACAAGTCAGTAGTGTATCTTGGGTTTATTTTTAAAAAAAACCTCATCACCAATATTTTGTTTTGTAACTTCAAAACATTAAACAAATTGAAAGGAAAACACAGGAGTCCAAAATGTGAGTGTAATTTTAAGTGTACTTACTGCATTTATGCAGATGCAGTGAAACATTTTTGTTTCATGCCATCCAGAGAGATCATTCCGTACATATGTAGATCAAGGTAGTGAAAAGAAAAGCGAAAAGGAGAATACACAGTAGTGTCACCCTTCCCGAGGAAGTGCAGGGAGACAAATAAAATGTGAGGACCACAACAACATTGACTTGGAGATCAAGGTTTCAATTTTTTGCATATGAGGGTTCCATTCAAGCAACTGATGACAGGGGATAAAAGCTGTCCTTGGGCCCAGTGGTACATTCCCTCAGCCTTTTGCATCTTCTCCCTGATGTGAGAGGGCAGAAGGGAGAATGACCAGGGTGTGGTGGTGCCCTTGAGTATGTTGGCTGTTTTGATGCATAGGAAACTGTGCATGCCAGGATCCCACGAAGAACAAGGGGGCAGATATTCACACAAATATACGTATAAGCATGTGAACGTGGAGCAGGAGTTGGTCATTCATGCACTCAAGTTTGCTCCAGCCTTCAGCGAGGTCATGGCTGATCTGACCTCTCACCTCAACTCTTGTCTATCTTCAGCAACTTTTCACCCCATGTCAAGTATCTGACTACCTTACCTATAAAATGTTAACCATTTTAAACCTTGATTTTAGCAGAATGGGACAGCAAACTAACAAACAGTTTTAATTAAGAATCAAACATCAAGAAGAATCTAAATGAATGCATACTAAGTGAGATTCGCATGAATATGAAAGAAACATCTTCTGGTAATGCAGTGTACAGTGAGTCATAGCATTGGAAACAGATCCTTTGGCGTACCAAGCATTAAACACCCTGTTACACTCATTTCTTTTTTCATTCTCCCCATTTGAATGCTCTCCAAATTCCATTCTCCCTCGCACGCCAGGGGCAACTTACAAGAATAACTAACTAACCAATCCATATGTTGGAGCCAAAGATGGGGCTGGTAGGGGAGCCTCGCTTGCCTCAATCTCCTCAGGAAATGGAGATGCTGCTGTACCTTTTTGTTCAGGGAGGTGATATTAAGAGACTAGGTAAGGTCATCCATGATGTGAACTCCCAGGAGCACTTAACTCTCTCTATGGAGGAGCCATGTATTTTCAGAGAATCAGTAATCTCAAAGAATCAAGTCTGCTTAATGACTGGATGAATCACCTCAAAATAAGTTCCAGCCCCACCACAGCAGCCTCTGGTGTGTTGGTTGTTAATGCCTGTGGCCATCAGCTCTTGCCTCAGTGCTCACTGTCTCTGCAGCTGTGGCCTGCAGACATCGGGCTCCTGGACTGGCTCTGGTGCTGTACTGACTCCATGGCTGTGGACTTGCTTTTGGGAGATTCTGTGGTTCATGTTCAGTGTATTGCTTACTACGTTTTTTATTGTTTGCACGATTTGTTTTTCTCACACACATTGGATATTTGATGGTCTTTGTTGTGTGGGGCCTTTCTTATGGATTCTACGGTGTGTCTTTGTTTTGTGGCTGCCTGCAATAAGGTGACTCTCAAGGTAGTATGTGGTGTTCATACTTTGGTAGTAAATGTACTTCAAACTTTGAACTTTGCATTTCCATGCGACATATAAAGTTGAATCTTGAAATTTGACTTTTTTCTACAAGGAATGACCTATTGGAGGAAGTGTTTGTGGCAGGTGCATTAAAAAAAATTGAAAAGGTATTTGGACAGGTACATGGATAGGAAAGGTTTGAGCCAAACGGGATTGATATAGAGGGGACCCCTAGTTGGTGTTGACCAGTTGGGCTGAAGGAACTATATCCACGCTATGGAACTCTTATGCTCTGTAACTTGAGGTCCATGTTTCCTATAACACAACACTTGGGAAAACTCCCAGTTTCTTACTTTGACTTTTCTGCTTACTTTCCAGTCCTGATGAAGGGTCCCGGCCTGAAACATCGACTGTTCACTGTTTTCCATGTCTGCTGTCTGACCAGCATTTTGTCTGTGTTGCCTTGGATTTCCAGCATCTGCTGATTTTCTTGTGTTTGTGATATACTTGGAGTATTATATATAAGTTTGGTCACCCTGTTGTAAGAAAAACATCATTAAACCTGGAAGAGTGCAGGAAAGATTTATGAAGATGTCATCTTGAGGGACTGAGTGATGGAGAGAGACGCTGAGAGGTTGGGACTATTTTCATTGGAGCTTGGGAGATTTAATAAGAACCTGAGGGACAACATTTTCATCCAGAGAATGGAATGAGCAACCAGGATAAATGGTTGAGCATGGCGTGTTAACAACATTTATAATGTACATGAATAGGAAAGGTTTAGATGTATGTGGTGAATGAGATTAGTTTAGATGGGCATGTTGCTTAGCATAGATGAGATGGGTGAAATGGCAAGTTCCTGTACTGGAAAATTAAATACATAAAGGGAGAGTTACTATAATAATGTGGGTACAAAATGCAGCCATGTTGTTCAAAATGCACTGTGGGGATGCATAATAGGTATTGGACAAACATCCAGAGGTCTGATGCATTGAGTTTTAATCCTACTATGGTAGCTGGAAGAATTTAAACTCGATTAATTTTTAATGGTGAATTCACACTGCCAGACTGCCACTTAAAAGCCCGTTTAGTTCAATAAGGGAAGAAAAATTGCTTGGGTGGCTTTGCAAAAAAGCTTGGATCAGCACATGAGGGAACATAGTCTACAGGATAGTGGGTCTCTTTTGTCTTGTAGCATGAAGAGTCTCAGGCAATTGTCCAGTGCCGAGATGTCAACTGGAGAACTGTGATGCCTCTTCCAACGAATCATAATGGGCCAAGTGATGTAATGAGATTGTTCAAAGTTCAAAGTAAATGTATTATCAAAGTACATGCGTGTCACCATATAAAACCCAGAGATTTGTTTTCTTCTGAGCAAACACAGAATATCCAAGAAACACAATAGAATCAGTGAAAGACTGCACCCAACAGAATGGACAAATGACCAATATACAATAGATAACAAACTATGCAATTACAAAAAATAGAAAGAAGGTGCAGGAGTCTCAGGACTCATGCCACCAGGATTAGGAATAGTTATTACCACTCAGCCATCAGGCTGTTGAACCAAAGCGGATAACTTCACTCAACTTCACTTCATGATTGAAATGTTCCCACAACCTGTGGTCTTCATCTCATTTTCTTGATATTCATTCATCTATTTATTTATTAGTATTTTCTTTTCCTATTTGCACAGTCTATTGCCTTTTGCACTGGTTGGACCCAAGTAGGTGTGGTTTTTCATTGATTCTATTGTGGTTATTATTCTATTATGGATTTATTGAGTATGCCTGCAAGAAAATGAATCTCAGGGTTGTTTATGGTGACATGTATGTACTTTGACAATTTTCTTTGGACTTTGAGTAGACAGAAGTAGAATGATTCTTGACCCACAAGGCAGTAAAAGGTCATCACCAGCAGGCAGCAATGTTGAGTTGATGTTATAACCAGATCAGCCATTGTATTATGTGGCAGAGAAAGTTCAAATGGTTGTATGGCCTACTGCACTTGTCTCAAGTATTCTGATGGAATCATGAGTTTCCCAAGAGATTTGGGTAACCATTAAATCATTAACTGCTCAAGGTTTTCTTTAAAACCAGGTCATGCAAGTAACACTCAGTGCTAAAAAGGAACTTGCAGTTTGAAGACTCTTTACTTCTGATGATTTGAAGACTCTTTACTTCTGATGAGGATCCTTGACATAAAACATAAACTCTATTACCCTTTTACATATGCTGCCTGACATTTAGGGAGAGGAACAGAGTTAGTTTCAGATCATTAACTCCTCCTCAGAAGCTGTTTTCTGAAATTTGTGAATGGAACTAGAGATTGCTGAAAATTCTCGGCTCTGATGCAGCATTAACTCAATCTCTGTCTTCTCACTGATGGTCCCCGACCAGCTGGGTTTTGCGGGCATTTCAGAATTCTTGTCTATGTTTCAGATTTCGAACATCTGTATTCTTTTTGATCGTCATTCAAGATTTGTATTCATAGACCAGCCTGGACTAATGATCTGATCTCCATCAATTCAAATCTAACTTGAAAGTGCTGAATGCTAGGATGGAATCCAAGCCACTTACTTTGCTGGTGACTTAAACAGAAATGAATTTCAAAGCAAATAGCTTCTTAAGATGGCAACTGGAGAAATTAGGTGCATAAATGAGCTGCTGGAGATGCTCAGTAGGTCAGGTAGAACCTATAGAAGAAAATGGACAACCTATGTTTCAGGCCCTTCATCTGGACTGGAAGAAACTCCTGCAAAAGAGGTGAATAGCAGGTTGATATGAGATGGATAAATTGCTGGAGGAACCCAGCAAGTCAGGCAGCATCTATGGAGGGGAACAAAGAGTTGTCGTTTCAAGCCGAGGAAGGGGGCAGAAATCGATACAAGCCAGTAGGATGAGGGGAAGGAGCACAAGCTGGCAGTTGATCACCTGGTCAGAGAGCAGCAGAGATTAGAGAGGGAGCAGTAAGAGAGAAAACAAGACTGCGTCAAGATGGTAGGCCTTGAATGCAATATAAAGTGGCCACTGAGTGTATGTTTATGGTCTTCTGCTGCTGAGCCCATCTGCTTCAAGGTTTGATGTGTTGCGCATTTAGGGATCTCTTCTACACACCACTGTTGTGAAGTGCGGTTATTTGAGTTACTATCCTTTACTTATCCACTTGAATAGATGGCCATTCTCCTTTGACCTCTCATTAACAAGCTGTGTTCACCTACAGAAACGTCAATCACTGGATTCTTTTTTTTTTTGTTTTTCACACTCTTCTCTATAAACTTCCAGACACTGTTGTGTGTGAAAATCCCCAGAATTCAGCAGTTTCTGAGATACTCAAACCACCCCATCTAGCTCCAAAAAACATATGACAGTCAAAGTCACTTGGATCACCTTTCTTCCCCATTCTGATGTCAGGACTGGGCAACAACTGAACCTCTTGACAATGTCTACCTGCTTTTTTGCATTGAGTTGCTGCCACATGATCAACTGATTAGATATTTGCATTAACGAGCAGGTGTACAGGTGTTCCTAATAAAGTGGCCTCTGCTTGTACATATTGGACTCACTAACAGACTGTTTTCAACAGGAGGCCATGAGACAAGCCAAATGATCATCTCCTCTCTTCAACAGTTGCTAGAAACATACTGCATTGATTGTCAGCCAGTGCACTCATAAGTTCTCTCACAACATGCAGACAATGCTGGATGAACTCAGCCAGCCAGGCAGAGTCTGTGAAGGGAAAAAAACAGTCAACAATAAAGGGTCTTGGTCCTTAAACACAGGTTTAAGGTGCTGGGGAGTAGGCACAGAGATGTCAAGGGTAAGTTTTTTACGTGGAGAGTGGTGAGTACGTGGAATGGGCTGCTGGCAACGGTGGTGGAGGCAGATACAATAGGGTCTTTTAAGAGACTTTTTGGATAGGTACATGGGGCTCAGAAAAATAGAGGGCTATGGGTAATTTTAGGTAATTTTTAAGGTAGGGACATGCTTGGCACAACTTTGTGGGCTGAAAGGCCTGTATTGTGCTGTAGGTTTTCTATGTTGATGTTTATTCTCCTCTGTAAATGCTCCTTGACTTGCAGAGTTCCTCCAACATTGTGTGTGTGTGTGTGTTGCTGAAGATTTCCAGCATCTGCAGAATCTCTTTAGTTTATGATTATGATCTCTGAGGTTCAGAGATCATGGCTGCTGTTGTTATTTGGGTCACGTGGCATCTTCACCAATGGAGCAGGTGGTTGTATCATCTGTTCTCTGCAAAGATACATTCAGGCATTGCCAGCTATCTTCAAGGGAAGTTGAAGCCACAGAACCCCTCTCGGGTCTGCATTTTCTTCCCTCTAGATAGTCTGTCTGAGGAAGTAAACAGATACTGGCTGCAGAAACAGCCCTGACTTTAAATGCTCTTGTAATGGTTTGCCAAGTCTACCAGAATGGGGATGTTGGGTGTGAGAGCTGGGGTCTGGGTGGCTGATGCTTCTCCTGCTGATTTCTTCTGGAAGTTAAGGACCGTTCCAGAGGTGGTCGGCTGGAAAGCACTAGAGTTGCGACAGCCATCTGAATCACTGACAAGAGATCTTCCCATGTGACCATTCTGAACTGCGTGTGGCTTTGAGGCAGACAGCTGTACGTCATCACACTTTTAGAACAACTGCTCCAAGAATAGAAACCTCAGTAAATCATTGGTTCAGCACAGCAGGTGTGCAGTTTAAATTTAACTAATTATTAAGTGTGCTTGCTTCTCTTTATTTTGACAAGACAAGCCTCACAGTTTCATGTCCAATCTGTCAGTCCAGTCAGCTACCTAAGATTCCAAGTAGAGAAATGAGGTGTAAAAACTGGAGGGACTAACTGGGTCAGGCAGCATTTGTGGAGGGAAGCAGACAGATGATGTTTTAGTTTGAGGCCCTGCATTGGGACACAAACCTCCTCCTGCAAAAGAGCTTTAAGAGCAGGGGAAATTGGAGCAGCAGGGTAGCATAGTGGTTCACGTATCACTTTACAGCACCAAGCACTCATCGATCAGGGTTCGATTCCCACCACTGCCTGTAAGGAGTTTGTACTGTATGTTGTCCCGATGACCATGTGGGTTTCCTCCAGTGCTCCGGTCTCCTCCCATGATCCAAAGACATGTGGTTAGGGTTAGTGAATTGTCGGCAAGCTGTGTTGCTGCCAGAAGACTTGTGGACTACCCAGTACTATCCTTATTGATATGATTTAACAGAAACAACACACTTCGCTGTATGCTTCAATGTACATGTGACAAATAGAGCTAAGCTAATCTTAAATGAGGTACTTCTTGCCAAACAGCTATACTTTGAAATACTCCCCAAGCCACTCAGTCAAAGGGCCAGTTAGAGTAGAAAATATCAGCACTGAAGGAAGGCTTTGCACAGTTCCAGCACACTATCTGTATCCCCAGATCCCTCTATGTTACAGTCTTCACACATCCTATCAGAGGCATTTAAAACATCCTTAGTCACTGGTGAGGTGTCCGACGATTGGAGGATTGCTAATGTTGTTGTGTTGCTTAAGAAAGTCTCTAAGAATAAACTAAGAGATTATATGCCAGTGAGCATGACGGTGGACGTGGGAAAGTTATTGGAAAGTATTCTAAGGGACTGGATATTTGGAGAGACAGGGATTGGTTAGGGGTAGTCAACATGGCTTTGTGCATCGTGGTAATGCCTAACCAATATTATCAAGTTTTTCGAGGAAGATACCAGGGAAGTGGACATAGTCTGCGTGGGCTTTAGCAAGGTCCTGCAATAGAGACTGGTGAAGAAGGTTCAGTGGCTTGGCATTCAAGATGAGGTAGTAAATTGGATTAGACATTGGCTTTGTGGAAGAAGCCAGAGAGTGGTAGTAGGTGGTTGTTTCTCTGACTGGGGGCCTATGACGATTGGAGTGCTTCAGCAATTGTTGTTGGATCTTTTGTTGTTTGTCATCTATATCAATGATCTGGATGATAATGTGGATCTGCAAATTTGCAGATGACATCAAGATTGAGGGTGTAGTGCACAGCGAGGAGGACTATCAAAGCTTGCAGTGGGATCTGGACCAGCTGAAAAAAATGTGTGAAATTTAATGCATACAGGAATGAAATGTTGTACTTTGGGAAGACTAACCAGGGTATATCTTATGTGGTGAGTGGTAGGGCACTGAGGAAGTGCGGTAGAACAGAGGGATCTGGGAATACAGATGCATAATTCATTGAGAGTAACATCACAGGTGGATAGGGTTGTAAAGAAAGCTTTTGGCACATTGGCCTTCATAAATCAATATACTGGGTACAGGAGTTGGTATGTTATGTTGAAATTGTATAAGACATTGGCCTAATTTGGAGTATTTATTGCCATCTGGTCACCTACCTGCAGAAAAGATGTAAAGGAGATTGAAGGAGTGCAGAGAAAATTTGCAAGAACCTCTGTAAAAGACTGAGTGGATACTGTATTTGATAGAGATATATGCAATTATGAGGATAGATAGGAGAAATGCAAGCAAGCTTTTAACACTGAATCTGGATGAAACTACAACTGGAGATCATGGATTAAGGGCGAAAGGTAAAATGTTTAGAAGGAACAAGAGGAAGAACCTCTTCACTCAGAAGGTTCAACATTTAAGAAAAATTTGGATAGGTAAATGGATGGTAGGGATATAGAGGGCTATGGTCCTGATGCAGGTCAATGGGACTAATAATTCAGCATGGACTAGATGGGCCGAAGTGTCTGCTGTTGTGCTGGACTCTAATCCATTTGGTTTCTCATTAACCTCTATTCAATTCTGGTCACCTCATTATATGAAGGATGTGGAAGCTTTGGAGAGGATGCAGGAGATGCTTACCAGGATTCTGCCTGGATCCGAGGGTATGGTTTCTCTACTGTGGTGGAGACAAATGAATGACCTAATAAAAGCTTTTAAGATTAAAAGAAGCAAAGATGTGATAGATAGCCCGTATCTTTTTCCCATGGTCAAAATGTTTACTATGAAAGGGCACGCATTGAAGGCACATGGATGAAAGAAAAATGGAGGATTGTGAGAGCGAAGGGTTAGGTTGGTCTTGGAGTAGGTTAAGGTGTCGACTGATTGTAGACCGAGTGCTCTATGCAGCATATAGTGTTCTATTTTCTGCACCCTCTCCAAAACTTCTACATCCCTTGTATGATGGGATGACCAGAAATGAATAGAGGTTCTATGTGCTCTGAAGTGAGAAAGGGATACATTCAGAGTTTTTAATGCAGAGTGGTTGTCGCCTATAATATAGTGCCAGGAGTGCTAGTAGAGGCAAATTTATTTATTTATGTAGCAATACAAAGTGGAATAGGGGCCTTCCAGCAATCGAGACACGCCGCCTAGCAACCTACTGATTAACCCTAGCTGAATCACTGGACAATATAAAATGACCAATTAACCTACTAAATAGTATATCTTTGGACTATGGGAGGAAACCCATGCACACATGGGAAAAATGTACAAACTTTCTCGCAGAAGATACTGAAATTGAACTCCAAATTCTGATGCCCCAAGCTGTGATAGCATCGTGCTAACCAAATATGAAAATGGCTTTTATAAGTTTCTTAAGAAGGTATATAAATGGGCAGAGAAGAAGGGACAAGGGTGTTGTTTAGGTGGAAGGGATTAGTTTGGTTCAGCATATAATCATTAGTTTAATTAAAAGGCACAGTGGCATAAGCCAAAAGGCCATTTTCTGTGCTGTGTTGTTCCAGACTCAGTGGCCACTTTATTAAGTACACCTCTACAATGGAAATATCTAATCAGCCAATCATGTGGCAACAATTCAATGCAGAAAAGCATACAAGCATGGCCAAGAGGTTCAGTTGTTCAGATCAAGCATCGGAATGGGGAAGAAATGTGATCCAAATGAGGTTGACCATGGAATGATTGTTGGTGCCAGACAGGGTGGTTTGAATATCTCAGAAACAGATGATCTAGGGAGTTTCACGCACAACAGTTTCTAGAGTTTACAGAGAATGGTGCGAGAAAAAAAATCCAGTGAATGGCAGTTCTGTGGCTGAAAATATCTTGTTAATGAGAGAGGTCAGAGGAGAATGGCTAGACTGGTTCTGAATGCACAACCCATCGAAACTTGAAGTGAATGGGCTACAGCAGCAGAAGATGCTAAACATATAACTTGCCAGTTACGGTAAAGAGCAGAGGAGTGGGGAAACCCTTTCAAAGTCTTGCAGAAAACACGATGGGCTGAATGCCCTCTTGCTGTTCTGCTTGGTTCCTTGACCAACCCATAGTGTAGTGAAAAGGGGCAGAAATGTCAACATAATAATTCAAGGTGTTTTACAAGTTCCCAGAAACTAGTCACCCGTTTTCTGACAGTTGCACTGAAGCACATACGAAGTATTAATAACTGCAGCTTTACTGGGAGTTCCTGCAAGCCAAAAGTGGAAGGCAACATAAGGAAAAGAGGCACCCCAAGGAACACAGACACTTCAAGGAATCCTCAGGGGATCAATCGAGACGAGCCAGAGCAACAGGGGAGCACAGAAAACAGTTCTGAAAAGTTAAGGCAGAGTTACTGCTGGAATGCCACCTGGGTTGCCCAGAGAGAAATATTTTTATTGCACAGTACAGTAAACGAAAGCAACATAGCAACCAGGCTAGGAATGTTCAGTGCAGAATCCTTCGAGAACTTGCATATATTATATTACAACTGCCAATGAATCATGAATAATTAGAAGGATAATGGTTTCTTTCACATGAATGGAGGATGGATGGATGCTTCCTCCCTCACTCTATGGAAAACTCCTCTTAGGGAGAGGGGGCTTGTGACCTGTGTAAGAGAACCACTCCAACTCACTGCCAATAGAGTGAGTACAGTGATAAGATGGTCTTGTCCTGCCTGACTAGACCCGTCTCCTTATTTCTTTTGAGAGTGATGGCCACATGCATCCAAACACTGCGGTGGTCTGTCATAAATGATGACTGTTTGTCAAAGCAATACTTTGGCTAGACTACCCAGAGCTGATAGGAGGCTCTGACTTCTAAATAACTCCTTATTTTTGTTGGAGTATTTTTAGAACCAGGTGTGTGTTTGGTTTTCCTCTTGAAGTCTACTTCAAGTTCAAGATTATTGCCACCTGACTGTGCATATTTACGGTACAACCAATTGAAACAACGTTCCACTGGGCCCACAAAGCATGTATCATATACTATTAACACATTAAACAAAATATTACCATAAATAAGTTGATAAAATATAGTTCAAATTGCATATAGTGTGCAACACTGATAAACAGTAAACAGTCCAAAACAGTCCTAGTGATGAGATCTCGGTGGTGGCAGGGTATTCATTAGTCTCACAGCCTGAGGGAAGAAACTGTTAACCACTCTGGCAGCCCTAGTCCTGATCCTCCTATACCTCCTCCCCGATGGTAGTGGGTCAAAGAGATTGTGGGATGGGTCCTCAACAGTGCTTTGCGCCCTTCATCTACAACAGTCCCAGTAAATGTCACAAATAGAGGGCAGGAAGACCCTGGTGATCATTTGCACTATCCACTGCAGGGTCTTGCGGTCCGATGCCTTACGGTATGAACTCAAGCTGTTCAATATCCATTTTCCCCTCCCTATTTGACCCTAAAACCAGTTGAAGGGGTTAATTAATTTGAGGGTGATGTCATGCTAAATTTTGGAAGTTTAAAGTTAAACTCGGAAAAATCTGGAATTCCAAGAGCCTTTGGAGTTTAGTGCTGGTGCTTAGCTCCTGGTAGGGTCACCCATGGCAGGTCGAGGGGGAGGGTTCTATATAAAGAACGATCCAACCAAGACCACAGCAGTGGAGCTGGCAGAAGATACTGACACATCACAATGACTGTGATGGCGGAGGAAGGCTGCAGAGTGAAGGGTTCCCAGTCGTCTTGTATTCCATGCCGCTGGACCCTGACCCTGATCTGTCAAGGACGGCATGGTGGCTGTCCGTGCATCAGACAGCCTACATTAAACAAAATCACACACATAAACGGCAGGTTCGCCATTAAGGGAATCCGCCCTAATATCTCGATAACAGCCCCATAGAAGAAATTCATTCTCGACTCGTGTTCTCATCACCATTACTAAATTTGGGACAATTCCCAAGACAGATAGACTGGGCCTCAATATTATACTTTATACAAATCCCCAGAGCAAGATTTAGGAGATTAGTACAGTGGAGGCACAATGGTAAGTTATTGGAGTAATTCAAAGTTCTGGACTAGCCTGTAAAGAACTTGTATGCTCCCTCTGTGACTGCGTGGGCTTCCTCCAGTTTCCTCCCACAGTCCAAAGCTATACGGGTTGGTAAGTTAATTGGTCATTGTAAACTATCCCGTGATCAGGCTAGGGTTAAGTCAGGGGATCGCTGGGAGGTGCTGTATCTCAGTAAGTACATAGATTGGTGAATTGTTTATTATTGTCACATGTAACATTGTTTTGCATGCTGTTCAGGCAAATCATTTCAACGCATCAGTGCATCAAGCTAGTGCCCAGAATGCAGAATAATGTTGCAGTTACAGAGAAAGTGCCAGAGATCTGAATTCAAATCCCACAATGGCAGATGTGGAATATAAATCCACTTAGTCATCTGGAATTTTGAATAAAAGCTATTAGTTTTAATGAAAACCAGTAGAGGAGAAGGCCCTCTGCCAACGAGGAAGACTTCACTGTTTCTGACATCGTGCTTCATCTGGTGACAATCTCATTTCCATGTGAGTTTGTGTGGTCGGGTGCAGGTGAAGGCTGGCAGTAAAAGACAGGGAGTGAAGTATCCTGCTGACTTGGAGAAATGTGTGTTACATTGAGAATGATGGCATGTCTGCACCAATGCATGGTGTTCAGAGGAAAAGGATACCTCTCCCCACCGTCTTCAGTCACGCTGAGTTTCCTTTACCCATCATCAAGGACCCCCACCATCCAGGTCATGCTGTCATTATGCTGCTGCCTTCGTGAAGAAGGTACAGGAGTCTGAGGTCCCACGCTACAAAGCTTGGGAATAGTTATTACCCTTCAACCATCAGGCTCCTGAACCAGCTTGGATAACTTCACTCACCTCAACATTTCACAGCCTATGGACTCACTTTCAAGGACTCTTCAACTCATGTTCTCAGTATTATTTATTTAATTTTTGTTTATTATTCTTTGTCCTTGTGGTTTGTTGTCTTTTGCACCTTGGTTGCTTGTCAGTCTTTGTGTGCAGTTTGTCATTGATTCTATTGTACTTCTTTGTTCTACTGTGAATGCCTGCAAGGAAATGAATCTCAGGGTAGTATATGGTGACATGTACATACAGTACTTTGATAATAAATTTACTTTGAACTTGTCATATGTATGCATAATGTTACGGTCCAGCAACAATGAATATATAACTGAGACAGGTTTTTTATAACAAATAAAATGTTTATTAAACACGGCTAAAAAAAACCCAAAAGTAAACAAATGACTAACTTAATCAGAAGTCAGCTGTGATACGGCAGCTCAAATAGTTCTCAAACAGTGAGAAATGCGAACTCAGTTCTTTAAAATAGTACTGCAAAGAGTCCAAAATGATTTACAGTCATTTAAGGGAGAGACTTCCCTTGAATTAAATCCTCTTTCACGACGTTACTGCTGATCCCAGCGAATACGCAGCAAAACGGGAGTATCTGGTGAATTCAACCATAGACTGCCCCACCTCACAGGGAGTGGATCTCCTTTTATATCTGGTTGAAAAAAACTATTACATGACCTCTCACTGGCGGGAAAATGATGTCACTCCACCATCACAAGACCCATTACCTCATGTCCAGCATAGCTTCAATTACATCATGGTCATGTGACAGGTACGAGATACCCACGGGTACGTAACGATAGGAGCAACAGGAAACTTGTGTACAGCAGCCTCACAGGCACATAGTGTCATATAAGCAGCACTCACAAGTATAAATGTAAATTAAACGTCACTTTTACAAGAAACATACAATTAGAACAGAAAATGACAAATTCCAATTTAATGTAAGGTGTTCAGAGTGGGGGGTGTGGAGACAGGTCTCTACCAAAGGAGGTGGAAGGCGCTCCTTCTCTCTGCTCACTTGCAGATCACCCTTGGGCAAGGTGTAGCACCCGCTTAGCCCCCCCCCCAATCAGGGTCACGCAAAGCAGATGGTGGATGATCGTATGAGCTGCAGGTTGCCAGGTAGACAATCTCCGAAGAGTATTGATAACGGCTGAGGTCACCTGTTTTGTAATGACCCTGCCCAGAAGAAGGCAATGGCAAACCACCTCTGTAATAACATTTGCCAAGAACAATCATGGTCATTGAAAGACCATGATTGCCCATGTCATACGACATGGCACATAACAGTTGATCAGAGCGGCCATAGTTTTGCAATGTAGTGGTGTTTAGGGTTTTGCCAGGTTGTTCAAGAACTGAATGGCTGAATGAAATAGCTGTTTTGCTATTGATAGAAATTGTTATCTCTCCACTACTTTGACACTTTACAGATGAACATGTAGATTAGGAGCAAGAATAGGCTATTCAGTCCCGTAAGCCTATTCTGCAATTTAAAGAGATCACGACTGATCTACTACTTTATTTGTGATCTCACCAATGAGCTATAGATTTAAGGCATCATCTGCCTATTTTTCTGTTCAGTTTTCTCAGCAGTAGGCAATAACATTCTGATGCCTTTCCTAATCACCTGCTGGACCTGACGATGGGCCTTCTGTGAAATGTGCACAAGAATACCCTGTAGTTAATATCCCTCTTTTTTATTTCATCTGCCTGTCTTCATTAAATCAATGAGATTGTGGGGGAAGTCAGCTGGGTGTTGAAACTGATTTGCAATGATAACTAGGAGATTAGGTATCATTTTATTAGTTCACAGTGCTTCTTTTTACTGCATGTTCCTCCACTGTGGATCTTTCACAATATCTCATTATTATTCTCTCTTTTTGCACAACTAGTAATGGGGATAAGGAAATGGCAGATGAGCTGAAAAAGTATTTTGCATCAGTCTTCACTGTGGAATACACTAGCAGTATGGTGGATGTTTGATAGTGTCGGGGGGCAGACGACTGTGAAATTGCATTACTAAGGAGAAGGTTCTTTGGAAAGTGAAAGGTCAGAAGGTAGATAGGTCACCTGGTATACTCCGCAGGGTTCTGAAAGAGGTGGCTGAAGAGATTTTGGAGGCATTAGTAATGATCTTTCAAGAATCAATTGATTCTGGCATGGTTCCAGAGGACACAGTGCCACACATGAGGCTGCTTAATCAGTTAAGAACCGATGATATTACAGGAAAGATTCTACCATAGATAAAGCAGTGGCTGATTGGTAGGAGACAGTGAGTGGGAGTAAATGGAACCTTGGGAATAAAGTGAGCCTTTCCTGATTGGCTGCCAGTAACTAGCAGTGTTCCACAGGGATCTGTGTTGGGACAGATTATTTTTATGTTATATGTCAATGACTTGGTTGATGGAATTGATGGCTTTGTGGCAAAGTTTGCGGATAATACGAAGATAGGTGGAGGGCTAGACAGTTTTGAGGAAGTAGAGGCTACAGAAGGATTTAAACAGATTAGGGGAATGGGCAAAGAATTGTCAGAAGGAATAGTGTCAGGAAATGTATGGGGATCATGAACTTTGGTAGAAGAAATAAAAGGGCAGACGTTTTTCTCATTAGAGAGAAAATGCAAAAATCTGAGTTGCAAAGGGACTTGACATCCTTGTGCAGGATTCCCTAAAGGTTAATTTGCAGTTTGATTCAGTGGTGAGGAAGACAAATGGGAAGTTCACATTCATTTTGGGAGAACTAGAATATAAAAGCAAAGATGTAATGTTGAGGTTTTATAAAGCACTGGTGAAGTCTCACTTGGAGTATTGTGAGCAGTTTTGGGCCCCTTGTCTAAGAAAGGATGTGCTGACATTGGAGAGGGTTCAAAGGAGGTTCTCGAAAATTTTTCTGGGATTAAAAGGCTTGTCATATGAAGAGCGTTTGGTGGCTCTGGTTCTCACTGGAATGCAGAAGTATGAGGGATGACCTCATTGAAACCTATTGAACGTTGAAAGGCTTCGATAGAATGGATATGGAGAGGATGCTTCTATGGTGGGGAGTCTACAACCAAGGGACACAAACTCAGAATAGAGGGGTGACATTTAAGAATGGAGATAAGGTGCCATTTCTTTAGCAAGAGGGTGGCAAATTTGGAATTCATTACCACAGGCAGATGTGGAGGCCGAGTCATTGGGTATATTTAAAGCAGAGGTTGATAGATTCGTGATTAGTCAGGGCATGAAGGGATACGGGGAGAAGGCAGGAGATTGGGGCTGAGAGGGAAAACGGATCAGCCATGTGAAATGCCAGAGCAGACTTGATGGGCCAAATGGCCTATTCTGACCCTATATCTTATGGTCTATGTACTCTATCAATGCCTCTGATGATCGTATAAACTTCTATCAGGCCTTCCCTCAGTCTCTGCCATTCCAGAGGAAACAACAAAAGTTTGTCTAACCTCTCCTTATAGCACATGCCCTCTAATCTAAGTAGCACCATGGTAAATCTCTTCAGCATCCTCGCCACAGTCTTCACACCCTTCCCATAATGGAGAAGTGAATGTAATACTCCAGATGCAGTCTAACCATAAGACAATAAGATATTGGAGCAGAATTAGGCCATCTGGCCCATCGGGTCTGCACCACCATTCTGTCATGGCTGATCTACTATCTCCCTCAACCCAATTCTCCTGCCTTCTTTCTATAACCTTTGACACTCTTATGAATCATGAACCTATCAACCTCTGCTTTAAAAATACTCAATGACTAGGCCTCCACTACCAAATGAGGCAATGAATTCCACAGATTCACCACAATCTGGCTAAACAAATTCCTCATCTCTGCTCTATAGGGATGTCCTTCTATTTTGTGCCTGTGCTTCTAGTCCTGAACTCCCCCATTATTGGAAACATACCCTCCACATCCTCTCTATCCAGGCCTTTCAATATTCAGTAAATTTAAATTAGATTCCCCTTACCCCCACTTTAATCTTCTAAACTTCAGCGAGTACAGACCCAGAGCCATCAAACGTTCCTCATATGTTAACTCTCTCATTCTCAGGACCATTCTTGTTAACATCCTCTAGATCCTCTCCAATGCCAACATGATCTTTCTTAGATAAGGGATCCAAATCTGCTCACCATATTCCAAGTGCTGTCTGGCCAATGCCTTATAAAGCCTTAGCATTAAACCAGAGTTTTATGAAGCTGTAACATTAATTGCTGACTCTTGAATTGAACATTTTAACTAAAGGCAACATTATCATGAGTTTTCCCTAGAAGCCTGCCCATTATTTATGCTGTATCCTGATTTCACAAAAGAATAAGATTGCCTGATCATGATCATATTGCTTTTCCCAGGACCATGCTGTGTTATTTTCCATCAACACAGCAGGAATTAAATCACAAAAGAACACTCTATAGTTTTCTGGGACTTGCAGTGAAAGCTCTATAATGCAAATCTTCTTCATGCCTCATCACAATTATTAATTTTACTGTTTCATTCTCATTTTAAAAAGCTCTCTCCCCGAGAATATCATTGCCTTGCCGGGGAAGGATGCTGCGGGCAATCTAGATGGTGTACTTTTCAACAAGAGTATAATAGAATTCACAGTGCGAGCTGTACAGTGGGAGACACACTGAAGGGAGGAAATCTCAATTGTTGTCATGAGTGAACATCATCTGTCCAGGGTGACAGCAACTCTGAAGACGTATTCCTGGGCCCAACATATTGATGCAATTACAAAGCGGGCACAGTGGCAGCTGAAGCTCATCGGGAGATTGAGGAGATTTAGTATGTCACCAAGTACTGTGGCAAATTTTATGGATGTACCATGGAGAGCCTTCTGACTGGTTGCATCTGGAGTGAAGGAGCATCTGAACAGGATCGGAAAAAGTTGCAGAGGGTTTTAAACTCACCCAGCACCATCACGAGAGCTTGCCTCCCCACTGTTGAGGAATCTTCCAAAGGTGATGCCTTGAAAAGGTGGCATCCATCATAAGCTTCCCCACCACACACCACATCCCCAGTTCTCATTATTACCATTAAGCAGGAGGGTTCGGAGCTGGAAGGCACACACTCAACATTTTAGGAGCAGCTTTTTACCTCCTCCATCAGATTTCTGAACATACACTACCCGAACACTACCTCACTATTTTTGCTCTCTTCTTGCACTAATTAATTAATTCTTAATATATTTATTATGATAGTTCAAACTATATTTTCTATACTTTACCATGTTGTTGCCGCAAAACAACAAATTTCACAACATAAGCCAGTGATATTAAACCTGATTTTGATTCTACCGTTCTGAGGATATGGGGAAGTTCTCCTGTAATATTGGCAAACATCAGTTCCTTACTGACCATTACTGCATCATTTGATGATACAAGTGTTACGAACCCCGTTACTGGGTGTCTTACCAGCAAAGATAGGAGTAGCCATTGAAGTCTGATGATACTATTTTTAACAGTATTTATTAGTAAAAATACACAAAAATAATATCAATGCAAATATACAGATAATATACGTCATCAATACTGAACCTAAAAGTGCGGGTATAATAATAATCAATAAGAAATAAGCTCTATTGTTGTCTAGGGGATAATGAATTGTCCGATGGAAATATAAAGTTTGTTGCAGTTCATACAGGCTCCAGTGTTTGTTTGTCGCTGTGTTGCAATTGTTGGAGAGAGAGAGAGAAATAGAAGAATATCTTGCTAGCTTTCCTTGATCCGATCTTGATCCATATCCGTCCTTTAACAAGACCGTTCCATGGAGGACTTGCCACCCAGGCAAGGATGGACACACACACAAGCCCTCCATCGGTCTCCTGGTGTGTCGAAGGGGTGTTCCCCAGACCCATCTTTTATCCTCACTCACGGGGTCTTAGATTTCAATCAGGTTGGGATGATGCAATCCCTTAACCAGACCACTCTGGTTGTCCCCTGAGGGGTTTCAATGAATAATACAGTACTCAATACACAATTCCTTCTCCAAGACACAGCAGCAGTAATCAGTGGTCCCGTTCCGCTTTTGTTAAGAGACATTCCACCTGGCTGTGTATTCTGCGTCTCTCTCTCTCATTTCCTGATGTGCTGTGTATCTCTCTCATCTCCTGGGTCTCATACCTGAAATACTAGCGATCTTGCGATTCTCAAAAAGGAGGGGGCGACTTTGCACCCTTCGGCCTCTCAGAGTTGTTCCACACTCGTAACACAAGTCAGATTTAGATTCAGATTTATTTATCACATGTACATCAAAACATGCAGTTCAAGTTCAGGTTACTGTCATTTAAGCATACACACGTATACAGCTAAACGAAAGATTGTTTCTCTTGGGCCAAGGTGCAAAACACAGTACATACAAATAGTTATAATCTAGTGCATGCAGTCACAAATAATATTAGCACAGTCCTTGAGTGTCATGGCCTGAAGATCACTGCTAGCATAAAGTATGAGGTGCATGTTTATGTCTGTAAGATATAGGAGCAGAATTATGCTATTTGGTCCATTGAGTCTGCTCCACCATTCATCATAGCTGATCCAATTTTCCTCTCAGCCCCGATCTCCTGCCTTCTCCTTGTAACCCTTCATGCCCTGACTAATCAAGAACCTATCAACCTCTGCCTTAAATATAGTCGATGACTTGGTCTCTCCAGCCACCTGTGGCAATGATCTCCATAGATTCACCGCTCACAGTTTATCTAAGACAGTATGTTTCTAGCACTATTATAATAAAGCAAGCAGTCGTGTAATTATGTGAAAAAGCAGCAATAAAAGATGATAAGTGACAAATGCAGGATCTGTGTATCTGTGAATTGGGGGGGGAAGGGACAGCAAAGTGTTCAAACAAGGTATAAGTATATTGTTTGTGTTAACAACTAACACACCCAAAGGATGTGCTGGGGGCAGTCTGCAAGTGTTGTTACACTTTCCAGCACCAACATAACATGCCCACAGTATTCAGCGGAACTTCACAAGCAGCAATAACAACAGAACAAAACAAGACAACAATGAAACATCTCCATTACCCACCTCTCACTCAGATAGACAGGCCTCCAACTCCTGGGCAGGCCATCTGTCATCAATACGTGTAGAATCTTGTCATGTATGTGAACTGCTATATTTCCTCACATTGCAAGTTACCACAATGGACCGGGATGTTGCCACAAATTACCAAGATATTGCCAAGGTTCTGTGTTTATGGATTTGGACTATGGACTTATTCTGTCTTATGGTTCTTGTATCCTGCATTGTCACCCTTTGTTCCTTGTTTTTTTTTCTGTGGGGAGCTGGGTCTTTATGGGTCGATATTCTTGTTGTGTTTTGTGTGGAGAAGTGGGGTGTGGTTTGGGGCATTGATGATCATGTTGCCATTCTTATTTTGTGCAGGGGGAGGGTGGGTTTGCTGTTTCACTTTGAACTGAATTCCATGGTTTTGCTTTGTTTCGTGGCTATATGGAGAAGAAGAATCTCGGTTTTATACTGCACGCGTACTTTGATAATAAATAAACCTTTGAATCTTCGAATTCAAAAATCTTCCTGAGCACTGAAATATCCACAGATTCCCTGAGGTAGAGAAAGACATCTTAAGAATCCTTGTTCCTTAATATCTTGAGGTCATGCTTGCTATGCACTGTAAAACATGCCCTGCTTAACAGAAAATAATAATGAGCTTGTTGTATGCTTTTGATTGGTATGTCACTCAGAAGGATTCAGGAGCAATTCGAATGGGGTATCCCAGGTAAATCTATATTCTGTGTTCAACCAATGCTTCTGATGTTTGTGCAATGGAGTGTCCTCAGCATTAATTCCCAGTAAAGCCTTGTAAAGCCTTTCAAAGCAATATAAGATCAGTATAATCCCCCCTCACAACATATATACATAGTTGGTACTAACCTGCACTGAAAGTTTAATCTTTGTTAAACAGTTGTATGGATTTTTTCTGAATCCTTGCATGCTACAAATGCATCCTAGGTGATTTTCCCAAACAAGTCATCAGAGATGAAGCATGGCTCGCACTTGAGTATATCACGTGGGCGTGTTACGTTGACTCCAGAAGTGTGGCGACACTTGTGGACTGCCCACTTAACATCCTTGCTGATTTGATTTGAAGCAAGAATGAATTTTGCTGCAAGTTTTTATGGTCGTATGACAAATAAAGCTAAACTATAAATCTCTTTAATGTCATCATCATCATCATCATGAGCCGTGTTGTATGACGTGGGCGTTCATGGTCTTATCTACGACCATGATTGTTCCTGACAAATTTTTTTTACAGAAGTGGTTGCCATCTCTTAAACGTAAGATAAATAATCTCAGGTAAAATAGTGGGAAGAGCAAAGTGCAGTGTGGGCTTATTTAAAGTAGAGGTTAATTGGTTCCTGATTAGTAAAGACATGAAAGGTTATGGGGAGAAGGCAGGAAAATGCTGTCCTTAATTTGCGGTGGAGGCTAGGTCCATTGGTATATTTAAGGCAGAAGCTGATAGTTTGCTGATCGGTCAAGGCATCAAAGGATATGCCGATCCAGGATCAGCAATGATGGAATGGCAAAGCAGACTTGATGAACTGAATGGCCTAATTCTGTTGCTATGTCTTATAGTCTAATGGGGTTGAGAAGTCAGCTAAAGTGGAATGGTGGAACAGACTTGATGAGCGGAATGGCTTGATTCTGCTCCTATTTATTATGGTCTTATTAGTGTGCTGAAGATGGGTTGGGCGATCACTTGGTGAAGCACCTGGGCTGGCATTGTACCAGTTATGTTTTGATTGTACTCAGGAATGCCACCACTGTGCAAAGTGTGACATGCACACTTCAAAAGGTGGGGGACTAGGATGGAGAGGTATGTAATGTTGAACTTGTTTCTGTGAAATTAGAGAGAGCTATTTTTCATATCTAGCCCATTCTTTTATGTAGTGCTTGATGTCATAATAAGTAAGGAATTATTTTATCTCCTGGGGGAGATTATATTGGATAAAAACCCAAGTTCATTCCCCTCCATACATTTCTGTCCTCCTTTAATAATCTCCATTTTCCTCTCCTGCCATGTGAACCTTCTCTGTAATATTTTAGCAATACGATAATTTCTGTTTTTATTCTGTCCTGGTAGCTCCACAATATAAGATAAGCTCAGCATGCCGCGAAGTCCAACATCAAGTGAAGATGAGATGGCACAGAGTATTTCTGATTATTCTGTTGAATCTGAATCCGACAGCTCTAAAGAAGAGACAATCTATGACACCATCAGGGCAACGGCAGAGAAACCCATCACCAAGATGGAAGACACGCAGAGCAACACACTGGTCATCAGAGTCCTCATCCCTGACTTACAGCAAACGGTAGGAATCTCATCCTTCATCTTTCATTTCCAATTAGTTTCAGAACATGGCACCTAAAGGAAACACCAGAGGATATTTCCAGTATTGTGCTTCAAAGTTATTAGTGCAACAGCTTCATATATTTAGAGCACTTGAGAGTATTGTATGCAGTTCTGGTTGCTGCACTACAAGATGGAAATGGTTGCACTGAAGAGAGTCACCAAGGTGTTGCCTGGATTGGAGCTTATGGGAAGAGATTGGATAGGTTGAGGTTGTTTTCTCTGGAGTGAAGGTGGCTGAGGGGTAACCTGATCAAAATATACAAGTGAGGCATAGTCCGGGTAGGTAATTAACACAAGAGATTCTGCAGCTGCTGTGGAATCCAAAGTAACATACACAAAGTGCTGGAGGAACTCAGAAGGTCAGGTAGTATTTATAGAAAGGAATAAGTAGTTGACATGTTGGACTTCTCCTTCATTAGGACAATTGGTATCTTTTACTCAAAGTAGTAGGATCAAAAACATGAGGAAAAAGGTTTAAGATGAGAGGAAGGACTTTTAAAGTGAATTTATACAACAAGTTGCTGTTGTCTGGAAAATGTTGCTAGTGTAGGTGGAGAAGTCAGATGCAATATTGTGTTTAAGAGTACTTTAATATAGAATGGTCCAGTAGCATAGCAATTAGTGTAACGCTTTATAGCGCCAGTTGTAAGATTGGGGTTCAAAGCCCACCAATGTCTTTATTAGAAGTTTGTACATTCTCCCTATAGGTTTCCTCCAGGTGCTCTGGTTTCCTTCCACATTCCAAAGATGTATGGTGAAGGATAGTAAGTTGTGGGCATGCCCTGTTGATGTTGGGAGTGTGGTGACACTTATCCCAGCACATCTTCAGAATGGTGGTCATTGATGCAAAAGATACATTTTGGGGTGCCTGTGACAAAGCTAACCTGATTTTATAGAAAATATCAGCAAGGCATGAAAGGGTATGTTGCTCATGCAGGCAAATGGGATCTGTGTGGGTAGTCATAAAGGCCAGTATGGAGATGATGGGCCGGTCAGCCTGTTTCTAAACCTCTGAGAGAATGGGTGTCCTAAATAAACCACAGGGGAATTCCAGTCCAAATGAATTTGGAATTAAATGTTATCCTTCGTGATGATTGCACCTGGGGGAAGCCTACGCGGTCAGGTGGAGAAATGTTTGGGCTCCTTACAGATAGCAGCAGGATTGAACCCAGGTCGCCAGCACTGTTAATAGTGGTATGCTACCGGCTACACTACAGCGTCAAATTCAGACCAGCTCACTAATCACACTGCTTTCACCACTTTGAGAGTTCATCATAGGACCATCAGATATTGAAGTAGAATTAGGCTGTTTGGCCCATCGAGTCTGCTCCCCCATTTCATTAAGGTTGATTTATTATCCCCATTCTCCTGCCTTCTCCTTTGATACTTTATTCATCCAGAACCTATCAAACTCTACTTTAAGTATATCCAATGACTTGGCCTCCACAGACGAATTCTACAGTCTCACCACCCTCTGGATAAAGAAATTTCTCTTCATCTTTGTTCTAAAGGAATGCCCTTGTACTCTGAGGCTGTGCCCTCTGGTCCTAGACTCCCACACTATAGGAAACATCCCCTGCACCTCCACTCTATCTAAGCCTTTCAAAGCTCAGTAAATCTGAACAAAGCTTCACTGTTCTGGAGATCCACCCAACTATCTCCTCATTGAACCTTTTGTCCCTCCACCTGAGCAGGACTCCAGTCATACAGGGCCTTGGTGAAACTACATCTGAAGTACTGTGAGCAGTTTCAGTCCCCCTTCCTACCAAGGATGCACTTTTTTGGAGCGAGGACAATGAAGATTCAGCTGACAGATTCCTGGGATGGAGAGATTGCTGAGCAGTAAGTGATGAAGTTGACTTGGTTTGTATTCTGTAGTGGAAGGAAGTTGCTATCCCTGTCAGCCCTCATGTGACACCAGACCCAGCTAACAAAGCAGCAAGTCCAAAAACATATCCTGTCGGTGATGGAGGAAAACAGTGCTTAAGGAAGATAGGGAATAAGAGCAAGTGTAGACCATATGGAATACCCTTCAGTTACCCTTGTGGCTAATCCTCAACAACAATGCCTGCATAATGGCTCTATTCTTTAATTCCCCAGAAATGATTTCTGTATCAAGGGATTACAAAGTTTATGTTTAATTGGACATTTGGTTCCGTTCACTGAAACTCTGTGGACCACAAAGACAGGAAATCAATAGAGAAGTTAAATTATAAACATATCAACATGTTTCTTCCCTTGCACATCCTTTCTAATGCCATACTGGGAATACTACGGTGCCAAATGCAAAATACTGGAAGGCATCCACTTAAGATGAGTGGGGAAATTTTAAGGGAATCGGGAGTTTTTATAGACAGAGAGTGGTAGATTACAGTATTGTGCAGAAATCTTAGGCACATATATACCTCGGGTGTCTAACACTTTTGCACAGTTCTCTATTTGTTAACGTGAAGTAGAGAGCAAGTCTGTGAGGGTGGAGTGCAACGGAAAGGGTGTGGGACAGGTGACAGAGAAGGGGAGCTGGAGTGAGAGGGGGTGCGTGGGTGCAGACACACCCAACCCTGAGACACCAGGCAAGGTCATTTGATTCCAAACAATTGGTTTATTGATTATTACAGAATATCTTTCTGGTGCTTCCCACTCTCTTCCCTCTCCCCACTCCCTTCCCAACCATGATTCTCCTCTCTCTACCCCCTTCTCACTCTCAATGAACAACAGAGACCCATATCAGAATCAGGTTTATCATCACTCACTCACATCATGAAATTGTTTTTTTTCTCTCCTGTGTCAACAGTACAGTGCAATACATAAAATTACTACAGTACATGCAAAAGCATTTGACACCCAAGCCATATACATGTGCCTTAATGGTGAAAAATTAAATAAACAGTTAAATACATGTAACTATCAGATCACAGCCTAAATTATCAAATCTACTGAACAGTTGAGATATACAAATTCAAAAAATCAAAAACATTTGCAGTTTAATGGTGATATGAATGTCACCATTGTCATCAATGTCCTTCAGGAAAAGAAATTGCTATCCCTATCTGGTCTAGGCCAAACTCAATCAATGATTTACTCTTGCACAGCAAAAAGGTGAAGTTACAATTCTCAATATGCAGGAGATTGGGAAAATCAGGTTGGTGGTGGACTATAGGAGGGGGAATTTCTGGAGTGCCTACAAGATGATTTTTTTAGAGCAGCTTGTGGCTGAGTCCGCGAGGGGATCAGCTACTCTAGATTGTGTTATGCAATGCACCAGAATTGATTAGAGAGCTTAAGGTTAAAGAACCCTTAGAGAAATTGATCATAATATGATTGATTTTACCCTGTAATTTGAGAAGGAGAAGCTAAAGTCCAATATATCAGTATTACAGTGGAGGAAAGAGAATTACAGAGACTTAAGAGAAAAGTTGGCCAGTATTGATTGGAAAAAAACACAGGCAGGGATGACAGCAGAGCAGCAATGGCTTGAGTTTTTGGAAGCAATTCGGAACATGCAGGATATATACATCCCAAAGAGGAGGAAGTATTCTAAAGAAAAGATAACAGGAGAAGTCAAATCCAATATGAAAGCCAAGGAGAGGGCATATAATAGAGCAAAAAATAGTGGAAAGTAAGAGGATTGGGACACTTTTAAAAACCAACAGCACCTAAAAAGCCATTAGAAGGTTAAAAAGGATACAAAAGTAAGCTAGCCACTAATATTAAAGAGGATACCAAAAGTTTCTTCAGATGCATAAGTGTAAAAGAGAGGTGAGAGTGGACATCGAACTGCTGGAAAATGATGCAGGAGAGGTAGTAATGGAGGACAAGGAAATGGCAGATGAACTGAATAAGTATATTTCATCAGTGTTCATTGTGGAAGACACTCGTAGTATAGTGGAAGTTCCAGGCGTCAGGAGTCATGAAGTGTGTGAAGTTACCATAAATAGAGAGAAGGATCTTAGGGAAACTGAAAGGTCTGAAGGTAGAAAAGTCATCTGGACCAGATGGTGTACACCCCAGAGTTCTGAAAGAGGGGGCTGAAGAGATCGTGGATGCAATGTCATGATCTTTCCAGAATCACTAGATTCTGGAATGGTTCCGTAAGGCTGGAAAATTGCAAATGTCACTCCAAGAAGGGAGAGAGGGAACTATAAGCAAGTTAGTTTGAATTCCATGGTTGGGAAGATGTTGGAATCAATTATTAAGGATAATGTCTCAGTGTACTTGGAGGCACATGATAAAATAGGCCATAGTCAACATGGTTTCCTCAAGGGAAAATCGTCTGATAAATCTGTTGGAATACTTTGAGGAAATAACAAGCAGGATAGACAAAGGAGAATCAGTTGATCTTGTGTATGGTACTTGGATTTTCAGAAGGCCTTTGACAAGGTGCCATACATGAGGCTACTTAACAAGCTACGAGGCCACGGTATTACAGGAAAGCATCCAGCATGGATAAAGCAGTGGCTGATTAGTAAAAGGCAAAGAATGGGAATAAAGGGAGCCTTTTCAGGTTGGCTGCCAGTGACTAGTGGTGTTCCATAGGGGTCTGTGTTGGGACCAATTCTTTTTACGTTATATGTCAATGATTTGGATGATGGAATTGAAGGCTTTGTTGCAAAGTTTTCAGAACATATGAAGATAGGTGGAAGGGCAGGTAATTTTGAGGAAGTCAAAGGGCTACTGAAGGACAGATAAATTCGGAGACTGGGCAAAGAAATGGTAGATGGAATACAGTGTTGGGAAGTGTATGGTCATGCACTTTGGTAGAAGAAAGGAAAGGGTTGATGACTTTCCAAAATAGAGAGAAAATACAAAAAATATTAGGCACAAAGGGACCTGTGAGTCCTTGTGCAAGATTCCCTAAAGGTTAGTTTGAAAGTTGAGTCTGTGGTGAGGAAGACAAGTGCAATATTAGCATTCATTTCAAGAGGACTAGAATATAAAAGCAAGCATGAAATGTTGAGACTTTACAAAGCACTGTTGAAGCTTCACTTGGAGTAATGTGAGCAGTTTTGGACTCCTCATCTTAAAAAGGACGTGCTGAAACTGGCGAGGGTTCAAAGAAGGTTCACGAAAATGATTCCAGCATTGAATGGCTTGTCATATGAAGAGCGTTAGATGGCTCTGGGCCTGTATTCACTACAATTCAGAAGCATGAGGAGTGACCTCATTGAATCATATCGAATGGTGAAAGGGTTTGATAGAGAGGATGTTTCCCACGGTGGGAGAATCTAAGACCAGAGAACACAGCCTGACAATAAAGGAGCATCCTTTTAGAACAAAGATAAACAGGAATTTCTTTAGCCTGAGAGTGCTAAATCTGTGGAATTCTTTCCCACAGGCAGCTGTAAAGGCCAAGTCTTTATATATACTTAAGGCAAAGGTTGATAGATTCTTGATTGTCAGGTCATAAAAGGATATGGAGAGGAAGCAGAAGATTGGACCGAGAGGAAAATTGGATCAGCCATGATGAAATGGTGCAGCAGAAGCAATGGGCCAAATGGCCTAATTCTGTTCCTATATCTTATGGTCTAACTACCCTCTGAGATGGCCTGGTGAGCCATTAAATTAGTGGTGGACATTAAATGCCAGTCTAGACCATAGCATTCATTGCTCATCAATGTCCTGATCAATAAATATATTTTTAATCTCAGGGTGCCATGGTCACGTAGTGATTAACGGAATGCTATTACAACTCTGATGCTTGGAGTTCAGAATTTAATTCTGGTGCTGCTTGCAAGGAGCTTTGTACGTTCTCCCCATGACCATGTGGGTACTCTGGGTTCCTCCCACATTCCAAAGACATAATGGTTAAAAGGTTAATGGGTCATGGTCAATTGTCCTGTGATTAGGCTTGTGTTAAGTAGTTGGGTTGCTGGACAGTGTGGCTCATTAGACCGGAAGGACATGTTCCAAGCTGTATCTTTAAATAAATAAAATAAAACCTGCCAGGCCAAGTTCTAACATAACTTGTGAATCAATACTTTGACTGATCATCAACCAATGAATGGCACAGTTAGTGCAATCCTATTACAGTGCCAGCAACTTTGGTTCAATTCCCATTGCTGTCTATAATTGGGTGGTATGGTCTCATTCAGCCAGAAGGGCCTGGTATCTGTGCTGTATCTTTAAGCACGACACCAAAATTAAACATAAAATTTAAAAATTATATTTAAGTTACCTTTGAACACAGACCATAGAAGAGCTCAGAAACAGACCCTTTGGTCCACAATGTCCATACCAAACACTAAATATCCTCTGCCTGTACGTGATCCGTTTTCCTCCATACCCTGCCAATTCTGTGCCTATCTGAAAGCCTCTTAAACACCACAACCTCCTCCCCAGCACAGCAATCGTCGCCTGCCCACCACAACCCCCATGCACACTGTACTCCCCGCGCTTACCATAGACCCTGCACACCCCACAACTCCCACACACACTGAAACCCCGTGCTTACTGCGCACACACCCCACATGCACCACAACCCTCCATTTCTCATACATCCATGTTCCTACAGTACAGCACAGGAACAGGCCCTTCAGCCCACAATCTTGTGCCAAGCCAATTAAATCAGTAATCAAACAGTCAGCTAGGTTAATTTTTTCTGCCTGCACAATGTCCTTATCCTTCCATTTTCTTCACATTCATGTGCTTATCTAAATGTCTCTTTAAAATCCCTAATATATCTGCTTCTACCACCACTGCAGCCTGCACTTTCCAGGCACCCATCACACCCTGCGTAAAAAAACTTGCCCCTCACATCTCTTGAAGTGACCCCCTCTCACCCTAAATGCATGCCTTCTGGTATTAGACATTTCAACCCTGGAAAAAAGATACTGTCTGTCATTCTATCTGTGCCTCTCATAATCTTATAAACCTCCGTCAGATCTCCCTTTAGCCTGCGACACTCTAGACAAAACAACCCAAGTTTGTCCAACCAACTGTTATAGCACATGCCCTCTAAACCAATCTGAACCCTCTCCAACTTCTGACTTTTGAATTCAGTGCGTTGACTTGTAAAGGCAAGCATGCCATTGTCCAATGAAACATACAGTACCGTACAAAAGTGTTTGGCGCATATGCAGAGCTTGACACCCAAGACTTTTGCAGAGTACTGTAATAATTTTATATATTTCACTGTACTGCTGCCACAGAAAGAATTGTTTGGAATCAAATGATCTTGCCTGGTGTCTCAGGGGTGGGTGTGTGTACAACCATGCCACACCCCGGCCATGGCTCTCCTTCTCTGCTACCTGTCCCACACCCCTCCCACGGCACTCCACCCTCATCATTCCCAACATTCTTTGCTCCCTCCAGATTTACAAATTCACTCTCTGCTCTATGTTGACAAATACAGTACTGTGCAAAAGTCTTAAGCACTCTAACTTTATCTATGTGCCTAAGACCTTTGCACATTACTGTAAGATTGAAGCACAGCATTGGAGTTTTTTTTGAACTAACATTAAAACCAAAATTAATACGCAATGTCGATGTATATATTTTTCTCAATATGAGTATTACACCTGAATGAATCTTCCAATGGCATCGGCTGTATTTGTGAACTGGAAGCAACAAAATTGTTGCACAGCTACAGGGGTGGAAACGGCCAATACATGTCTGGACAGACTCTCCTCATTACCATGACAACATCCTTGTATGATTTGTCTGTGCTTTGTATCCTGCTAGCTCATCCATCCTGTTGCGAGGTGTCAGAATTTTAAACATTGTACTCTATCATTTGAATTTGCAAGTGATAATTTCAATTGAATTATCCCTCACACTTCACAAGTGATTGTCTCAGTTGAATGGTATTTCACAAATTCATAATTTCATGGGCTACTACTCTTTGTTTATATCCAAAGCATCTTTGAACACTTGGTTTCAGTAAAACAGTTAAACATTTCCATGTATTTCGTTGGAAATTTTATATGCTGGAACATTAGTTCTGATGTGATAGCTGAGATGTTATGGTGAGCCATGAATGCATTTCCACTGAGTTTTAGCATTGGACATGTGTCAAGGAACTTTTGCAAAGACAACATTCATTTTTAGTTTGAGCCTGCGGAAGGAACCTTGTGTACACTGAGTCTGGCCACAGGTTAGCCATGACATCAGTGAATGATGGAACATCCTCATACGGCCTCCGAGTTTCTATGAAACTTGTACCATTAAAAACACTGAAGGAAAAAAGAGTAACACACACAAAACGATGGAGGAACTCAGCAGGTCAGGCAGCATTTATAAAGACGAATGAAGGGCCAATGTTTCAGTCTAAAATCCTTCCTCAGTAATGTAAAGGAAGGAGAGAGGGACCAGAATTAAAAGGTGGGGAGGGGGGAAGTAGTACAACCTGGTGAGAAGCAAGATAGGTAGGGGTGGGGGGGGGAGGAGGGGGATGAAGTAAGAATTTGAAGGGAGAGGAGAGTAGTCCATGGGAGGAAAGATAAGACTTCCTCCAGTAAGTTCATAATCTTACTGTGGCATGTATTAATATCTGATGCCATTAGGGAATTCTAATCCATTGTATTTCAAAGTTAGAAGAGTCAAAGTAGAGTTTATTGTTGGATGCACAGACACAGATATGCACTGGTTCAATGAAAAGTCCTCCCAGTTATTCTTCCCGCTGTCTTCATCAATATCTCTTGCTCCTCCATCTCTCCTCCTCCTAAACTCTCTCTAAACCACCTGCCCATCTTTCTACCCTCCTCAACCCTTCTCCCTCTCCCTCTTTCCCCTTCCCACCCCTCTTCTGTCTCTTTTCCTTCTTGTCCTTCTCCAACCTTTCCCATCTCTCTTCATTTCTCTTCCCATCTCATCCCTCTCCCGCTCCCAATCCTTCTTTTGCTCCTTGCTCTTTATTGCTCTCTCCCTCCCTCCCATCTCTCTCCTGTTCCCTCGATGCTGACCACTCTTCCCCCTCTGTTTTACTGTTTGTTTCTTTCATCCTTTCTTGGTTGGCTCCTCTGTCAACTATCTGCGTCTCACTCCTTAATCTGTTATCTATCATTCAGTCTTTGGGAGTCCGTCTCTCTTGCACATCTACTGTCTCCCTCCCACAATCACTGCCATCGGCCCTTGGTATTTAATCATTGGTATTACCACACGGTAATGAGCAACTGAGATATAACAAACAATTGGATTTAGGAGTGGCCAGGTATACCCTGTTAATCTTTGACACTACCTTTGGTTCTTTAGACACATGTAAGCCTTAGCAATTTTTTAAAAATGTAGTGATTTCCAGTGCTTACTTTCCTTCCCAATTAGTGGGAATTCCAAAGGGGCATCAATGGAAATTGTGAAATTAACCCAATTAATGCAGCTCATCAGGGAGCTGCCTGTCCTCTATTGAAGGAAATTAGATTCAACTCCAGAACAAAAGACAGAGCACTGAGGGAGAACAAAATGTGGATTTTCAGACGTCATTATACAGCCTTTGAAAAATTGCATTCCTGAGGCGTAAGCTCCCTGCAAATATTTAACAGTTATCAGAGAAATTTTTTGATGGGGAAATGAGGCTGTCTTATCCATCATGTCCATGCCAGATGAAAACAGACTTGGGTTAATTCCAGTTTTCTCCTTGTATACCAGTACAGCACAGGAACAGGCCCTTCAGCCCACAATATCTGTGCTGAGCACAATGCCAAACCAAATTAATCTCTTCTGCCTGTACACGAAGCACATCCCTTGCCGGTGTTACTAAATGCTATAATAACTATGCCTTTTCTCCAAAAGTAAGGCTGCTAGTGGGGAATTTTGCTAATTACAGTGATGTTATGGAAGTGATAGAGCACAGAAACTGACTCTTCGGCCCACTGTATCCCCATTGACTATCAGAATTAGGTTTAATATCACTGGCATATGTTGTGAAATTTATTGTTATGCGGCAGCAGTACAATGCAAAATGTATTAATAAAAATGTAGTCACACATTTGCAACATGCTTTTGTCATGTAAGCATATTGAGGCAAATCTTGTCCTGTGCTTTCCATCAGAACAACGAGCTCTCTCTGCCATTGATTTGATTTGATCTATATGAAAAGTATGCAAGTCAAGCTTTTCACTGTAGCTTCGCACATGTGACAGTAATAAACCAATATCAATACTGAATCTTGGAATTTGGCTTTTGAATATGAAAGGCTAAGATGTCCTGATTGAGAAGTGATACCGGCTGTTAGTTTGCCCATCACCAGACTCCATCAATAGAGTCAGGCTTGTTGTGATTGCCCCGCATCAGGCCTCTCCAATATAGGGCTACGTAGTCCTGAGGTTAGGTCAGAGACCCTATTCAAAGCTCAAAGTAAATTTATTATCAACTTACATATACGAGGGTATGTCACCATATACAAACCTGTGATTAATTTTCTTGTGGGCATACTCAATATATCTATAGAATAATAACCATAACACAATCGCTGAAAGACTTGGGCATTCAACCAGTTTGCAAAAGACAACGAACTGGACAACTACACAATGAAAGAAATAATAATAATAATAATAAATGAGCAATAAATATCAAGAACATAAGACGAAGAATACTAGAAATTGAGTCCATAGATTGTGGGAACATTTCAATGACAGGGCAAGTGAAGTTGAGTGAAGATATCCCCTTTGGTTCAAGATCCTGATGGCTGAGGGATAATAACTTTTCCTGAACCTGCTGGTGTGGGTCCTGAGGCTCCTGTACCACCTTCCTCATTTTTGTAGCCAGGGTGTGTAAGACTTTTGCTCTGTACTGTGTTTGTCAATGTAGAGCAGAGAGTGAGTTTGTAAATCTGGGAGGAGCAAAGGATGTTGGGAATGGCGAGGGTGCAGCGCCGTGGGAGGGGTGTCTGACAGGTGGCAGAGAAGGAATCCCAAGGGTGGTGGTTGACGCGAGTGCAGGCAGACCCAGCCTGCGACACATGACAAGTTCATTCAGCAAGGAGAGGAAAAAAATTGGGCAGATGCTGCCTGGTACAGCAGGGAGAAGGAAGTTTAAAGAGGGCTGCCGGAACGCACAGTCCTTGTGAAGTGATGGGCATCATAAAAGGAGGACAGGCAGGGATAAAGGCAATGATGCAAATTGGAGTAAGTGGCAACTGGATGGCACAATGTGAAATCTAATTGGGAATGGTTGTTGTTTGAAGAGAGCACAGATGCTCCTCACAGTCATGAGTGGCTGAGGGGTCAGCCAATAGAAGTGCATAAGATTATGAGAGGCATAGATAAGCCCATTAGACATCAGAGCAAACTTAGGCCGTCAAACCCATTGAATTTTCGATCATGACTAATTTATTTTCTCTCTCATCCCCATTCTCTTGCCATCTCTCCATAATCTTTGCTTGCCTTACTAATCAAGAACCTATCAACCTCCACTGTAAATATACCCAATAACTGGGCTGCCACAGCCAAACGTGGCAATGAATTCCATTGATTGACCATCCTCTGACTCAAGAAATTCCTTCTCATTGCTATTCTCAAGGGACATCCCTCTATTCTGAGTCTGTGCCCTTTGGCCCTAGACTCCCTTATTATAACAAACATCCTCTCTGTGTCCACTCTGTCTAGACCTTTAAATATTCAATAGGTTTCAATGAGATCCCGACTCATTCTTCTAAACTCCAGTGAGTGCAGGCCGAGAGCCATCAAACACTACAATGGGATAGACAGGAAATAGTATGTAAGAATATGAGAATGCAGAAAGTAATCAGTATATAAGATTATGAGAGGTATAAATAGCATAGATTGACAAAATCTTTTTACCTGCGGTAGGCATATCAAGAACAAGAAAGCATAGATTTGAGGTGAAAGAAAGGCTTTACGATGTGCACTGGCAATACAGGAACCCAAGTGTAGAGGAAAGACAGACTCTGTTGTAGAGATGGTGACGAGGGTTTATTCATATTAGTTCCAGAAGAACATCGGTGACTCAGTTGAGTGACACCGTGAGAAGTAACATTTGCAAAACCAGGACCCCACAATTAGTGCTAATCGGGTATCCACTTAAATAATTATGTACTTAAATAATACAATAGACAATAGACGGTAGGTACAGGAGTAGGCCATTTGGCTCTTCTAGCCAGCACCACCATTCACTGTGATCATGGCTGATCATACACAATCAGTACCCCATTCCTGCCCTCTCTCTATATCCCTTGACCCCGCTATCTATAAGAGCTCTTTCTAACTCTCACTTGAATGCATTCAGAGACTTGGCCTCCACTGCCTTCTGGGGCAGAGCATTCCACATATCCACCACTCTCTGGGTGAAAAAGTTTTTCTGCATCTCTGTTCTAAATTGCCTACCCCTTATTCTTAAACTTTAGCCTCTAGTTCTGGACTCACCCATCAGTGGGAACATGCTTCCTGCCTCCAGTGTGTCCAATCCCTTAATAATCTTATATGTTTCAATCAGATCCCCTCTCATCCTTCTAAATTCCGGTGTATACAAGCCAAGTCGCTCCAATCTTTCAACATATGACAGTCCCGCCATTCCAGGAATTAATCTTGTGAATCTACGCTGCACTCCCTCAATAGCAAGAATGTCCTTCCTCAAATTCGGAGACCAAAACTGCGCACAATACTCCAGGTGGGGTCTCACCAGGGCCCTGTACAGCTGCAGAAGGACCTCTTTACTCCTATACTCAATTCCCCTTGTTATAAAAGCCAACATGCCATTAGCTTTCTTCACTGCCTGCTGTACCTGCATGCTTGCTTTCATTGACTGATGTACAAGAACACCTAGATCTTGTTGTACTTCCCCTTTTCCTAACTTGACTCCATTTAGATAGTAATCTGCCTTCCTGTTCTTGCCACTGAAGGGGATAACCTCACATTTATCCACATTAAACTGCATCTGCCATACATTTGCCCACTCACCCAACCTGTCCAAGTCACCCTGCATTCTCATAACATCCTCCTGACATTTCACACTGCCACCCAACTTTGTGTCATTGGCAAATTTGCTAATGTTACTTTTAATCCCTTCATCTAAATCATTAATGTATATTGTAAACAGCTGCGGTCCCAGCACTGAACCTTGCGGTACGCCACTGGTCACAGCCTGCCATTCCGAAAGGGACCCATTAATCACTACTCTTTGTTTCCTGTCAGCCAGCCAATTTTCAATCCATGTCAATACTCTGCCCCCAATACCATGTACCCTAATTTTGCCCACTAATCTCCTATGTGGGACTTTATCAAAAGCTTTCTGGAAGTCCAGGTACACTACATCCACTGGCTCTCCCTTGTCCATTTTCATTGTTACATTCTCAAAAATCTCTAGAAGATTAGTCAAGCATGATTTTCCCTTCATAAGTCCATGCTGACTTGGACTGATCCTTCTACTGCTATCCAAATGTGTCATAATTTCCTCTTTTATAATCGACTCCAGCATCTTTCCCACCACCGACATCAGGCTAACCGGTCTATAATTCCCTGTTTTCTCTTCCCATCCTTTCTTGAAAAGTGGGACAACATTAGCCACCCTCCAATCAGCAGGAACTGTTCCTGAATCTATAGAACATTGGAAAATGATTACCAATGCGTCCATGATTCCTAGAGCCACCTCTTTAAGTACCATGGGATGCAGACCATCAGGTCATCAAGTAACACAGAATCCCTGAGCCTATCAAAATCAACTTGACAAACTTAAACAGAAAGCACCAGGAGACCATGTTAGGAAGAGTGAGTCGCTGGAAAATAGCACAACAAAATCTAAACAATTATTGACCATTGTTAAACAACAATTAAGGTGCTCGAAAAACATGGGAGCCTAACACTCTCCAGTACAGGCCTGAAGAGCTCATCACAAAAGGAATTTTAAAGAGGATCTAAGAACATAACTTCTTTAATCAGTGAATAGTTGATATCTGGAATGAGCTGTTCGAGGAGCTGGTGGAATCTGATGCAATTACTATGTTTTTGAGATATTTAGAGACAGTGTGTTGGCGCGTGGCCAAGTGGCTAAGGCATTGGTCTAGTGATCTGAAGGCCATTAGTTCGAGCCTCAGCTGAGGCAGCATGTTGTGTCCTTGAGCAAGGCATTTAATCACACATTGTTCTGCGACGACACCGGTGCCAAGCTGTATCGGCCCTTGCCCTTCCCTTGGACAACGTCGGTGGTGTGGAGAGGGGAGACTTGCAGCATGGGCAACTGCCAGTCTCCCGTACAGCCCTGCCCAAGGCACAAATCCATGGTCTCTCGAGACTAACAGATGCCTATAGAGTCACACTAAAATAGGCAAGGTGTAGAAAGATATGGACCTAATGTGGGAAAATGGGATTAGTGTAGATGGGCTTGGATTAAGTGTGTCACAGGACTGGCTTCTCTACAGTACAACTCTGTTTTCATGAGCAATGTATAACTTCCAGTGTCCATTAGAGACCTGTTCAAGGCACACCATCTCTGCTTCTTGGTGGCAGTGGATGTTTCTGAGGCAAGTTTTTAACCCGTTGAAAGCTCTTTGACGGAGCTACAGGAGTTGATTGCATCTCTCAAAACGATTGTTTTACCAGTCTGCCAGTCTGTAGCTTTTGTGGTTGTTCCTAACAAGCAATTAACTTAGAAGTTGTCAATCAAATACATGATTTCTGAAAGGTTAAGAAGATACCCAAGGAAATGAGGTAGAAACTTAAATTATATTCTTCATCTGTGTCAAAAAAAATAGTCTGTCGCTGAGATGGTAAGATCGAAGTAAGCTTGGCAGTGAGAGTGGGGCTGGCGGTGGATGATGTTTGGTGTGGGTTGGTTGCCAAGGGAAAAATAGTCTTCTGGTAGGATCTGAGGGGGTTTTCAGCAGCATCAAATGGGCAAGTTTTCCCAGCTCAGGCTGTTTAGAGTGGGCTATTGGACTGGACAACAGAATTAAGTTTATTATTGTCAGGTATACCAAGATATATTGGAAAGCTTGTCTTTCATACTATTCATAACAGATCATTACACAGTGCACTGATGTAGAACAAGGTTAAACAATAGCAGGATGGCATGATAGAGGTTAGTGTAATGTTATTTCTGCAATCACCGATATGGGTTCAGTTCTCTCCGTTGTCTGTAAAAAGTTTGTGCGTTCTCTGTGTAACCATATGGGTTTCATCTGGATTCTCCGGTTTCCTCCAGGATTCCAAAGACATATGGGTTAGTAGGTTAATTGGTCACATAGTTGCCATTGGGCAGTGTGAATGCATTGGACTGGGAGAGCATGTTGCTGTGCTCTATTTCTAGATAAAATACAAGAATGTGGCACAAAGTGTAACATCACAGAGAAAGTGCTGTGCAGATAAACAATGAGGTGCAAGATCATAACAAGGTAGATTGTGAGGTCAAGAGTCCATCTTACCATACTAGGAAGCTATTTAATAGTCATCACAAGGTATCAGAGAGTCTGGAGACTGGAGTGAGGAAATGAAGGAGAGTGCAGACCCGAGTGAGGGAGTGTGTGTTAATGTTTGAGGGGGCGTAAATCAAAGTAACAGCAAAACTGAAGATCCGTGGCAGTGGCAGAAGGTTGGTGGGTAGGGGATGAAGAGGAGAAGTAAAGTATTCGTGGGGAGCTGTGATGGAAAATAGATGATAGGAAAATGGTGAAATGGATGGATGGAATTCTCTGGCTGGATGGCAAAGATTCAATGGCAGAAAGAAAAACATGGCTCCCATGCACCATCAGGCCATGCCATTCAAGGACTTGTGCTAATGTTATTTTTGTGACTGTATGTGCTACCACACTGGATATGCTGTTTGTGATAGTACGTGCTGAGTTTTGCATCTTGTTCCCAGAGGAATGCTGTTGTTCAGCTGTATACATGTGTATTGTGAATGACAATTAACATTAAATTTGAAATTGGCTGAATGACCTTCTTTATCATTGGAAAATAAATGTGAATAGAAAATAATTTGAGCGGATGTTTTTTAGGTGCTTTGAAGACTTGAGTGCAACCTTGATCGTAATTCTGTATAAAAGGTCAAAATCATGTGCACTGAATTCATGAAGAAGGTTGGTTGGAGGCTGCTTGGTGCCATTTCACTTTGCTTTTGTCCTGCAGAAATGTATGCGATTTGATCCTGATGCTACAGTGTGGGTGGCCAAGCAACGCATCCTGTGCACCCTCAACCACAGTCTGAAGGACGTGCTGAATTATGGCCTGTTCCAACCAGCCAGCAATGGAAGAGATGGCAAATTTTTGGATGAGGAGCGTCTGCTCAAAGAATACCCCCAGCCCATCAACAAAGGAGTCCCCTCCCTGGAGGTAACAAATTACAAAAGAGTCAAGAATATTCTGGGTTGTACCCACTAAGTCTTGATCACTTTAATCTCGACTATGGCTAAATGTATTAATTGGGAAACTGATATGCTTTATAGATTGTCTTTAGAAATCTCTTTACATTTTACAGTCTTTGAAACTTTCCCAAAATGAGGTAATTATCGTCATATTGTAAACCAGTTTCCCGCAAATAAAAAGCAGGTTAATGCCTGGGTAATCTACTTTAATTATACTTTTCAGGAAATAACTATGAAATTAGGGGGATGTTCCTCCCTGAGATCATGTATCTCTGAAAGCAGATGAAAGCTTTATCTGAAAATTGGCACCTTAAAATAGTACAAAGCAATGCTCCCTTAGAACTCTGCTGAAGCACCAACCTCAATCAAACCTCCGGAGCTCTAGCTCAAGCAGACCAGTTCTCATTTTGAACTGCACTCAAATTTAAACAACCTCCTGGTCTGGAACATCCTGCAAGCATTCTATCAAAACCTTTTCATAATCTGAAAAAGCTTATGGTGGCTTGATAGAACTTTCCCTTCTGAAAGAAAAAGAAGCACAATTATTCTGTGCTCAAAGGAAAACAACGATGTTCAAAGTTCAAAGTACGCTTATGATAAAAGTATGTACACTATATACCACCTTGAGATTCATCTCCTTACAGACAGCCACAAAACAAGAAACACAATAGAACCCATTATATAAAAAAGACCATTAAACGCCCAATGTGCAGAAAAAAAACAAATTGTGCAAACAATAAAAGTCAACAAATAACATTCAGAGCTGAAATTCACTAAAGGAAGTCCACAGACGATCACTGCAGTTGATCCAGGATCCCATTAGTTGCAAACTTAGTTCAGTGCAGAGAGGAATAAACCTCACGGAGCAGTGAGCTGAACACTGGCCTGTCTCTTGCCTCTGGTCCCGACGCAATCACCTCTTCAACCTGCCCGGCACTTAAATTGACCAAACAGCAGGTTGATCCTAGCTCTCAGCCCCGGGCCCTGCTGCTTTGGTATGCTCTCGGGCGTGGGACTTTCTGCCTCGATTCAGCCCACACCTGACACTTACTATTCAGCCCGCACTTAAGTCGGTCAAACCTCTACTTGTTCCTCACTCTTGGGTCCAGGCCAGTTGCCACACCTTGGGTTCTGCCATTTCAAATTGCCTCCAAGTCTGCTCCAGCAGCCAAACATTGGCTTGATCCCCACTGTCGGGCCTGAGCCCCATCACCTCTATTCAGCCTGTACACACCACACCTCAATAATCAACCTTGGAGATTTCAGTTCACACTGCAAAAATACCAGATACTCAACAAATCTGTTGTTGGATGAGGGGAGTATTGTTTAAGATGTATCATGAAATAACTTACATTAAATCAGGCTGGTGACTTTACAGATGTGCTCTCTGACCTGACCAGTTTGCAGTGTACACGTGAAATTCATTTGACGTGGCTGTAGGTCTCAGTACTGTTTCACAAATGCTCCAACCAATCATTGCACTTATACCCACTTCATTGGGCTTCATGTCTCCAATTTTAGTTAGTTCTCCATTACAGAGTGGAGTTCCAGGAGTGGCTTCCAGGCTTCTAGGAGCGGAGTTTGAACCCAACACATTGACCCTTGATTTACTGATGCTGCCCGTTAATTTCATTGATCTCAAGAGATCCAGAGTAACACGCACAAAATTGCCGGAGGAACTCAGCAGGTCAGACAGCATCTATGGAAAGGAATAAAGAGTTGACATGTCAAGCTGAGACACCTTCATCAGGACTGGGAAGGTAGGGAGACAAAATTTCTTCCCCTCTCCTTTCCAGTCCTGATGAACATCTCTGTTTGAAACATTGACTCCTTATACATTTCATTGAACTGGTGTTGAGTCAGTAAACTGGGAGTGATTTTATGAAAAATAGCTTAATTGAAATTAAATGATCTAAATTAATTGAGGAAAATATTTATATTTTACAGTTTTGCTACAAAAAAAGGGTATACAAGCAAGCACATATCGATGAGAAGCAAATTTCAAAGCTTCATACGAAGGTGAGTGTGTTGCTGACACCAACACCTTTACAATTGTAAATGAACACCATTTTGCCATTCCTCTTTTGCATTATTTACTTATTTATTGTAATGTAGTAATTTTTATGTCTTCAACTGTACTGCTGCCACAAAACAACACATTTCATGACATACTGTTTACCAATGAGAGTAAATTTGTTTCTGATTCTGAGATGGGCCAGTCATGCTCCTTCACCAGTTTAGTTTCCTACTATGTAATTTTTTAAAAAACAGGGAGATTATTGTATTCTCAATTTTCCACTTTGGCATACATCACATTCCTCATGCACTCTTTTCCATTGCCTTCTAACTGAGTACCAGTTTGCTTATCCTTGCTTTTTGTGCTAATTTTATCTCCTCACTCCTAGGCCGAACTCCTGCCCGCAGTTTGTTGGTCTCTGTCCTCCTCTATATTCTTAAATTTCCTCCTCTGCCTCCAGTAACCTGGCTTTTGTCTCCCATTCATGCTCTAATTTCTCCCACTCCCACTTCTTCCATCTCTGCAAGTGATTAGTTGCCAACGAGGAAACTGAGACCAAAAGAATTAAACGTTGAACTTTCAGGTTTCTCTGGTATTAGGACTCCCTCAGTCCATAAGACCATAAGACATAGGAGCAGAATTAGGGCATTCATCCCATCAAGTCTGCTCCGCTACTCTATCATGGCTGGTCCCAGATCCCACTCAACATATCCTTTGAAGCCCTGAACAATCAGGAAACGATCAACTTCCACCTTAAGTATACCCAAGAAATTGGCCTCCACCACAGCCTGTGACAGGGCATTCCACAGATTCAGTACTCTCTGGCTAAGAGAAATTCTTCCTTACCTCTATTCTAAATGGTCACCCCTCAATTTTGAGGCTGTGCCCTCTAGTTTTGGATACCTCCACCATAGGAACCATCCTCTCTACATCCACCCTTTCAAGTCCTTTCAACATACAGTAGACTTCAGTGAGATCCCCCCACATTCTTCTAGATTCCAGCATGTACAGGCCCAAAGATGCCAAACACTTCTCATATATTAACCCTTTCATTCCTGGAATCATCCTCTTTAACTCCCTCTGGACTCTCTCCAATGACAACACATTCTTTCTGAGATATGGGACCCAAAACTGTTAACAGTACTCCAAGTGTGGCCAGGCCAGTGTCTTATAAAGGCTCAGCATTATCTCCTTGCTTTTATATTCTAATCCCCTTAAAATAAATGTCAACATTGGATTTGCCGTCTTTACTACAGACTCAACCTGTAAATTAATCTTCTGGGAGACTTGCACGAGGACTCCCAAGTACCCCTGCACCTCTGATGTTTGAACCTTCTCCTCATTTAGTTAATAGTCTGCACTATTGTTCCTTTTACCAAAATGCATTATCATACATTTCATAGCACTGTATTCCATCTGCCAGTTTTATGCCCATTCTTCTAATTTGCCTGTCCTGCTGCAATCGTATTGCTTCCTCAACACTACCTACCCCTCCACCTATCTTTGTATCATCTGCAAACTTTGCCACAAAGCCATTAATTCCATTATCTAAATCAATGACAAACCATGTGAAAAGTAGTGGTCCCAATACCAACCTTTGAGGAACACCACTAGTCACTGGCAGCCCCCTCTCACCGCCTCCTGCCTGTCAGCTATTCCTCTATCCATGCCAGTATCTTTTCGGTAGCACCATAGGATTTTATCTTGTTAAGCAGCCTCGTGTGGCACCTTATCAAATGCCTTCTGAAAATCCAAGTAAATGACATCCAATCAAATGACATCCTTGGTCCACCCTGCTTGTTACTTCATCGAAGAACTCTAACAAATTTGTCAGGCAAGATTTCCCTTTACAGGAACCATGCTGACTTTGACTTATTTTATCATTGGTCTTTAAGTACCTCGAAACCTCATCCTTAATAGACTTCAATATCTTCCCAATCACTGAGGTTAGGCTATCTAACCTATAATTTCCTCTTTTACCTTCAAAGGTTCAAAGGTCAAGTTTAATGTCAGAGAAATTTATGTAATCTACACCCTGAAATGCTTTTTCTTTGCAAAACATCCACGAAAACAGAGAAGTGCCCCAAAGAATGAACAACAGTTAAACGTGAGAACCCTGAAGTTCCCCCAGCTCCCCCCTCCCAGGGGTAAGTGGCAGTGAGCAATGATCCCCCGCTCCTCACCAGCAAAATTAAACACTCATTAGTACAATCACCGAGCCCAAGCGTGGGCTAAGCGATAGCAAAGACACAGTCCTTGCAGTCATCCCAAAAGCTTCGTACTTCATTTGAATTCGACAAACCAGAAGTTCTCTCTCTCCCTGGCAAAGGAGAGGGAGATGTCCCCATTTTCACAGTGAGCAGGAGACATAACAACAACCTGTTGGTTTGTAGTCTTAAAAGTCCGTTTCATCACTTTTTTCAAGCTCTGTGATCAAAGATCGCAAAGACTCGGGTCTTTAGGCCCACAGCAAAAGATTTTCCGGCCTTTCCGATGACACACGAGTCTCCAGCCATGACACCGACCCTTAACCCATCTCCAGAGTCCTGAGATCTTAGGCATCCGAACACAATTGTGATTCTCAGGCCAAACCCTTGGCATGTTGAATAGCGGCCAGTTGTAGAACCTCGAGAACAGGTCCCATTCCCGCAAAGAACTGAAGCCTGCTTGTAACTTCAGGTCAGGGTCTTCAAAAGAACTCAGAAAGGAAAAAAATAAAGATATTAAAGGTAGAGATAGAGCTGTTTCCGAAGTTGCAAGCAAAGGAGTTGCCGTTAGGCGCCATCATTTCTCTTAAGCTCCACCCACTCCCTTCTTAAAGAGTGGACTGACATTTGCAATCCTGCAGTCCTCTGGGACCAAGCCAACATCAAGATCATGACCAATGCATCCAGTATCTCTTCAGCAACCTCTCTCAGGACTCTGGGATGCTGTCCATCTGGTCCAGGTGACCTATCCACCTTAAGACCTTTGAGATTACCTAGCAACTTTTCCTTTGTATTAACAATGTCACTCACTCCTGCTCCCTGACACTCATGGACTTCTGGCACACTGCTAGTGTCTTCCACAATGAAGTAGATGCAAAGTACCCATTAAGTTTATCTGCTACTTCTTTGATCCCCTGTTACTACCTCATCAGCATCATTTTCCAGTGGTCCAATATCAACTCTCATCTCCCTTTTACTCTTTATATAACTGAAAAAACTTTTGGTATCCTGCTTTATATTATTGGCTGGCCTACCCTCATATTTCATCTTTTCCCTTTTTATAGCTTTCTAAATTGCCTTTTGTTGGGTTTTAAAAACTTCCCAATCATTCAACTTCCCACTCACTTTCCCACTCACAGCCCTCGCCTTCCTATAAACATGGTTGAATTTTAATCTGATGGTGCATTTGAAATTAGGTGTGTTTGGTGTTTTCAGGCTATTATAAATGTGAGTGCATCTGACAGCAGTTCCAGCCCTCACGTATCTAGACATTATGTCAGAAATACACAGTCCTTGCAAGAGGCAGACTTCTGAAGTCTGCAGTTAAGGCACCAGGCAGAAATGGGTAGAGAGTCAGAGGTGTGCAATGGAATTATTGTGTGGAGAGAGGGAGAGGCCTGACAATGTTAAACATATAGCAATGAAAATCAGCAAAATAGATTGATATAATGCCTTTACTTTGTGCTATTGTGCTCCAGCACAGCCTTTGGTCCAATTGATCTCTGATACATTTATGATATTTCCTAGTGGCCCAATTGAATCAGGAATGAGAGAAGAGGCGACTGACCTACAGGTCTATGAACAAGATTTAAAAAGGAGTGTTTGTGGATATTCAGTGTTTTCCAGTGACCCAATCAAATCATGATTCATTAGCAAGGGCAAATATATTTAAAGCAGGGACAAATGGAGAGGCCATTGTCAGAGTGGACCAGTGTTAGAGTGGGGAGGCTTTGGTGAGAACAGACTTGGGTGAAGTACATATCTGGTAAGTTTCTTCTTCATTCTTCAACTGTCAGTACATAGTTAGAGCAGTGAGAATGACTCCAGAGGCTGTGTTGTGCTCATTATATGAGTTGTGGGAATCCTGGGAGAACTCCAGCTTCTTGGATAACCACATCTGCACCAGGTGCACCGAGATGCAGCTCCTCAAAGAACATGTTGAGGAACTGGAGTTGCAGCTCGATGACCTTTGCCTCAGATGGTAAACTGAGGAGGTGATAGATAGGAGCTACAGAGAGATAGTGACCCCTAAGTTGCAGGAGGCAGGAACCTGGCTGATTGTCAGGAGAGGGAAGCCAATACAGAGTACCCCTTTGGCCGTTCCCACTCAATAATAAGTATACCCATTGGGTCTCCGGCACTGAGTCTGATGCTGTGACTCAGAAGGAAAGTGGGGAGAAGAGGACTGCAGTAGTGACGGGATTCCATAATTAGAGGAGTAGGCATTAGATTGTTTGGATGTGATAGGGATCCAAATGGATGGTATGTTGCCTCCCAGGTGCCAGGGTCAGGGACGTGTTGAATCGGGTCCATGGCATTCAAAATGGGAAGGGTGAGCAGTCAGAAATCTTGGTTCATATTGACACCAGTGATGTAGGTAGGAAATGGGAGAGGATCCTGAAGAGAGAATGCAGGGAGCTAGATAGAAAGCTGAAAACAGGACTTCCAGGGTGGTAATCTCTGGATTGCTGCCTGTGCCATGCACTAGTGAGGATAAGAATAGGATGATTTTACAAGTGAATGCGTGGCTGAGGAACCGCTGCAGGGGGCAGGGCTTTCGATTTCTGCATCATTGAAGTGTCTTCTGGAGAAGGTGATACCTTCACAAAAGGGATGGGTTACATTTGAACCCGAGGGTGATCAATACCCTGGCAGCAGGTTTGGGAGGGTTTAAATTAATTTGGCAGGGGAATGGGAAATAGAGTGTTAGGGCTCAGGATGGGGCATTTGGTATACAAGCAGAGGCAGTGCATTGATGGACTGAGGAAGGGCAGGCAGATTAGCAGGCAAAATTCCAGTTGGTGGGATGAGTTGCAGTGTAACGGGGACAAAATTGAAAAGGGTGACTAATGTGGGACCAAAGGTATTTGAATGCACGCAGTGTACAGAATAAGGTAGATAATCTGTAGTGCATTTGGAGTTTGGCACCACTGAGTCATGGCTGAAAGAGGATGATAGTTGGGAGTTTAACATCCAAGGATACACCTTGTAATGAAAGAACAGGCAGGGGGGCAAAGGCGGTGGCATGGGTCCATTGGTAGAAGAAATATTAAAACAAATCCCTAGAAAGAGGTGACAGAGGATTGGAAGATGTAGAATAGTTGTGGGTAGAGTTATAGAACTGCAAGGGTAAAAAGACGCCGAAGTGAGTAGTATAGAGAGGCCACATTTGTCAAGATGTGGGCTACAAATTACAGTGGGAGACAGAAAATGCATCTGAAAAGGGCAATGCTACGATAGTTATGGGGGATTTCAATTTGCAGGTAGATTGGAAAAATCAGGTTGGGGCTAAATCCTGAGGGAGGGGATTTGTAGAATGCCTACGGATTGGCTTTTTAGAGCAGCTTGTGGCTGAGCCCACTTGGGGAAATTGTATTCTGGTTTGGGTGTTGTGTAATGAACCAGATTTGATTCAGGAGCTTAAGGTAAAGGAACCTTTCATAAACAGTGATCATAATATGATAGAATTCATATTCAGTTTGAAAGGGAGAGAAGCTAAAGTCAAATGTATCTGTAATGCAGTGGAGTAAAAGGAATTACAGAGGCATGAGAGAGGAGTTGATAGGACAGGGACACCAGCAGGGATGATGGCAGGACAGCAATGACTAGAGTTTCTGTAAACACCTTGGTAGACGCAGGACAGATACATTCCATAGAAAAAGCATTCTAAAAGCACAATGACACAACCGTGGCTGACAAGGGAAGTCCAAGCCAAAGGGAGGACATATAATAGAGAAAAAATTAGTTAGAAGTTAGGGGATTGGAAAGCTTTTAAAAACCAACAGAAGGCAACTAAAAAGCCATAAGGAAGGAAAAGATGAAATAAGAAGGTAAGCTAGCCAATAATTTCAAAAAGGATACCAAATTTTTTTTTGGACACGTAAAAAGAATATACCAGGTCTCTGGCACTAAGTCTTCCACTGTGGCTCAGAAGGGAAGGGGCCAGAGGTGGAATGCAGTGGTGATAGGAAATCCCATATGTAGAGTAGTAGATAGGATTGTCTGTGGACACAATAGACAGACCCATGTGGTATGTTGCCTCCTAGGTGGCAGAGTCAGGGATATGTCTGGTCATGTCTATGACATTATAAAGGGGGAGGGTGAGTAGCCAGATGTCTTTGTATATATTTGTACCAATGACATAGGAAGGAAAAGAAAGGAGATCCAGGAGTGATTTTAGAAGAATGAGGGTGATCTCATTGAATCCTGTCAAATGTGGAACTGCCTAGATAGAATGGATGTGAGGAGGGTATTTCCTTTGGTCAGAAAGTCTAGGACCGGAGGGCACAGCCTCAAAATAGAGGGACGACCATTTACAGAGATGAGGAGGAATTTCTTTAGCTAGAAGGTGGTGAATCTGTAGAATTCAATGCCACAGGTGGCTGCGGAGGCTGGTCACTGGGTGCATTTAAGGTGGAGATTGATAGGTTCTTGGGCAGTCTGGGTGTGAAATGTTATGGGGAGAATGGGGTTGAGAGGGAAATGGATCAGCCATGATGAAATGATGGAGCAGACTCAATGGGCCAAATGTCCTGATTATGCTCCCTTGTCTTATGGGCTTATGGAGTAAAAGAGGGGTGACTGTAGCTATCTGACCACCGGAAAATGATGCTGGAGAGGTAGTAATGAGGGACAAGGAAATAGCTGACAAACTGAACAAGTATTTTTCATCAGTCTGTGGAGGACACCAGCAGTATGCTGGAAGTTTGAGAATGTCAGGGGCAGAAGTGAGTTTTGTTGCTATTACACGGGAGATGGTGTTTGGGAAGATGAAAGGTTGGAAGGTAGATAAGTCATCTGGAACAGATGTACTACACCTGAGGGTTCGAAAGAGGTGGTTGAAGAGATTGTGCAGGCATTAATATTTATCTTTCAAGAATCAATTGATTCTGGCATGGTTTGGAGGAATGGAAGATTGCAAATGTCAATTTACTCTTCAAGAAGGGAGAAAGGGAGAAGAAAGGAGATTAAGCTCAGTTAGCCTGACCTCAGTGGTTGGAAATTTGTTGGAGTCGATTGTTAAGATTGAGGTTTTGGGGTACTTGGAGGCACATGATAAAATGGGCCAAAATCAGCATGGTTTTCTAAAGGGGAAATATTGCCTGACAAATCTTACCTGAGAAAATAACAGGCAGGGCAAATAATAAGGATGTTGTGTACTTGGAGTTTCAGAAGACCTTTGACAAGATGCTGCACATGAGGCTGCTTAGCAAGAAAAGAGCCCATCATATTAAAGGACAGATATTAGCATGGACAGAACATTGGCTGATTGGCAGGAGGCAAAGAGTGGGAATAAAGGGAGTCTATTCTGATTGGCTGCCAGTGACAAGTTCCACAGGGGCCGGTATTGGGACAACTTTTTATGTTATATGTCAACTGTTTAGATGATGGAATTGATAACCTACGGCTGAGTTTGCAGGTGATGTGAAGACAGATGGAGGAGCAGTAAGTGTTGAGGAAGCAGAGAGGCTACAGAAGGGCTTAGACAGATTAGGACAATGGGCAAAGAAGTGGCAGATGGAATACAGTGTTGGGAAGTAAGTACGGTCATGCACTTTGGTAGAAGGAGTAAAAACATAGACTGTTTTCAAAAAGGGGAGAAAATACAAAATCCAAGGTGCAAAGGGTGCAAAGAGAGTCCTTGTACAAAAGGTTAAATTGCAATTAGAATTGGTGGTGAGAAAGGCAAATGCAATATTGGCATTCATTTCAGGAGGATTAGAATATTAAAAACAAGGCTGTACTGTTGAAGCTTTATAAAGCACAGGTGAGAGCTCACTTGGAGAATTGTGACCAGTTTTGGGCCCTTTATTTAAGAGAGGATGTGCTGACATTGAGAAGGTTCAAAGGAGGTTTATGAAAATGATCCTGGGATTGTCATATGAGCAGCATTTAATGACTCTGGGCCTTATTCGCTGGAATTTAGAAGAATGAGGAGGGATCTCATTAAAACCTATTGAAGGTTAAAAGGTCGAGATAGGCTAGATGTGGAGAGATGTTTTCCCTAGTGGGTGAGTCTAGGGCCAGAGGGCACAACCTCAGAATAGAGGGACTTCTATTTAAAACAAAGATGAGGATGAATTTCTTTAGCTACAGGGTGATGAATGAGTGTAATTTGTTGCCATAGAAGGCTGTGGAAGATAGGTTATTGGGTATATTTAAGACAGAAGCCGTTTGGTTCTTGATTAGCCAGGGTGTGAAATGATACAGGGACAAGACGGAAAAACGGGGCTGAGAGGGAAATAGATCAGCCATGATGGAATGGTGGTGTAGGCTCAATGCGCCGAATGGCCTAATTCTGCTCCAATGTCTTATTGTCTCATGAGGTAATAATTTATTTATGCCTTATTTAAAAAAAAATTAAATTAATAATGTCATCTTGTTACAATTGGAAGAAAATTTTAATTATCTGGGTAACTATAATATCCCTGTGAAATGTCTGTCTTTGCGATGAACTTCCATGATAAGAGACTGAACAGTGCATCAAACGCAGTGTTTGAGCCGAGGTGATGTGTGGCCACATAACTGCAGTGCATTTCTCAAAAGTCCCAAATTCCTTTACAGACAGGAACGATCTCTGAAGCATAGTAACTGTTGTCAAGTTGTCAAAGTTGTAGAGAACATTCCTGAATGCTCATAGCTGTGTATGCTGTTGTTGGCTATTTAATCCTGTAAACTCCTTGACCTGTCAGATTTCATACCACAGTAATTGTGTTTCAGTTCCACTCTGTTTTAAATTTTGGTTTATGGCTGGCACTTGTGGCTAATGTGGCTGTGTGGAGAAACAACATTGAATGGTAGTCAGGGGAGAACAGAAAATAAACGAGTTATATGCTGGGCTGAGTCATCTGTGTTTCAGAACTTAGTTTTCAAGTTGGTGTATGTTGTCAGCACTCCTGTCTACAACCAGTGAAACACCGGTGTAAATGAGGAATTTACCCTCATTTCCAGTCACTAAATATACAGAAATGAAATGAAATTTGGTGAAATGAAATATCTGCTTTTGTCATTCAGTTCCATGGTACAGTATCTTGGAAATGGAGTGTTACGTGTGGATGTTTTGTTCAATTCACTCTTGAGGGAGAAGACTAATTTCTATACCTCCCCCCACCCCCATATGCCCACATTGCATCGAAGTTCAAGGATCAACTTTATTCAGTGCATACAATCCCACGTGTTAGGGATTTGCTGTCACAAACATGAAAACATTTGCAGTTGCTGGAAATCCAAGACAACACGTGCAAAATGCTGCAGGAACTCAGCAAGCCAGGCAGCATCTATAGAAAAGACTAAACAGTTGATGTTTCAGGATGAGACCCTTTGCCAGGACCGGAAAACTTGAGAAGTCAGAGCAGGAAAGTGGGGGAAGGGATGGATATAGTACAAGAGATAGGTCAAACTGGCAGAGGGGGGAGGGGTTGAATTAAAGCGTAGGGATGTTGATTGGTGAAAGAGAAGGTGGAAAGCTGATTGGAGAGGGTAGAAGACCTGGAAGGAGAGGGAAGGAGGAGGAGCACCAGAGGGAGGTGATGGGCAGAAAAGGAAAAAGGTGAGAGAGGGAAACAAGAATGGGCCGTTACTGGAAGTTTGAGAAATCAACGTTCATGCCATCAGATTGGAGGCTACCCAGACAGAATATCAGGCGTTGGTCCTCCAACCTGAGTGTGGCCTCATCGTAGCAGTAAAGGAAGCTGTGGACTGACATGCCGGAATTTACTTTGGTGTATTGGTGCGAGGCACAACAAAAATAACAACATTCAACTATTGTAAGAATAATATGAAAATAAACTTGGGATATGGAACAAAATGTGCATAAATACATGAATACCAGCATGTATTTACAATATCAACGGCATTCCCTCCTTACCTCTACTAGCTTACAGGTCACCCTTGCACAAGGTGCAGTTCTTGTTTAGCACTCACCTCGGATTGGGATCACATGAAGCCGTGGGAGCAGTGGTGGATGGTCGTATGAGCAGCTGGTGCATATCACAAGTCCTGGTTATGCTACCACTGACGCCAGGCAGACAATCTCTGAAGAGTATTGATAATGGCTGGGGTCACCTGTCTTGTAAAGACACTGCCCAGAAGAAGGCAGTGACAAATTACTTCTGTAGAAAAATTTGCCAAGAACAATCAAGGTCATGGAAAGACCATGATCACTTACGTCATACAACACGGCCTATAACAATCAAAAGAGCATTATAGAAAGTGGTTTAAGGTGTTTACAGTGCAGTGTAGATGCATGATTAATATTTATATAATCCTTTGTCACTCTCAATGTTTCAGATCATTTCACAACCAATGTAACAAATGCAACAGGAAGTCCAGTCTAACCAGAGAAAAGTGCAAAAAAACCAAATCTGATAAAATAAAATCTTAAGTGTAGTTTAAATTACCTTGATTTTTTAAATGAAGTTATTGTACAGAAGTTTTAGAGCAATCTACAGAAATTTCTTAGCTGGAGGGTGATGAAATTGTGTTACTCTGTCCTGACGAAGGGTCTCGGCCCAAAACGTTGTCTGCTCGTTTCCACGGATGCTGCCCGACCTGCTGAGTTCCTGCAGCTTGTTGTACATGTTACTCTGCCATAGACAGCTGTAGAGGCAAAGTCATTGGGTATATTTAAAGCAGAGGTTGGTAAGTTCTTGATTAGTCAGGACATCAAAGGTTATGGAGAGAAGGCAGTAGAGTGGGGTTGAGAGAGGTAATAAATCAGCTCTGATGGAACTGTGGAGCAGATTCTAAGGGCCTAATAGCCTAATTCTACTCCTATCTTTTATGGTCTTATTGCAATGATGTGCAACTGACAGGTCTATTAGAGAATCATATGTGTGTGATTTTTGTCCTAATGCTTAATTCAGGGACCATAACAAATTCAAATTGAGATATTTTCACTTCAAGAAATTATAAACATGGTCTTTCTTCCATTTGCAATTGTGTTCACTGAGGGAAGCTCACAACTGTTGTCTAGTTCACATATAGCCTGCTGGGAAGAAGGTCAGTGCTGTGAAAATGACCTCTCTGTAATGACCATATGTTACCATGGGTACAAGTGAACCAGGTGTTAGATATTGGGGCAGAAGGACGGTTTGGGTGGCACATTTCCTGGGACTTGATCACACAGGAATGGCCTGGACTCTGTGATCTTCATGGTTTCATCAGATCACATGACTTGCTTCGGGATAAAGATGGAAAGGGTTAGCTTAATCTGTCATGTGTACATCAAAACATACAGTGAAATGCAACATTTTATATCTGTGGCCAGCCCCGTCCTAGGATTGTGCTGACTGCAGCCCACGAGTGGCGCCTTGTCTTTGGTGCCAACATACCATGCTCATAACCCCCTAACTCTCACACTAATCATATGTCTTTGGAATGTGGGAGGAAACCAGAGCACTCTGTGGAAACCCACGTGGTCATGGAGACAACAAGCAAACACTTTACAGGTAGCATTGGGAATTGAACCCCAATCGTTGATTGCTAGTACTGCAAAGCAATGGGCTAACCACTACACTTATATGTGTTGGATGCACTGCTGGAGATGCTGTAGAGGTTGATACAACAGGATATTTAAAAGACTCTTAGATAGGTCCATTGGGATTGGGACCGGAGGACCCGAGTCGTAAGGAAAGATTGAATTGGTTAGAACTTTATTGCTTGGACTGTAGAAGAATGAAAGGAGACTTGATAGAAGTGTACACAATTATGAGGGGAAAACTGTAGTGCAGGCAGGATTTTTCCACTGTGGTTGTGTGAGACTACAACTGGAGGCCATGGGTTAAGGGTGAAAGGTGAAATGTTTAAGTTGAACATTAGGGGGAAAGTTCTTCACTCAGAGATTGGTGAGAATGTGGAACGAGCTGCCAGCACAAGTGGTGCATGCGAGAGCTTGATTTCAACATTGAAGAGAAGTTTGGATAGGTACATGGATTGCAGGGTATGGAGGTCTATGGTCTGGATGGAGGTCGATGGGACTGGACAGTGTAAATGGTTCGGCATGGACTAGATGGGTCAAAGGGCCTGTTCCCATGACTCTATATGGATTAAAGAACACGGTGAGTTATGGGCCGTGTAGGAGGGAAGGTTTAGATTCATCGTGGCGTAGGTTCATATAAGTTGGCACAGCACTATAGGCCAAAGGGCCTATACTATGCTGTAACTGTTCTATATTCTTAGCTTTATGTTCTATTCTCTACGTATTCCTTTTGCTACCATGAGTGAATGTTGGCCCACATCCTTCCATTACCCCTCATTCATGTGTCTATCTAAATGTCTCTGAAATGTTCCTTATGTATCTGCCTCTACCACCACTCCAGGCACCCACCACTTCTAGTGTAAAAAAATACTTCAAAGCTCAAAGTAAATTTATTATCAAAGTACGTGTATGTCAGCAAAAACAACCATGAGATTTGTTTTCTTCACAGGAAATGCAAGAAAAACACACACACACACACACACACACACACACACACACACACACACACACACACACACACACACACACACACACACACACACACACACACACAAACAACCAGTGTGTAAAAGCCAACAAACTGTGCCAATACAAAAAAAGAAAAAAAATGTGGAGAATGAGATTAAAAAGCCCTTGGAAGTCAGTCCATAGGTTGTGGGAACAGTTCAGTGATGGGGCAAGTGAAGTTGAGTGACGTTATCTCCTTTGCTTCAAGAACCTGATGGTTGAGGGGTAAAATTCATCCCTTGTGTCCCCTTAGAAATTATGCCCTCTCACCTTAATCGTTCGATGTGTTGGGTCCTTTGATAAGTATGGACGAGCACTTCAAAACAGTTGACAGATAAAATAAGTATCTTCACTCCAATCTGATTATCAAGCCAATATAAAAGCTGTGAGTAAAAGAATGCCAGTGTCAACAGCTTTAGTAGCTCTTTTTTATGGTCAGATTCAAACCAATTTATTAACGCAAGGGTAACTTACCATTTGACTGATATTCTGCACATTGATCCATTCATGATTGCTTATTTATTACTATTATTATTATTTCTTTCTTCCTTTTGTATCTGTTCAGTTTGTTGTCTTTTGCACATTGGATGAAGGGCCAAGTTGGTGTGGTCGTTCATTGATTCCATTATTGTTATTATTCTATTATGTACTTATTGATTACACCCACATGGAAATGAATTGCAGGATTGTATATGTAGTTAGATAATAAGTTTACTTGGAACTTTGAACCTTGAGAGTATAGTGTCACAGAGTCATAGCCTCTTTGGCCTCTCTGGTCCCTGCCAATCAGGATTTCCATTTGCCCACATTTGGTCCGTCCCTCTCGAAAATTTTCCTGTCCATGTGTTTGCTCAAGTATCTTTTAAATGTCGTTAATGTTCTTCACTCAACTACTTCCACTGACAGCGCATTCCGTACCTGGATCACTGTCTGATGAAAAAGTCCCTGTTAGATTTCTCACTTTTCTCTCAAACGTATGCCCTCTAGCTTGTAATTCCACAAACCTGGGGGAGAAAAGCAGTGTGCATTATACAAAATCAATCTTTATTCTCCTAGACTGTGATGAAAACAGCCCCAAACTCTCAACCTCTCACTCCGTAACTCAGTCCCTCAACCCCTGTCAATTCTTTTCTACACCCTTTCCTGTTTGATGATGTCTTTCTCACAACAGGGTGTCCAATATTATACACAATACTCCCAGAGTGGTTTCCCAAGTGTTGTGTTACAGAAAGCATGGTCACTGAGTTACAGAGAATGAAAGTTCTAGAGCATGGGAATGGCCCCCTCAGCCCCAGTGTTCAACGCCAACCAGATTCCCATTTAAACCAATTTCATCTGCCTGCATTTGACATGTATCTTTCCAAACCTTTCTTATCCATGTACCCATCCAACTGCCTTTTCAATATTATTAATGTACCTGCCCCAACCACTTACTCTGATAGTTCATTCCATTTAGAAAAAGTCAAACTTCCAGTTCTTCATTCTTCAACCCTGGGCAAAACACTGGGCCCATTGACCATATCTAAGCCCCCTCATAATTTTATATCATGCATCTCAGTAAGATCACCCCTCATTCTCCTAGGCTGCAATGAAAACAGTCCTAACCTACTCAACCTCTCTCCAGACGGAGTCCCCTGAGTCCTGGCAACATCCTCGTAAATGTCCTCTGTACTGTCGTCTTTCCTACAGCATGATGGCCAGAACTAAACACGGTATTTCTAATTCTGCCTCACCAGCATCTTATACAACTGCAGCATATCCCAAATTCTGATTGATGAAGGGCAACATGCCAAAACCTTTCTTCACTGCCTGTCTACCTGTGATGCTAGGAGTGCTGGAGATTGGAATCAGATCTGAGCAATGCTATAAGTTACCCTTTGAACTAAAACGGAACTTGTCAGAACCCAGTGTTAAAATAGGTCAAAGCATTAAAATGTCCCAAGCATTCCCAAGGAGAATCAATTTATTAACAAGTAGCTTTCAGGATCCCTTGGCCCCGGGGCACCGTTAAGCACTGAAGACGTCCAGCAGTGCAGGCTCCCTCAGTCAGCTGAGTGTTGGGTAAATACCTATTGCCAGCATAAAGTCAAATGCAGCGAAGTGCTTTGAAAGTGAAGTATCAAGGAAATGTCCAATCAAAGGGTTAACATATGAGACTGTTTAATGGTTCTGGGTCTGTACTCACTGGAATTTGGAAGATTCTGGAAAGGTGGGGGGTGGATCTCATTGAAATTACCGAATATTGAAAGGCCAAGGTAAAGTGGCCATGGACAGGGTGCTTCCAATAGTGGAGGAGTCTAGGACCGGTGGGAAAAGCCTCAGAATACAGAGTTATCCCTTCAGAACAGAGATGAGGAGGAATTTCTTTACCAAGAGAGAGATGAATCTGCCACAGCCGGTTGTGGAGGCAAGCCTTTGAGTATATTTAAAGCAGGGGGTGAATGTTTCTCAATTAGCCAGAGGGGGTCAAATGTTACAGGGAGAAGTCAGAAGAATGGGGTTGAGAGGGATAATAAATCAGGCATGATGGAATGGTGTGGCAGAATCGATGGGCTGAACAGCCTGATTGTGCTCCTATGTCTTATGGTCAAGGAAATGTCCTTTCAACTTCTGCCTTGGGCACAGTTGCATCCCAAACAGGTAGAAACCAGTTTTTCACCATTTGTGCTAAAGAGCAGATGGTACGCGATCCAATTTAAAATACAGAACATAGAACACTACAGCACTGTACGGGCTCGCTGTTGAGCCAATCATTTAATTTACTCTTAAGATCAATCTACTCCTTCTCTCCTCGTCTATGTAGCCTTCCATTTTTTTTGTCATCCATCTTCCCATCTAAGCTCTTCCCAATCATCCCTAATGTATCTGCCATTACCACCACTGCTGGCAGGGTGTTCCACACGCTCACCACGCTCTGTACATAAAAAAACCTTACATTTGACATCCCCTCTCTATTTTCATCAAATCACCTTAAAATAATGCCCTCTGGTATTAGTCACTTCCACTCTGGGAGAAAGCCTCTGACTTTCCATGCGATCTATGCCTCTTATCACCTTGTACATCTCTATCAAGTCACCTCTCACCCTCCTTCTCTCCAAAGAGAAGAGCTCCAGGTTGCTCAACCTATCCTCAAAAGACATTCACTTTAATCCAGGCAGCAACCAGGTAACCATCCTCTGCACCTTCTAAAGCATCTATATCCTCCCTATAATGAGGTGACCAGAACTGAACAGAATATTCCTAGTGTGGGCTAACCAGAAATTCATAGAGCTGCAATGTCACCTCATGGCTCCTGAACTCAGTCCCCTGACTAATGAAGGTGAACACACACATCAACAACCCTATCAACTTGAGTGGTGTGAATTTCCTCCCTATTTCCATAGATTGAGAATGTGCTTTGGAGTAGCAAGGTGTTACAGCTAATTTATTTAATGAAATATGCATTAAAAAGGTCCTTCTGACCCTTTGTGTCGCACTGTCCAGCAATCCCTTGATTTAACCCTAGCCTAATCACGGGACAATTTACAATGACCAATTAATCTACTAACCAGTAGGTCTTTGAGGAAACCGAGGAAACCCATACAAGTTCTCCATGTGGTGACGGGGAGAATGTACAAACTCATTACATAAAATGTTAGGAATTGAACCCAGGTGACTGGTTCTGTAAAGCGTTGTGCTATCCGCTACGCTACCTTGTAGCCCCTGGCTCAGGAGCTTTACTGTGAGAGCAATGATTTGTTTGCGATCAAGAGATGACACTTGTTCAGCTGCATTTCTTTTAAATCGAAACTCAAATCCGGATCTTACATCCATGCTTCACAGCAGATCAGCACATTTTCCCATGCAAAATAATGTATGAAACCAGAAAAAAGTCCCTACAGCAAGCTATGCAGTTTCTTTTGATCTTTTCTTCTTTGTATAGAGCAAGCAGCACTGGGAATTACCCTTCGTATCATACATGCTAATTGTTCTACACCAGGAGCAGGCATTCTTTCGTAGCTGTGGTAATAACAATTATGGGAGTGGAATGTACCTGCCAAAGTGGCGATGGTGCCTCGGGCACTTTTCAAACAGTTATGTTTTGTTTTCTTCAGGCCAACCTGAGAAAATTTATGGACCACGTTCAACATCGTGCTGTTGAGAAGATTGCGAAAATGCTGGATCGAGGACTGGATCCCAACTATTATGACTCAGAGACTGGAGGTATGTCAAGGAGGAGGGAGAGAGTGTTTCATACCTGACAATGCCTGGGATGACAAGTAGAGGAGTGTTAGAGTCACACAGTACAGAAACAGGCCCTTCAGCCCATCCTCTGTGCCAGCCATCAAGTATCACTCTGTACTCATCCAATGTTAGGATATTCAACATACACCTTAGTGGCTACTTTATAAGGTAACTCCCATGCTTAATAATGTGGCCACTGATTGCATGCTCCTGGTCTTTTTGCTGCTGCAGCCCATAGAAGTTTGACATGCTGTGCATTCAGAGATGCTCCTTTGCAGACCTCTGTTCTAACTCTTGGTTCTTTGAGTTACAATCGCCTTCCTGTCAGCTTGAACCAGTCTGAATGTTTTCCTCTGAGCCCTCTCATTGACAAAGTATTTTCGCGCACAGTACTGCCACTCACTGGATGTTTTTTTTTTGTGTTTTTCACATCATTCTCTGTAAGCTCTAGACACGGTTATGCATGGAAATCCCAGGAAAATAGCATTTTCTGAGATACCCAAATCATCCCGTCTGGCAACAACAATCATTTCAGTCCAAGTAACATTAGGTCACATTTCTTCCCCATACGGTATGTCACCATACACAACCCTGAGATTCATTGTCTTGCGGTCACACTCAATAAATCCATAGGATAATAGCCATGGATTTATGGAGATTCAGTATTGTTTATTGATCTTCTTCAGTACACAAGTGTAAAGGAGAACAAAATGATTGTTACTCTGCAAAACACACACACACACACACACACACACACACACACACTCTCTCTCTCTCTCACATACACACACACAATGCTGGAGGAACTCAGCAGACCAGTACTTTTTCCCCACAAGAAATGTCGACTTTACTATTTTCCATAGGTGCTGCCTGGCCTGCTGAGGTCCTCCAGCGTTTTGTGTGTGTTGCTCGGATTTTCAGCATCTGCCGATTTTTTTCTTCTTTGTCATTTGATTGTTACTCTGGACTTGATGTAGCATAAAAACAAAGATTAAGCATAAAAAGCACAATCAAAAACACAATAAATATGAATACATAAGATTAGCTTATATACATGGACTCAATGCATATATATATATATATATATATATAGAGAGAGAGAGAGAGAGAGAGAGAGAGAGAGACAGACAGACACACGAGGTACAGAAGTGCCTGCACATAGGTGATTCTGATAGGAAAAGATAAAGTGGAGGGGGTTATTGATGGGGGAAGGCAGTATAAAAATTCAAAAGTTCATTTGTTGTCAAAGTATACAACTCTGAAATGCTTCAATTCTCTGTATGGCCAAGAAACCAAGAAAAGACAGGCAGCACGATCATCAACCCCCAAATCCCCTCTCCCCATTAAAAAAAACAAACAAAATGGATCAGACTCATCAACTCCCAAGTTCCCCTCCTTGCACAAAAATAACAGAACGGATCAGGTTAGAGGTTAAAGTACAGATATGGAATAAAATATGCATAAATAATTAAAAATCATATGCTTACAATGTAAACAGCATTATGAAAAGTGATTTAAAGTATTTATAGAGTAATGCAGTGACTGAGGTAATAGATAGAGAGGGATGGGGAGGGACTAACTAAAATGATTGATCAGATTAACTGCCTGGGAAATTATTAATAATTATTAATAATTTATATGAATACTGACACATTATGGGTTATTTAAAAGTAACACCTTGATTTAATCTGTGGATTGATGGCTTTATTTCACTTCTCTTACATTTTCTCTTTTCCATTGGTTAACTGATCAACGAATCTAAATTCAATGCAGCAGGCTGTAAGGAAGTGTGTGAATGAGTTGCACCATCTTGTGGCCATCCTAAGTACTGCAGTGGTAATAACGAAAATACCAGTTTGCTGTGTCCACTTTTACCAATTGCGATCTCAGAATTCTGCACAGCCAAATGAAGTACTTTTTGCCAAATGAAATACTTTTTGAAATGCAGTCATCATTACAGGAAATGCAGGAGCCAAGTCCCACGCATCTGTATCCCACAAACAGCAGTGCTGATTCATGGCCAGATCATCACTCTAGTGATGTTGTCTGAGAGTCTAATATACCATAGTCTGTCAGGGAGATCACCGCAGGTTATCTTTCAATGTTGCCACATAGCCAGTTATGTTAATCTATCATCTTCGAGCCACCCTCTTCCACCCGCCTCACCTTTTTATTCTGGTATCACCCCACCTTCTCATTCTTGAAGAAGGTCTTGGCCCAAAACATCGACTGTTTTCCATAGAGGCTGCCCAACCTGCTGAGTTCCTCCAGCATTTTGTGCGTGTGTGTGTTGCTTTGGATTTTCCAGCAACTGCAGACTGCCTGTTTGAGACGGCACATGGAGCCACTGGAGTGTGTTGAAAATGCAGCTGTTATTAAACACACCTATGTGAGGGCAGCACTGCTTTGTGTGCTGAAGGGCCTGTATTGTGCTGTAGGTTTTCTATTTCTAAATCAGAAGCCTTGGCTGACAGCAGAGGTCTGGCTAAGGCTGAAAGATCGGATGCTGCCTTCAGAACAGGGGATAAGACAGCTCTCAGGTCAAAAAGAATTGTGTTTTCCTGCGTCATCAGGAAGGCAAAACAGAATTATTCACAGGGAATATACAGCTTTTCTGTGACAGCCGAGACATGGTGTGCATGTGACCATAATGGATTAGGCGTTCACCCTATGGGTCAATGACAGTGAGGCTTCTCTTCCTGATAGACTGAATGTGTTTCATGTTCAGTTTAGTGCGTGGAACGATGTGCTGGTGACGAAGGTCCTCTCCTCGGAGCAGGCGCTCTGTCTGGCCGCAGCTGATGCGCAGAAGAACCTAGCCAGGGTCAACCCATGTAAAGCCATGGGGCCTGATAATGTACCTGGTCAGGTGTTGAGCCCAGTTAGCAGAGATTGTAATAGACATCTTTAACATCTCTCACTGTCCCTCAGACACCATCTCAGTCCCCAAGGGGATGGCAGTGACCTGCCTCAACAACTACTGTCCAGAGACACTGAACTCAACAACAACGAAGGGCTTTGAGCAGCTGGTTGTGGATCACAATGACCCCATTAAATCCTATCTTCCTGCTACATTGGACCTTTTCCAGTTTCATATTGTTCAAAATCAGCCTGCTGATTATGCCATAGCCTCTGCACTCCACTCCGTCCTATCCTACCTGGAAAACGGTGCCTCATTTGCCAGAAAGCTGTTTATCGACTTCAGCTCAACTTCAGCTCAGCGGAGAAGATTCTCCTCCTTCAGAAGCTGGTGCATAAGCTGTTCTCATTAGGTCTCAGCACCTCTCTTTGTAACTGGGTCTTGGACTTCTTGACGGAAAGGTCGCATAGTCAGTCTGTGTTAGCAGAAACATCTCTAGCTCCATCGTTCTCCTTCTGGCTGTGTGATCAGCCCACTGCTCTTCACGCTGCTGGTGCGTGACTGCACTGCTAGATCCAGTTCAAACCAAATCAGCAACTTCGCTGATGACACAACAGTGCTTGTCCTCATCAACAACGACAGCGAGGCAGCATGCAGAGAAGGGGGTAGAGCGGCTGGTAGAATGGTGCGAGCACAACTTGAGTCTCAACGTGGACAAGACCAAAGAGATGATTGCGGACTTTAGGAAGGTCCAGGCTGACCACGCCTCACTGCACATACCCGGCTCCTCCATGGAGAGAGTTGGGTTTCTGGGAGTGCACGTAATGGACAATCTCACCTGGTCCTTCATTACTGTCTCTTCAGCCAGGAAAGCAGTGTTTCTACTTCTGGAGGAGATTGCGTCAGGTGAGGCTCCCCCCCACCCCCCCCCCCATTTTAACCAATTTTTACAGGGAGGACATTTGAGAGCCTCCTGACCAGCTGCATGAACACCTGGTCTGGGAGTTGCAGGGCCTCTGATCTCAGGTCCCTGCAAAAGGACTACGAGGATTGCTGAGAGGATCACTGGGGTGGCTCTTACATCCATCCGAGATATTGATTGGGGTGCTGCATATGTAGCTTTGCCAGCGATCCCTCCCATCCATCCAGCAATCTCTTTGACCCCTTCCATCAGGCAGGAGGTACCATAGCATCAGGTCAAGGACTATTATGATGGGAAGCAGATTCTTCCCCCAGGCCTTGGGATGGCTGAACATCCTGTCACCAGCCACGTCTCATCACGTATGAAACACCTGTACTTTTGTGCTGTTTACTTTTTAACTTACGGTTTACTTCTTATGTGTAACTTAGTTTACAAATGGTAGTATTACTTTGTGTTATGTGTGAGAGTTATACATACTGTGTTATACACCTTGGTCTGGAGGAACGTTGTTTCATTTAGCAGGATACATATGCACGGTTGAATGTCAATTAAACGAACTTGACCGTGGCTAATCATATGGTGGCTTCACCCTTGCAGAAACTCCGCTGACATTAGCCGCCCAGCTCGAAGTCCCAGTGGAGGTTATCAAGGCTTTACGGAATGGTGGCGCACACCTGGATTTCCGCGCCAAGGATGGCGTGACTGCGCTGCACAAAGCCGCCAGGGCCAAGAACCACAAGGCGCTCATGGTAAGTCAGAGGATGAGCTCATCCAGGTCACGGTTGAGCCGTATCCGAAATCCAATCACCCCAGCTGCCCACACACCTCTTACTGATCCCAGGTTTTAAATGGCAGATTCCTGCATAGGCAGGGCCCTCAGTATAATCAAGGATCCCACCCATCCATCCAATATTCTCTTTGGCATTCTATCGTCAGGCAGGAGATTTTGATGCATAGAGACAAAAACGGTTAGGATGGGAAACAGCTTCTTCCCTCAGGCCATTAGCTTCTGAGCTCACTGTTGCATTAGAAGTGTCACCAGCTAATTTGTACTCGCCCTACAATATTTAATTCATGCACTTTATTTTGTTTATCTATGCGTAATTAATTTGTAGATTTAATTCTTACTTTTCCGAGTTATCTATGTGTGTTATGTGTACTACTGTGCTTTACACCCTGACTTGGAAGAAGTACTGTCTCTTTTAATGGGGTACGTATAGTTAAATGAGAATAGACTTGACAGATGGATGAATGTAGCATGTAGGGCAACGTGGAAGGGAAGGGTTAGATTGATCTTGGGAGTTAGTAAAAGGTCAGCACAACATTGTGGGCCGAAGGCTGCAGTGTTCATGTTCCATGACCTACTTTTTGAAATGAGCAACATGGCAGTTAATGGTGGCCACACCAGTGATTAACAAAGAATGATGGTGAATGCCCCGGAAATATTCCTTCAGTAAGATGTGCTCCAGACTGTTCACATTACTCCCCAGGGACTGACCCAAAGTCTGCTTTATTGGTGCTTGCTTAATATCGGAAAATCACAGAGAAGAATCGCATGGCCTCTGCACAGGGTAACATGCAAATCCACAAAGCAATAGGGGAGAGGTAGTGTAGGGGATAGTGCAGTTGCTTTACAGGGCCAGCGATCGTTGGTCACGGTTCGATTTCCGCCACTGTTTGTAGGGAGTTTAGATGTTTTATTCTTATTTTGTTTTACGATAATGGTGCAGAATAGGCCTTTCCTTCCCAAAGGGCCACGCTGCCCAACAACTCACCTATTTAACACTAGCCGAATCCCCAGGACAATTTACAATGACAAATTAATCTACTAATGGGTACACCTTTGGACTCTCCAGACGTACAAAAAGGCTGGATGAACTCAGCAGCATCCGTTGAAATAAGCTGTCAACGTTTCGGGTCAAGACCCTTCATCAGGACTAAAGAAGGAGGGGGCAGGGGCCCTATAAAGAAGGTGGGGGGAGGGTGGAAAACCAATCAGAGGAAAGATCAAGGGGTGGGAGAGGGGAAGCAGGGAGGGGATAGGCAGGAGAGGTGAAGAAGGAATCTAAGGGGAAAGCACTATGGGTAGTAGAAGAAGGCAGAGTCATGAGAGACGTGATAGGCAGCTAGAACAGGAGACAGAGTGAAGGTAGGATGGGGGAAGGGAGAGGGAGGGAATTACCAGAAGTTGGAGAATTTGATGTTCATACCAAGGGGCTGGAGACTACCCAGACAGTATATGAGATGTTGTTCCTCCAGCCTGTTTGGCCTCATCATGGCAGTAGAGGAGGCCATGTATGGACATACCTGAATGGGAATGTGAAGGAGAGTTGAAGTGAGTGGCAACCGGGAGATCCTGTCTGTTGTGTCTTTGGACTCTGTTTTCCCCTTGGGTTTTCTCTGGGTCCTCTGGTTTCCTCGCACATTGCAAAGAAGTGCAGATACGATTAGGTTTCATGTTAGTGAGTTGTGGGCATGTTATGTTGGAACCAGAAGTACGGTGTCACTTGTAGGCTGCCTCCAGAAGTCCTCTGACTGTGTTGGTTACTGGCACAAATGATGCATTTCACTGAATGTTTCAATCTACATGTGACAAATAAAGCTAATATTTCATCTCTTTCTTTAGAATGTATACTAATTCAGGAAGTTCTGTGAACAGTTCAAGGGCTCTTCACTATCCCTGACACTGAAGCTAGCACTGGCCTCATCTCATCCCCAAAGTAATCATAGTATTAGTTGTAATCTTTTGGTAACTCTCACATTGGAATGATATCATGACACATACAGTCTAACCTTTACTTGGTTTAATTTTAGCCCTCAGAGAGGCTGAGATGTGATGAAATTTGTAATAGTTGCTGGAATTCCATAGTTCAAACTGTCTGAGCGCTTTGCATTCTCACACTTTGTTAACTAGGACTTGTCTAATGCAGAAGGTACAGCTGGGATTGTATAATTCTCAGCTCTTCAAGCATCCTTCAACAGGCTGTCCTGCAGAGGGCGCACTAGAGCAACAATTTTGCTGGTGAGATTTGGATTTTGGAGAAGTGTCTTCAGCCGGCAGCCAAAACAGGCTATTTAACTCAGCTGGTCTGTTCTACCCCCATACACACTTTTTTTTTGTCAGTTTATTCCTTTCTCCCATGTCTACTACATTCGCTGGAAAGTATCCAGCCAGATCTGCTTACTTGCTGCAACCATTCCAGGACATATTGAGTTCTGTGTCCTCGACAGCCTTTATCATGAATTTCCCTTTGAATTCAGCTGCCCTCTTTACGTCCGGTTGCTGTGTGGATGGCAACACTCTAAATTGTGAGGCCAGTGGCTGTGTGTTCAAGTTCCATCACACCATAAGAGAACATCAAAAAACTGCTGATTCTCAAGTCGTCAAGTCAAGTCACTTTTTATTGTCATTTTGACCATAACTGCTGGTACAGTACACAGTAAAAACGAGACTACGTTTTTCAGGACCATGGTGCTACATGAAACAGTACAAAAGCTACACTGAATTACTTAAAAAACAACGCAGAAAAAACTACACTAGACTACAGACCTACCCAGGACTGCATAAAGTGCACAAAATAGTGCAGGCATTACAATATATAATAAGCAAGACAGTAGGCATGGTAGAGGGCAGTAAGTTGGTGTCAGTCCAGACTCTGGGTATTGAGGAGTCTGATGGCTTGGGGGAAGAAACTGTTATATAGTCTGGTCATGAAAGCCCGAATGTTTTGGTGCCTTTTCCCAGATGGCAGGAGGGAGAAGAGTTTGTATAAGGGGAGTGTGGGGTCCTTTTCATAATGCTGTTTGCTTTGCGGATGCAGCGTGTGGTTTAAATGTCTGTAATGGCGGGAAGAGAGACCCCCAATGAGAAATCTGTAAGAGATACTCAGTGCTGGAAACATTCAGCAGGTGAGGCAGAGAGAGAAGTAGTTAATGTTTCAGATCTGGGGACCCTTCACCAGAATAGTCCTGCTACGCAGACTTAAAATCATAGCATGGTAACAGGCTCTTCTAGCCCAGCGAGCCCAGACCACCCAATTATACCTGTGTGACCAATTAACCTACTATTGTGTGTGTAGTCGGAGTGTGGGTGGACAGCGGAGCTTCTGTGTGGTCACTGGGAGAATGTGCAAAGTCCTTACAGGCAGCGGTGAAATTGAACCTGAATTGTTGGCACTGTGGTAAATTTACGTGAAACACTATGCTACCGTGACATCGCACTTGAACAAGTGTGAAAAAGTGTGAGGTGACACTATTGTGCTGTGCAAAGGAAGTGCTGTGTTTTCGATCATTCAATTTAAGCTCCGCCTGCTCTCCCACATCAAAGTTCAAAGTGAATATATTAACAATGTACATACATATATGTCACCATATTCAACCCTGAGATTTATTTTCTTGTGGGCATTTGATGAATCAAAGTACATTTATTATCAAAGTATATCTGCAGTATACAACCTGAGATTTATCTCACCCCAGACAGCCAAGAAACACCAAACAGCTACATTCACAGTAAATACAAAGAAACACAATAGAATCAATGAAAAACTGCACGAACAATCAAAGTGCAAAAGACAAGAAACTGTGCAAATACAAAAAAAGCAATAAATATTGTGAACGTGAGTTGTAGAGTCCTTAAAAGTGAGTCCATAGGCTATGGAATCAGTTCAGTGTTGGGGTGAGTGAAGTTACTCCCTCTGGTTCAAGAGCCTGACGGTTGATTGCTGGTGATTGTTCCTGAACCTGGCAATGTTGGACTTGAAGCTCCTGTACCTTCTTCCTGATGGCGGCAGTGAGAAGAGAGCATAGCCCGGGTGGTGGGGGTCCTCAGTGATGGATGCTGCTTTCCCACTTCAACGCTCCTTGTAAATGTGCTCGGGGTGAGGAGGGCTTTACCTATGATGAAAGTAACCCAGTGGTACTGTTCAAAGTAGATTGGGGACATTGTTCCTGATGACCTAACTAGTATTTATCCTCATTGGAATCAATTATCTAGTCATTATGTGGCTGCTCTTTATGAGCTACTTAGCTGAGCTCTCTCCCGCAACAGTGAGCACACTTCAGAAAACATTTCATTATCTATAAAGCCTTGTGCGACGTGGAAAGCATATAAATGGAAATCTTTATCTGATTACTTCTCTATCTTCGTCTTATCCACATGTGGGAGCATCTTCTGTAATCTACTCTATAAGAGCTGTTGAATTATGATACCTTAGTGATCCAAAGGTTCTTCGCAGGTCAAGAATAAGGCATAAAACTTGCTGCTTACAGTCGTTTTATTATTACAAGAACAGAAAACAAGAGAAGAAAGAGGAGCTGAGAGAACAAAGAAAAGAAAATAGGAAAAAGCACTTGTGGCCGTCTAATTAGACGAGAAATAACAACAATATAACAATAACAATTAACCTATAAAAGAGCCAGGTTCAAGTGGTGTGACACTTGCTTCTAGAAAAATATAGAAGCAGCTGAACTGTGATTACTGGAAAACTCACTGAACAATCACACAGCTATAGGTAATGATATAAAAATACAAGCAAACAAGCATAAAAAATGTAAAACTACAAGGAAAGTAATATCTGCTTCACCCAAAAGGGCGGCATTGGTCTCTGAATGGTAGTGAGAGAGGAACTTCAAGGTTCCGAGTAAATTTATTGTTACTGAACCAGAATCAAGTTCAATATTATTGGTATATGTTGTGATATTTGTTGTTTTACAGCAACAGTACAGGGTAATGTATAATAAAAACTGTAAATGAATGCAAAAAGAGCAAAAAATGCTGAAGTAATGCACATGGGGTTGTAGTCTGTTCAGAAATCCGATGGCAGAGGGGAATAAGCTGTACCTAACATATTGAGAGTGTGTGACTTCAGGCTCCCGTACAACCTCTGTGATGAGGGCATGCCCTGGCTGAAGGGTGTCTTTAATGACGGATTCTGCCTGTTGAAGATGTATTCAATGCTAAGGTGGCGAGTGTCCATGATGGAGCTGGCTTGAGTTTGCAAATTACTATGTTTTTTTTCTGATCCTGCACAGTGGTCCCTCCAGACACTAATGCAACCAGTCAGCATGCTCTTCATGGTACATCTATAGAAATTTGCAAGTCTTTGGTGCTGTACAATGACTCCTCAAATTTCTGCTGTCGTACCTTCATTGTAATTGCATCAATATGTTGAGCCAAGGATAGATCTTCAAAGATGCTGGCACCCAGGAAATTGAAACTGCCTTCCACAGTACAACCAATTCCCAGATGAATCCTTTTTAATTCTTTGGGGTTTATAGATGTTAAGTGTTAACAATATCCAAAGATATCATTGTGACACCACTCAACCAGCTGATCTATCTCACTCCGATATGCCTTATTACTTTCGGCGAAGTACGTGTTTGTCACCATATATTTCCCCGAGATTCATTTTCTTGCAGGCATTAACAACAAAAAACCCAAAAATACAATAGAACCAATAAAAAAAGTGAAGTGATAAGTGTTGCTCCTATGACAGCAGGGGAATGTGGTTGGGATGGGGAAGGATGGATGCGAAGGGATGGTCATACCAGATAATGAGAGAGAGAATAGTCCTAGAGGGATGGCAAATGGACTCAGGTGGTGGTGAGGGGAAGATGTAACTTGTAGGATTCTGCATTCTGGTGAAATGGTGAAGGATGATGTGCTGGATACAGAGGTTAAAGGGGTGAAAGGTGAACACCAGGGAAGGTAACTACAATGTTAGCATTCATTTCAAAAGATATTTAGGAGCAAGAATGTAATGCTGAGGCTTGGTGCAGCATAGGTTAGACAGCACTTGGAGAATTGTGTGCAGTTTTTGAACCTGTAACTAAGAAAGGATATTGAAGAAGGACCAGAGGAGGTTCATGAGAATAACCTCTGGGAATAAAAGGGTGTGTATATATGAGGAACATTTGATGGCTCTGGGCCTGTCTTCACCAGAGTTTAGAAATATGAGAGGATTTTCATTGAAACCTATCGAATCATGAAAGGCCCAGGTAGAGTGAATGTAAAAAGAATGTTTCCAATAGTGGGAGAGTCTAGGACCAGATCATAATGTCTCAGAATAACAGGATGTTCCTTTAGAACAGAGATGAGGAGGAATTTCTTTGGCCTGAAGGTGCTGAATCTGTGGAATTTATAGCCACAGATGGCTGTAGAGACGAAGCCATTGGGTTAATAAGAGGTTGATAGGTTTTTCATTAGTAAGGGTGTCAAAGGTTACAGGAAGATGGGGTTCAGAGGGATAATAAATTGACTATGATGGAATAGCAGAGCAGACTTGATGGGCTGAATGGCCTAACTCAGCTTCTTTGTCTTTATGGTCTTATAGTCTATAATTCTATAACTCTGTGAAGTATAACTCTGTTCTGTTGGTGCGGTGAGGCGGGGTGTGGTGAGGGTGGTAGTGGATAGAGAAACCTCATGGATTCCATCAACCATGGCAGATGGGAAGCAAGATTTACAGAAAGAAGGAGGTCATCTCAGAAGGTTTGGAGCAGAATGCTTCACCTTATCAACAGAGACAGAGAAACTGAGGGAAAAAGGATTGTGTCCTTACAGGAGACTGTATAGGGGAAGAGTTGCTTTAGTAACTGTGAGAGTCAGTGGATTTATCTTGGACATTAGTGGCTAATTTGTCCCCTGTGATGAAGGCAAGAGATTCTGATGTGGAATAGAGGTGACAGGTCAAAGATCAAAGTAAATTCATTATTGAAGTATGTTTGCCATATATACTGTGTGTATATTTCAGTGCAAAAAGTATCGCAGAAAAGGCCGATGAGCTCAAGGTATGGATCAACACCTGGATTATGACGTTGTAGCCATTAGTGAGACTTGGTTGCAGGAGGGGCAGGATTGGCAGCTCAATATTTGAGGTTCAGTTGCTTTAGACATGACAGAGTGGGAAGGGATCAAAGGAGGAGGGGTGGCGTTACTGGTCACGGAAAAAGTCACAACAGTGCCCTGTCAGGACAGACTGGAAAACTTTCTAGTGAGGCATTATAGGTGGAACTGAGAAATAAGAAAGGTATGACTACTTTAATATGGCTGTATTACAGACCATTTTGTCCAAGGAACAAATTTGTAAAGAGATCTCAGACTGTTGTAAGAGACATAAGGTTGTTATAGTAGGTGACTTTAACTTTCTACATATTGACTGGGACTCCCATACTGTAAAAGGACTAGATGAGATAAAGCTTGTCAAATGTGTATGGGAAAGTTTCCTTAATTGGTACGAAGAAGTCCCAATGAGAGAGAGTGTAAGATACTTGATCTGCTATTAGGGAATGAGACAGGGCAAGTGACAGAAATTTGTGCAACACACACATAAAATGCTGGAGAAACTCTGCAGGCCAGGCAGCATCTATGGAAAAAAGTACATTTGAGGTTTTGGGTCAAAACCCTTCAGCAGGACCTCGGATTTCCAGCATCTGCAGATTTTCTCTTGTTTGTGACAGAAACTTGTGTCAGTGAACATTTGCATCTCGTGATCACAATGCCTTTGGTTTAAAGTAAACATGCAAAAAGTTAGCTCTGTTCTATGGGTTCTGAATTGAAGACAGGCCAATTTTGTTGCTGTCACAAAGGATCAGGCAAGCGTGGATTGGGCCAGACTGTTTTTTGGCAAAGTTGTACTTGGTAAGTGGGAGGCTTTCAAAAATGGAAATTAGCGTGCAAAGCTTCTATGTGCCTGTCAAAATGAAGGGCAAAGTTTACTGGTGTAGGGAAACTTGGTTTTCAAGAGACATTGATAGGCTGATGAGGAAAAAGGTGCATAGTGGGAATAGGCAGGTAGGAACAAATGAGGTGTAGAAAATGAAAGAGAATACAGGAGGGCTGAAAGAAGGCATAAGGTTGTTCTAGCAGACAAGGTGAAGGAGAATCTTAAGAGGTTCTACAGATATGATAAGAGCAAAAGGATTGCAAGGAACAACATTTATCCTCTGGAAGATCAGATATGTGGAGCCAAAAGAGCTGGGGGAGATCTGAAATGAATTTTTTTGCATCTGTATTTACTCAGGAGCTGCACACACAGTTGAGAGAAGTGAGGCAAAGAGGCATTAACTTCATAGGCCCTTTACAGATTACAGAGGAGGAGGAGGAAAATTAGGGTGGATAAATCCCCAGGGCCTGACAAGATGTTCCCTTCGACCCAGCAAGTACAGAAATTGCTAGAGCCTTCGTAGAGATATTTAAATCATCCTTAGCAAAAGGTGAGGTACTGGAGTATTGGAAGATAGCCAGTGTAGTTCTGCTCTTTAAGAAAGGCTCTAGAAATAATCCAGGACATTATAGGCTGGTAAACCTAACATCAGTGTTGGGGAAATTATTGGGAGGTATTCTAAGGGACTGGGTACATAAGTATTTAGATAGATGTGGACTGATTAATGATAGTCAGCATGGCTTTGTGCATGGTAGGTCATGTCTAACCAATCTTATGGAGTTTATTGAGGAAGTTAACAGGAAAGTAGTTGAAGGCAAGGCAGTGAGTATTATCTACATGGATTTTAGCGGGTCCCATCAAGAAGGTTCAGTCACTCAGCATTCAAAATGAGGTAGTAAATTGCATTAGACATTAGCTTTGTAGGAGAAGCCAGAGAGGGGTAGTAGATGATTGACTCAGACTGGAGGCCTGTGCCTAGCGGAGTACCAGAGGGATCGGTGCTGGGTCCTTTGTCGTTTATTATCCAGATTATTGATATAGATGACAATATGGTTAACTGGATCAGCAGATTTGTGGATGACACCAAGTTTGGGTGTGTAGTAGATAGAGAGGAAAGCTATTGTGGCTTGCAGTGGGATCTGGAGCAGGTGGAAAATGGGCTGTAAAATGGCAGATGGAATTTAATGTAGGCAAGTGTGAGGTTTTACACTTCAGTAGGACCAACCAGGGTAGGTCTTACACAGTGAACGGTAGGGCACTGAGGAGTGTGTCCTTAGGGATCTGGGAATATAGGACCATAATTTGTTGAAAGTGGTTGATTGGTAAATAGAGTCATAAAGAAAGTACATTCGCCTTCATAAATCAAAGTATTGTTTCAAGAGATGGGATGTCATGTTGAAGTTGTGCTCGATATTGTCGAGGCCTAATTTGGAGTATGTGAACCCTTTTGACCACTTACCTACAGGATAGATCTAAATGAAGCTGAAAGAGTACAAAGAAGGAAAGATTGGATAGGTTAGGACTTTATTCCTTGTAATGCAGAAGATAGAGAGGAGATTTGATAGAGTTATACTAAATTATGAGGGGTGTAGATAGGATAAATGCAAGAGGGTTTTTCAATGGAATTTGGGTGGGACTACAATCAGAGGTCATGGGTTAAGGGTGAAAGGTGAAAAGTTTAAGGGGGACATGCAGGGAAACTTCTTCATTCCGAGGATCATGTGAGTGTGAATGAGCTGCCTGCACAAGTGGCGCATGTGAGCTCAATTTCAATGTTTAAAAGAAGTTTAGATAAGTACATGGATAGTGGGGGTATGGAGGGCTATGGTCCCAGTGTAGGTCGATGGGAGCAGGCAATTTAAATGGTTTTGGCATGAACTAGATGGGCCCAAGGGCCCTTTTCTGTGCTGTACTTCTCTATGACTCTTATATACAACCTTGAGAATGATTTTCTTGCAGGCACCCACTGGAGAAATAGGAAGTATTTTTTTATTTTTTATTTTGAAATATGGCGTAGAACAGGCCCTTCTGGCCCACTATGCCATGCTGTCCAGCAGCCACCAGTATAAACCTAGCCTAATCACAGTACAATTTACAATGATCAATTAACCTACTAACTGGTATGTCTTTGGACTAAACCCATGCATACATGGTACAAACTTCCTTACAGAGGATGCTGGAACTGATCGCTGAACTGCTCTCTTTACTACCAAAGCACCCATGGTTTTTCATGGATTCTATTGTCTAAATACCACACAAAACAAAGACCAATAAACACCCAAAGGAGGAGAAATTGTGCCAATAATAAAAAAGTAAACAATACTGAGAATTTGAACTACAGAGTCCTCGAAAGTGAGTCCGTAGGCTGTTGATTATGTCAGTGCAGAGACGAGTGAAGCCATCCAGATGATAATTTCTGTGCAAGTGCACAAATCAGCATCAACACATACTCCCATTGCCACAATCTCAAGAACCGTCTTGTTCCTTTTTTGTCCCTTCATAATCTACGATCACCTGCTTTTTGTTATAAACTTTCCTGCTTTCTATCCTATCACATACCTTGCTGCATCTGCCTCTTAAACTGTCCTGATGAAGGGTCTTGGCTCGAAATGTTAACATTTTGGATGCTGCCTGACTTGCTGAATTCCTTTGGCATTTTGTGTGTTGCTCAAGAGATTCCCAGCATCTTCAGAATCTTGTGTGCCTCTCTCTCTCTGCGCCCGCCTCTCTCCCTCTCTGCCTCTCTTTCTCTCTCGCTCTCTGTCTCAACCCTCTCTCTTTCTCGCTTTCTGTCTGTCTCACACACAGACACCCTCTGTCTCATCCTCTCCTTCTCTCTCTTTCTCTCTCTCACACACAAACACATGCGCGTGCACTCTCTCTCTCCAATGGGAGAGCCAGTCTCCAGGGCCCAGCTCACAATTCTGCATGTATTCCAATTCATCCCCACACCTCTGTCTCTCCCACGCTGCCTCCTGTAGCTCCTCTCCTGAGCGGCTGTAACAAATGATGCCGCGACATGGGCCTGACCTTCAATGTGTTTGTACCATCCTTGTGTCCTCTTGTTCCTGTGTTTGGGAGTCAGAAAGATAGATACTTTATTGATCCAAAGGAAATTACAATGTCACAGTAGCATTACAAGTGCACAGGTATACAAATATTAGAAGAGATGTAAGAAAGAATAAAAAATAAGTTACCTCAGGCAGTCAAATGGGGAGGGGGTGTGGGGTTGCTCATCACTTCCCTGGATCTAGGTTGACTCATTACAGAGCCTAGTAGCCGAGGTTAAGAACGACCTTTTATAGTGCTCTTTGGAACAGCGCGGTTGTCCTAGTCTACTGCTAAAAGTGCTCCTCTGTTCAGCCAAGGTGGCATGCAGAGTGTGAGAGACATTGTCCAGAATTGCCAGGATGTTCCGTAGGGTTCTTTGTTCTATCAAAGCTTTCAGTGTGTTCAGTTTGACAGAGCCAGCCTTTCTAATCAGTTTACTGAGCCTGCTGGCATCACCCATGTTGATGCCATTGCCCCAGCACACCACCTCATAGAAGATTGTGCTGACAACAACAGACTGCTAGAACATGTGAAGGAGAGGCCTGCGTACTCCAAAGGACCTCAGCTCCTTGGGAAGTAGAGACAATTCTGGCCCTTCTTATACCAGCCTTGTATTGGTGTTCCACTCAAGTCTGTCATCCAGGTGCACCCCAGGTACTTGTAGGTCCTAACCACATCCACTCCTCACCATCAATAGTAACAGGGAGCAGTGCAGGCTTAATCTTCCTAAAGTCCATCACCATCTCCATTGTCTTACTGATGTTGAGTTGCAGGTGATTCACCTTGCACCATTTGACAAAATGCACCAGGACCCTGGTACTTATCCTCCTGTTCTCCCTTTATACACACAACGATTGCTGAGTCATCAGAGAATTTCTGCAGATGACATGTCACAGTGATGTATCTAAAGTTCATGGTACACAAGGTAAACAGGAAGGGAACCAGCACAGTACCCTGTGGGGCCCCAGTGCTGTTTATAACCATTCCTGACACACAGCTCTGAAGCCACACAAACTGTGGTCTACCAGTTGGGTAGTCCATTATCCAGGATACAATAGAAGTGCCAATTCTCCTTGAACAGAGCATTCCCCTGCCCCCAACAATGAGGGCTGTATGGTATTGAAAGCACCTGAGAAAGCATGATCCTCACAGTTCTCAAAGCACATGATCCTCAAAGAAGGCCACAGATAGAGCAATTTAAACTGGAAGAAACATTTTTTATTTGTGTCATTAACAGCTGAAGAATGACAATGCAGTCAGTGAGCACTAGACTCCGATCATTGCCAACCAGCTTAATTTAGTTGGGTCCAGCAAAAATACTTTTCATAGCAGCTCTTAAACCTGTCACTTGAAAATTTTGATTGGCAAGGATCATAAAATAATGACAATGTATTGAATTTGATGTTAAAGTGCCCATCAACACTGTACATGGACGCCTTCAGACTTTATTTCATTTTATTAATAACAGATTTGCTGAGGAACTGAAGACAGTAATAATAGAATCATGTTTCTGGTGTCCATTACAGCGGGAACCCTTCACATTTCGGAGCTTCCAATGAATCACAGGCATCCTTGAGAGGTCTATCTCCTGCCACTTACGTTAGACTAGAGAGGCGGCTTCTCTCTCCGTTCCAGTGGAGTGCTTCTGTCAGCTGGGGTCACAGAGATGAATTTGAATTGACAAGCATCGCAGGCATTGGGATTATAAGGAAAAGACGCTTTTTAGCCCATTTGGCTTGTGCAGCCAGTCAGTTAGATTATGGCTGATCTGTGCCACAGCTGCCTTTAATCTACAGTGGTTGATGCCTTTCATCAGTCAGTTGGATATCCTCATAACTTTAATTTAATTCACCCAGTGTCTGCAGTAATCTGCAGCCCTTGACATCTGTTAACACTTCAGTGATAAAATGCATCTCTACCTCCGAGTTAAATTTAAATAGCCTTTGACGATACCATGAGACCTAAGGATATAGGAGCAGAATTAGACAATTCCTCTCATTGAATCTGCTCTGCCATTTGATCATGGTTGACTTAGGTCATAAGACCATAAGATATAGGAGCAGAATTAGGCCATTTGGCCCACTGAGGTCAGACTAACTGGACTATAATTTTCTTTCTTCTGCCTCTCTCCCTTCTTGAAGAGTGGAGTGACATTTGCAATTTTCCAGTCTCCCAGAACCATTCGAAAATCTAGTGATTCTTGAAAGATCATTACTAATTTCTGAACTCCAGTGGGTACAGGCCGAGAGCCATCCAATATCCTTCATACTTTAATCATCAAGTTGCTTCTATTGTCATTTCAACCATAACTGTTGGTGCAGTACACAGTAAAAATGAAACAGCATTCCTCCAGGACCATGGTGCTACATGAAACAAAACAAAACTGCATTAAACTTCAGACCTACATGGGACTACATAAAGTGCACAAAACAGTGCAAGACAGTATAATAATTAAACAAACAATAGACATAGTAAAGGGCAAATTACAATATAATAAATGATGTAAATTTAAATGTAAATGTAAACAATGTTATAGCAGGAATTGAGAAAGAAATTAGCAAAAATTGCAAAGGGAGTGGAGTGGTGTCAGGTGGGGGGGGGGGTTTGTGTGTGTGTGTGTGTGTGTGTGTGTGTGTGTGTGTGTGTGTGTGTGTGTGTGTCAGACTAGACACTGGGTATTGAGGAGTCTGATGGCTTGGGGGAAGAAATGGTTACACAGTCTAGTTATGAGAGCCTGAATGCTTTGGTACTTTTTGCCAGATGGCAGGAGGGAGAAGAGTTTGTATGAGGGGTGTGTGGGGTCCTTCACAATGCTGTTTGCTTTGTGGATGCAGCATATGGCGTAAATATCTGTAATGGTGGGAAGAGAGACCCCGATGATCTCTTCATCTAACCTCACTATCCGCTGCAGGGTCTTACGATCCGAGCTGGTGCAATTTCCGAACCAGGCAGTGATGCAGCTGCTCAGGATGCTCTCAATACAACCCCTGTAGAATGTGGTGAGGATGGGGGTGGGAGATGGACTTTCCTCAGCCTTCGCAGAAAGTAGAGATGCAGCTGGGCTTTCTTGGCTACGGAGCTGGTGTTGAGGGACCAGGTGAGATCCTGCACCAGGTGAACACCAAGAAATTTGGTGCTCTTAACAATCTCTACAGAGGAGTCATCAGTGTTTAGCAGAGAGTGGTTGTTCTGTGCCCTGCTGAAGTCAAATCTCCTCAAAGTATTTATGAGGTTTGCACTTATAGAAAAGAGTGGAAAGAAAAAAACAAGCAAAAGGAAAGAACTATGTACAAGTAGGGAATGGTCTTTTTTTTTACAACAGATTCATGAATTTGTGAGAATAAAACCAGGCCTATGAGACATTGTGTAGTTAAACCATTTTTCTGCTGTAATGTTCTGAGTAAAAAGATAGCATCTAATGTAAACATCCAGTGTTTGTAGTTTCATCAGGTATTGGAAATAAAAATTCTTTATAATGGAATACTGGTTAAAATGAAACTTGTATTAACGATATTACAATCACCTTCTCAGATCGAGAATCATTTTTCTTAAAAAGAAAATGGAGGCCCTGTGGCGACCCATTTCCTGGCACATCCGAACCAACTCACAATTAGATAGCCTACGGGGGTTTGCGAGCACAGAGCTTTGGAGCCTCTGCGCCATGGGGGGCAGGTTGAGGGAGGCTTAAAAGTGAGGCTGAAGATTTTGAATAAAGTTTTTTCCTTCGACTGCAGTTACCGACTCCGTGTCGTAATTTTAGCACTGCGTGTAGCACACCGCTACAATTGGTGACCCCGACAGTCCAAACGATTTTTGGACCAGAAATGACCGACGCCGCCTCTGTTCATGCGGTTTCGTTGAAACTGCCGGGTTTCTGGACACAGCGCCCGAACCTATGGTTCCAGCAAGCCGAAGCCCAATTCCATGTTCGCCAGATCACCTCAGACGACACCCACTACTACTACGTGGTGAGCTCCCTCGACCAGGACACAGCGGCCCAGGTCGCGGAGTTCGTACAGTCGCCCCCGGCAGACGGCAAGTACATGGAATTCAAAGCCCTGCTCCTCAGGACTTTCGGACTCTCACGGCGCGAGCGGGCTGCCTGTTTACTGCACCTGGATGGCTTGGGCGACAGACCTCCATCGGCTTTAATGAATGAGATGTTGTCTCTCGCCGACGAACACACACCCTGCCTCATGTTTGAGCAGGCATTCCTGGAGCAGCTGCCCGAGGACATACGCCTGCTGCTGTCCGACGCAGATTTCAGTGACCCCCGGAAGGTGGCAGCCCGGGCAGACTTGCTGTGGAACGCCAAAAAGGTGAGTCCATCGCACAGATCTCCCGGCCACGCTCCCGGCAGCAAACCAGTCCAGGCCCGGCCGCAGAGCCCGCCAACCCCCGGCCCAATGAACACTGGTGCTTCTACCACCAGCGGTGGGGCGCAGAAGCCCGCCGTTGTCGCCCGCCCTGCAAGTTCCCGGGAAACGCCAGGGCCAGCCGCCGCTGATGGCTACGGCGGCTGGCCATCGGGATAGCCTCCTGTATGTGTGGGATAGAAGGTCGGCCCTTCACCACGTTCACGGACCACAAACCGCTTACCTTTGTGTTTACGAAAGCGTCCGACCCCTAGTCATCCCGCCAGCAATGCCACCTGTCCTACATCTCTGAATACACGATGGATGTCCGGCACATCTCGGGTAAGGACAATGTCGTGGCGGATGCCCTTTCCCAAGGGGTAGACTTTGAGGCACTGGCAGAGGCGTAGCAGGCGGATGAGGAGATTCCGAGTTACAGAACCGCAGTCTCCGGTTTGCAGCTCCAGGACCTCCCCGTGGGCCCGGGTGAGAGGACCCTACTCTGTGACGTTGCCACCGGCCAGCCCCATCCCGTCGTCCCCGCAGCCTGGCGGCGACGTGTTTTCGACTCCATTCATAACTTGGCGCATCCCTCCATCCGGACAACTGTCCGGCTGGTTTCCAGCAGGTTCGTTTGGCACGGTCTCCGCAAACAGGTCAGTGAATGGGCCAGAACGTGCATGCACTGCCAGACGGCCAAGGTTCAGCGGCACACCAAAGCCCCACCGCAGCAGTTCCATCCCGCCCACCAGCGTTTCGACCACATTCATGTGGATATTGTGGGCCCCCTGCCAGTGTCGCGCGGAGCGCGGCACCTCCTGACTATTGTGGACCGGTTCACAAGATGGCCAGAGGCGGTCCCGCTCACCGACACCACCTCCGAATCTTGCGCCCGAGCCCTGATCGCCACCTGGATATCTCGCTTTGGTGTACCAGCCCACATTACCTCCGACAGAGGCGCCCAGTTCACCTCCAGCCTGTGGTCAGCTATGGCCAGCCTTTTGGGGACTCAGCTGCACCACACCACTGCCTACCACCCACAGTCGAACGGGCTAGTGGAGCGTTTCCACCGTCACCTGAAGTCGGCCCTCATGGCCCGCCTGCGAGGAGCCAACTGGGTGGACGAGCTTCCCTGGGTCCTACTCGGCATCCGGACAGCGCCCAAGGACGACCTGCACGCCTCGTCGGCCGAGTTGGTATACAGCGCGCCCCTGGCCGTCCCTGGGGAGTTCCTACCAGCCCCAAGGGGGCAAGAGGAAGATCCCGCAGCAGTCCTGGGCAGACTATGCGAGAAGCTCGGTAACCTGGCCCCCATACCCACTTCACAGCACGGGTGGCACCCGACCTGCGTACCCAAAGACCTACAGAACTGTAAGTTTGTGTTTGTACGAAGGGGCGGGCATCGGCCACCGCTGCAGCGGCCATACGAGGGGTCGTTTATGGTGCTCCGGAACAACGGGTCCACGTTTGTGCTGGACGTTGGGGGGAAAGAGGAGGTTTTCACGGTGGACGGCCTCAAACCGGCCCATGTGGACCTGGCGCAACCGGCCGAGTTTCCGGCACCTCGGCGCAGAGGCCGACCTCCCAAGCAGGTTCTGGCCCAGACTGTGGACATTGGGGGGTGTATCGCCGGTTCGGGGGTGGGGGGGGTTATGTGGCGACCCATTTCCTGGCACATCCGAACCGACTCACAATTAGATAGCCTACGGGGGTTTGCGAGCACAGAGCTTTGGAGCCTCTGCGCCATGGGGGGCTTAAAAGTGAGGCTGAAGATTTCGAATAAAGTTTTTTCCTTCGACTGCAGTTACCGACTCCGTGTCGTAATTTTAGTGCTGCGTGTAGCACACCGCTACAGCCCCATATTAACTTGGGAGTGGAACAGAGAGAATCCAAATCAGAATCCGGTTCATTATCACTGATATATGTCATGAAATCTGTTGTTTTGCAGCAGTGGTAGAATGCATTACATTAAAAAAACAATAAATTACCGTAAGAAATCTGGT